>NC_080488.1:2622142-2960357 GCF_030265055.1 Doryrhamphus excisus | reverse complement strand
TTTCCCAAGTGTGTCTGTGTCTGAATGTCAGCGTGTGTGCAAAGAAAGCACAGGATTAGCCTCGGAAAAAAAGTAAACCAAACAAAACATTTCTCTTCTTTGTGCTTCAAGTGTTGGTGTCAATCATATCACAGCAGAAATGTCTGTTTGTGTGTGAGGATGTAGATATCAATCAGCATCATCAGCATCAACTGACTTCAGTCCTGGATGATCGGTATCAGTATCAACTGATTTCAGTCCGCTATCAGTATCAACTGATTTAAGTCCTGGATGATCGGTATCCGTATCAACTGATTTAAGTCCTGGATGAATGGTATCAGTATCAACTGATTTAAGTCCTGGATGAATGGTATCAGTATCAACTGATTTCAGTCTGGTACCAGTATCAACTGATTTAAGTCCTGGATGGACGGTATCAGTATCAACTGATTTCAGCCCTGGATGATCAGTATCAGTATCAACTGATTTAAGTCCTGGATGATCAGTATCCGTAAAAACTGATTTCAGTCCTGGATGATCGGTATCAGTATCAACTGATTTCAGCCTGGTATCAGTATCAACTGATTTAAGTCCTGGATGAACAGTATCAGTATCAACTGATTTAAGTCCTGGATGAACAGTATAAGTATCAACTGATTTAAGTCCTGGATGATCAGTATCCGTAAAAACTGATTTCAGTCCTGGATGATCGGTATCAGTATCAACTGATTTCAGCCTGGTATCAGTATCAACTGATTTAAGTCCTGGATGAACAGTATCAGTATCAACTGATTTAAGTCCTGGATGAACAGTATAAGTATCAACTGATTTAAGTCCTGGATGATCAGTATCCGTAAAAACTGATTTCAGTCCTGGATGATCGGTATCAGTATCAACTGATTTCAGTCTAGTATCAGTATCAACTGATTTCAGTATCAACTGATTTAAGTCCAGGATGAACGGTATCAGTATAGACTGATTTCAGTTCAGGATGATCGGTATCAGTATCAAGTGATTTCAGTCCTGGATGATTGGTATCCGTAAAAACTGATTTAAATCCTGGATGAACGGTATCAGTATCAACTGATTTCAGTCCTGGATGATCGGTATCAGTATCAACTGATTTCAGTCCGGTATCAGTATCAACTGATTTAAGTCCTGGATGATCGGTATCAGTATCAACTGATTTCGGTCCAGGATGATCGGTATCAGTATCAAGTGATTTCGGTCCTGGATGATCGGTATCAGTATCAACTGATTTAAGTCCTGGATGATCCGTATCAACTGATTTCAGTCCTGGATGATCGGTATCAGTATCAACTGATTTTAGTCCTGGATGATCGGTATCAGTATCAACTGATTTCAGTCCTGGATGATCGGTATCAGTATAAACTGATTTTAGTCCTGGATGATCGGTATCAGTATCAACTGATTTCAGTCCAGGATGATCGGTATCAACTGATTTAAGTCCTGGCTGATCGGTATCAACTGATTTCAGTCCAGGATGATCGGTATCAGTATCAACTGAACAGCACAGTCCTGGCAATGGTCATTCACTTATCATAACGCAAAGGAGGTGTGAAGTCTCACAGTGGAGTATTTGGTGTGTTTTTTTTTATCTGTTGCTCCTTTGTTTTGTTCCTCTGTTAGCCTTAAACTAAACCAAAAACATATGCAAAGGCTGACAACAAGCAGCTTGCTACCGATTCATGATGGATCGCCTCGCTCTCTTGAGAGCAGAGGTCAAGGTTGGCGACAAAAGTAGCCGCACAGATCCGCTCAAGGACGCCAAAGACAACACGAGTTAACACGGATGCATTTTTGATCTGGGATACAGATCAAAAATAATTTAATCATTCGTTAATATTCAGAAATCCTACACTTGGGTCACCAGCGCCAACTAGAGGTTCTGCAAAAAACTTTTTTTTTGCCCATCCGGCCCAAACTCAATCAAGAGTTCCTCTACTGATTATCAGTAAACTCAACCGTGATGCATTCATCAATCACTACTCCCATCCCCTAATCGATATCAGATATCATCTTCATTACACAGATGACGCAATAGTCAAAGTTCCTGTACATACATACTGGCAGACCATCAGTCACCATCATCAAAGAGCCACAGATGCATTTCTTTGTTTCTGCTGTTTCACTCCAACCCCCACAGAGTCAGTTATTACAATACATTATATAATATATTACATATTCTGGTACACTAACAATTCCCAGGCTCCTTGTGCACTGGCATAAAAAAAAAACCCAAACATATTACAGTGGAAGAGAAAATGTGATTATTTCTCTATTGCAGGCAGCCTTAGTAACATGAGGAAAGTGTGAGGTTCTGTGAGGAGGTGTGAATATGAACCGCATTCTTTTTTCTTTTTTTTCCCAGGCCCTCGCTCCATTAAGGAACATGCAAGCGATTCCGCATAAAACTCATTAGTTGGTTTTCTGAGTGTATTGTTTTCAAGCATATGTACTTATGCAGGAAAAGTGACTGGCCGACATGACTGACCCGAGGTCAGAAAAACAGGAATACAACAAAGGTTGTATTCCATTACATCTCAGATCATTTTTGTTTTTATTTAGTTATATTTAATTATAATGACGGTTTTTGTTGTATTATGTTTGAAGTTGAGCTGCACGGTGGTCGAGTGGTTACTGCGTAGGCCTCACAGCTAAGAGACCAGGGTTCAATTCCACCCTCGGCCAACTCTGTGTGGAGTTCCGGGTACTCTGGTTTCCTCCCACATTCCAAAAACATGCTAGGTTAATTAGCGACTCCACATTGTCCATAGGTATGAATGTGAGTGTGAATGGTTGTTTGTCTATATGTGCCCTGTGATTGGCTGGCCACCAGTCCAGGGTGTACCCCGCCTCTTGCCTGAAGACAGCTGGGATAGGCTCCAGCACGACGCTCATGAGGATAAGCGGTAGAAAATGAATGAGTAAATAAATACAAATGTTAACATTAGAGCCTTGTAGACATGAAATAACACCCCTATAGTCAGGGTACACCCAGGGTGTACCCCGCCTCTCGCCCGAAGACAGCTGGGATAGGCTCCAGCATCCCCCGCGACCCTTGTGAGGATAAGCGGTAGAAAATGAATGATTGAATGAGTTCTTCTCTTATTTTGTGTGGAAGTGGTAACTTTATGGCTTATTATTTTGTCTTTCCCCACCCTCGGCCAGTTCTGTGTGGAGTTTGCATGTTCTCCCCGTGCATGCGTGGGTTTTTTTCCGGGTACTCCGGTTTCCTCCCACATTCCAAAAACATGCTAGGTTAATTAGCGACTCCAAATTGTCCATAGGTATGAATGTGAGTGTGAATGGTTGTTTGTCTATATGTGCCCTGTGATTGGCTGGCTGGCGACCAGTCCAGGGTGACCCCGCCTCTTGCCTGAAGACAGCTGGGATAGGCTCCAGCACCCCTCATGAAGATAAGTGGTAGAAAATGAATGAATGAATGAGTTCTCCTCCTATTTTGTGTGGAAGTGGTAACTTTTTTGGAATAGTGTTCACTACAGTGTGGACTTATGTGGATCTGTAACAAACAATAAACAATGTTGTGTATCTCCACTACAAATTTTCAAATATCCCAAACTAGTGAAAGCTTTTGGGATACGTTAAAACCGGACCACAAGCAAGCAGGCCCCGGATCACCGACAGAATGTTCACAAGATCCTGCTTTTTCCAGGCTCAATTAGCAAGAGAAGTGCTGATGTGGGCCAGCATCGATCAGCTTCCTGCACGGCCCCCACGGCCTGCATGCTAACTGACTCCACTACAAATCCATACCTGGGTTCTATTCCGATTTGCCGGGCTTTTTTTTCCAGCATCCGTCTAAAATTACCATGACGTGCGGTATTCCCCTATAATCATTGGGGTTCCGCTGCTCTATTTTCTCAAGTGAAACCTGTTATTTGCAGCACTCAAACAATCTGAGCCATCATTCCGTCAATGAGGAAAGCGAGGCGAGGGGGTTGGTTAAGTGCACCGAGTGAGCGGCAGTAATCACAGCTCTGGTAAAAAAAAAAAAAAAAACACTCCTTTCTTCGCTCTCCTCGGAATGAGCCAACTCTTCAACTCTCATCCCGCTCTTCCCGTGTCTCTCCGACTGTCGGATAATAGCTCCGGATTGAATAATTGTATGTTTGAGTGAGCTACACTGCAGGGGGGAGGTGGGGTGGGGGGGGGTTGGAACCTGCAATCAGACACCGAGAACGCTAATCGCTCTCTGGCGGCGAACCCGTTCAGGTACTCCTATGCCGTTTCCATACACGACTGACTTTTACGCATTGAGCGAGGTCCCGGGGTCCGGGGTCCGGGGTCCCGGGGTCAATAACAGCTGTGCGCTGTGCTGTAATTGATGTCATCATTTCAATTTGAGCTGATTACAGTTGAGAGCTGCTTATCGTGTGACCCGGGGTGGAATAACACACTGTAGGGCCCGGCGAGCTGCTACGCTTGACCAGGCTTAACCGCCGGGCTAGCTGGCCGCATGGATGGAGCGATGGATGGATGGATGGATGGATGGATGGCTCGGGGGCTGACTCCTAATGCGGACGTAATGACTGAGCGTATTCCCAACTGGCATTGGCTGCCCTAAGAGTCCGTGTCGCCGTCATGGAGTGTATTCTTGTGTCATTATTATGATTGGCCTCAGCCTCTGTCAACACTCACGCACGCGCCATTAAACCCTCTGTTTGCAGTGGGTGCGTCTGTGTTAACTGCGCGTAATAAACAGTACTTAAGTGTTAGCTCAAAAATCATTTTGCTACAACGGGGCGGCACGGTGGACGAGTGGTTAGCGTGTAGACCTCACAGCTAGGAGGACCAGGGTTCGATTCCAGCACGACCCTCGTGAGGATAAGCGGTAGAATATGAATGAATGAATGAGTTCTCCTCCTATTTTGTGTGGAAGTGGTAACTTTTTGGCTTCTTATTTTGTCTTTCCCCACCCTCGGTCATCTCTGTGTGGGTTTTCTCCGGGTACTCCGGTTTCCTCCCACATTCCAAAAAACACGCTAGGTTAATTAGCGACTCCAAATTGTCCATAGGTATGAATGTGAGTGTGAATGGTTGTTTGTCTATATGTGCCCTGTGATTGGCTGGCCACCAGTCCAGGGTGTACAACGTCTCTCGCCCGAAAGACAGCTGGGATAGGCTCCAGCAACCCCCACAACCCTTGTGAGGATACGCGGTAGAAAATGAATGAATGAATGAGTTCTCCTCCTATTTTGTGTGGAAGTGGTAACTTTTTGGCTTCTTATTTTGTCTTTCCCCACCCTCGGTCATCTCTGTGTGGAGTTTGCATGTTCTCCCCGTGCATGTGTGGGTTTTCTCCGGGTATTCCGGTTTCCTCCCACATTCCAAAGAACATGCTAGGTTAATTAGCGACTCCAAATTGTCCATAGGTATGAATGTGAGTGTGAATGGTTGTTTGTCTATATGTGCCCTGTGATTGGCTGGCCACCAGTCCAGGGTGTACCCCGTCTCTCACCCAAAAGACAGCTGGGATAGGCTCCAGCACCCCCCGCGACCCTTGTGAGGAAAAAGCGGTAGAAAATGAATGAATGAATGAGTTCTCCTCCTATTTTGTGTGGAAGTGGTAACTTTTTGGCTTCTTATTGGGTGGGTGGGTAGGTGGGTAGGTAGGTAGATTGATGCCAGTCACCAATGGCATGTCTGATATAATACAATGAAAAAAGATCTCCCAATCAGTGTGGAAGTGGTACATTTTTTACTTTAGAAGCAATAATTTTGAGGCTAACTGGCTAAAAGTTGTGATGTAAAAAATGAATAACGGCAGTACATGCAAAACACTTCAAACTGTCATGTTTTTTTTAGTGAGAATCCAAAATTTCCCTGAGGAAGTAATAATAATAATAATAATAATAAAAGAGTACACCCTGGATTGGTAGCTGCTCAATTCCTCTATACTACAAAAGATGATGCCCAGGCGCTATCTAATGACCCCTACATCCTAACTAGACAGCAGGCCACAACTTAAACCCTCCAAGGCCACTCGTCTGATCCGCTCAGGGAGCATCGCTGAAGCTAAAAACAGACAAAAGCTACCTGGAAGAAAAAAAAAAAGGAACACCATCTCCTCCGGTTTCTGTCTGCCGCATCCTTTTCCTTCTACTTTTGACTGTCATTCTCTCGTTTGATAGCATCATTAGGAGAGCGCTGCTACCGCTGCTAGCACAGGAACAAGTCAGAGAAACGTATAAATTATCCCTCAAAGAGTTAAGCACCGTTTTTTTTTTTGTTCTTTATCTGCTGTTCATGTAACAAAATGACAGTCGGCGTCACCTTCACAGTTGAAATAAAAATAAAGTTTTTAGTAATTTTTTTTCACTTTTCACGGGCTAGCAGTCAAAGAAGAATATTGATGATATTGTGCAAGGGAACGTTGCTGTGTCAACACGGTTGACTTAAAGGGTGAACATATGAGATGAAAATATAGATGAAAATATGATCTGGAAACGTCATATTACAGAAAAAGGTCAGTAAGGATAATTCAGAGAACATACTAACTCCTTATTTCTAAAATCACAAATACTTCAACTTGCTGATATAGTTCATCTTCAAACAGCTAAAAATAACCAATTAGCTAAAAATGTCATCCAATACTTCTCTACAAGAGAGGAGAAATATGATCTCAGGGAATTTTAATTTTAATTTTAATTTTAATTTTAATTTTAATTTTAATTTTAATTTTAATTTTAATTTTAATTTTAATTTTAATTTTAATTTTAATATATATATTAATTTTAAAATTAATATAAAACTTAAAACTTAAAAAAAATTAAAATTAAAAATTATATCAATTTTAAAATTAATATATTAAAATTAAAATTAAAATTAAAATTAAAATTAAAATTAAAATTAAAATTAAAATTAAAATTAAAATTAAAATTAAAATTGCTGATTGCGTATTAGAGAATTAAAATTAAAATTAATAAAAAAAAGAAACTATATTAGGAAAGCAGGAAGTGAACAAATGTAACAGTTACTGATTGTAAAAGTACCAGATGGAGGGGTAGGATTTAATAAGCTTTGCTTCTTCCTACTCCTTTTGGACATGTGGAACTGGGAACTGATTATGTGATGCATTCAATTGTAATCTGATGCATGTTCAAATGAAATTAAACCATTACCATTACCATACACTGTCGTTGGAGTCGGCCCACCTGGTTTAGATTTTGGCTACTATTTTGGACATGTGTTCTTCTCACAGTGGTAAACACAGCCTCGGTCATCCAGGTGTACTTCCACCTGGAGTGTCTGTCCAATGACAGGTATCACCCTTCCTCTGATAAGTCAGGACCCCTCCCTTTACCCAGTTGGATCTCATTTGAGGCCTGCCTCGACACTGCCCGGCTCCAGCTATACGACCCTCTGTTCCCACGCTAACCTGTGGTGGCCTGAGCATTTGTCACAAGTCAGTAATTACCAATGGAGCTGTGGGCATCTGCAGCAGTGGCGTGTCACGTCTACGTCTTCATGCTAAGGACGCTAGGGGAACCTTTCAAGGTTCATTTTTTGTTATAAGATCTCATGACACAAGAAAACCATGATAAGATTTATCATGCACTACTCGGCCTGGGATGATTCAAATTCATGAATCAATCACACATCCATCCATTCTATGCCACTTGTCAGCAGCACAAAACTTAAAGATAGAGCATTTCTTACAGCCCAAAACTTAAAGATAGCACATTTCTTACAGCCCAAACTTAAAGATTGCACATTTCTTACAGCCCAAAACTTAAAAATGGCACATTTCTTACAGCCCAAAACTTAAAGATAGCACATTTCTTACAGCCCAAACTTAAAGATTGCACATTTCTTACAGCCCAAAACTTAAAAATGGCACATTTCTTACAGCCCAAAACTTAAAGACAGCACATTTCTAACAGCACAAAACTTAAAGATAGTACATTTCTATCAGCACAAAATTTACAGATAGCACATTTCTAACAGCGCAAAACTTAAAGAGAGCACACTTCTTACAGCCCAAAACTCAAAGATAGCACATTTTTTACAGCCCAAAACTTAAAGATAGCACATTTCTTACAGCACAAAACTTAAAGATGGCACCTTTCTTACAGCCCAAAACTTAGCTAGCACATTTCTTACAGCCCAAAACTTAAAGACAGCACATTTCTAACAGCGCAAAACTTAAAGATAGCACATTTCTTACAGCCCAAAACTTAAAGATAGCACATTTTTACCAGCACTAAATTTAAAGATAGCACATTTCTTACAGCACAAAAATTAAAGATTTCTTACAGCACAAAAACATGTACACATTTCATGTGGCCGCAACATATGTTTTCTATTTTCTCGAGTGGATGTATACCCAATTTCTGCGTTTACACACAAGCCACTGTTTAATTTCAATCCCCCACAGCAAAAGAACTAAAATACACACACACAGAGAGAGAGAGAGAGAGAGAGAGAGAGAGAGAGAGAGAGAGATAGACCACGTCTCCCATTTCCAAAGCTGCAAAGTGCCTCTCATCCATCTCAAAAAGCTAACCATCTGATCACAGCCCCACGGCACATGAATCCAATTCCCTCCAAGAGGTCACTTGTCCATCCACAAAGCCTCCCTGCGCGCCCTTCTCTGCCCCCCTCGTCTCCAACTTTTGGAGCACAAGCACAGAGTCAGAGATGCTGAGGGTGAGGCTGAGGGTGAGGCGGCGGCAGGGGGGGGGACACATCTGGTCAGATCATGACCGTGTGGCTCCACCGGGTTTAAAAAGCAAAAGATATGCATGTCACGGCTGGGCAGTGCTTCTTTGCATGCCTGCAGAGGATGGAAGTACTAATGGCAGACGACATGAGTTCCTCGGGGGACTCAAACATTCAGCGGGCAGCCCCGTGGGGGTCATTCTGTGTAAAAATATTCTTAAAAATAACAGCAACAAAATCATATTAAAGTTGTAATTTAATACCGTGTCTTGAAGGGATAAGTCCTCCACACTTAAAATCTTATCTGCAGCTATTTATTATTAAGTGTGATCATATATTCTTTTATTACAGTCTTAAGTGCAGTCAAAGCTTTTAAGACGCCCAAGCTGACGATATGATATTACTACACGGGCGATGACGGAGCAAAGTGTGCTTTAACCTTCCTCTTGTGTTCGATTTCTGGTATCATGTCTTATGTTAACGGGTCGGGTCGGTTTTGACCCATGATTATATTAAATCAGGTATAAAATACACTAACATGATGAGAAGAGGAGATGGTTGTCATTGTGTTGGCTAATTGTACGCTTATGATTTCAGTTGGGGCTCAAAATATTGTTTTATAGTCATATTAATATAACCGGGTCCAAACCCACCCTAACTATACAGTGGCCAATCACAGGGCACATATAGACAAACAACCATTCACACTCATTGAAAGACAAAATAAGAAGCCAAAAAGTTACCACTTCCACACAAAATAGGAGAACTCATTCATTGATTCATTTTCTACCGTTTATCCTCACAAGGGTTGCGGGGAGTGCTGGAGCCTATCCCAGCTGTCTTCAAGCGAGAGGCGAGGTCCCAGGGTGGGGAATGACAAAATAAGAAGCCAAAAAGTTACCACTTCCACACAAAATAGGAGGAGAACTCATTCATTCATTTTCTACTGCTTATCCTGACAAGGGTCGCAGGGGGTGCTGGAGCCTATCCCAGCTGTCTTCAAGCGAGAGGCGAGGTCCAAGGGTGGGGAAAGACAAAATAAGAAGCCAAAAAGTTACCACTTCCACACAAAATAGGAGGAGAACTCATTCATTCATTTTCTACCGTTTATTCTCACAAGGGTTGCGGGGAGTGCTGGAGCCTATCCCAGCTGTCTTCGGGCGAGAGGCGGGGTACACCCTGGACTGGTGGCCAGCCAATCACAGGGCACATATAGACAAACAACCATTCACACTCACATTCATACCTATGGACAATTTGGAGTCGCTAATTAACCTAGCATGTTTTTAGAATGTGGGAAAAAAACGGAGTACCCGGAGAAAACCCACGCATGCACGGGGAGAACATGCAAACTCCACACAGAGATGGCCGAGGGTGGGGAAAGACAAAATAAGAAGCCAAAAAGTTACCACTTCCACACAAAATAGGAGGAGAACTCATTCATTCATTCATTTATTTTCTACAGTTTATCCTCACAAGGGTTGCGGCGGGGTGCTGGAGCCTATCCCAGCTGTCTTCGGGCGAGAGGCAGGGTACACCCTGGACTGGTGGCCAGCCAATCACAGGGCACATATAGACAGTTGTGGCTCAAAATATTGCTTTATAGTCATATTATAATAATAATAATGTGATTCTTTTTATGCATTAAAATGTAAAACGGGTCGGTACCGACCCTTACACAAGAGGAGGGTTAAACACCCGCCTTGCCAAAGCGGGGCAGTCATCCGCCTGATAAGCTCATCCGTTATCCCGATCCTAGCGTACTTTGACAGGAGCCTTTCCTCTGCAAGCCGCGGCGATGAGCTGCCGGTGGCCGGTGTCATGCTGAATGGGCATGTCAGGTCTGCGTTGTCCTGGCGCCCTGCCTGCTCTCCCGAACGCTCCCTCCTTCCCTCCCGCCCTCCCTTCCTCCCTAGCGTCCTCACTCCTAAACGGATCCGGTTGCCTTTGCTCAGCTCTAGTGGTGGGCTGGTCTGGCTGACTAATGAGCAATCTCCTGCTGAGGGGATCTCCTCCTCGCCATCTCGTATTTACTCAACACGTGACGTGGCGCTGCTTTCATCTTTCAATGGCTGCAGCTGCAACACCAAACATGTTTCTGAAGAGACGTCTCTCTGACAGCGTCAATCAAACCCGGGTATCGTCACCTTGCAGGTTGTGTTAAGAAGGACACAATCAAGGCGTTCTTCATTGATTATTCTTCATGGAAGTTGTACTCATAGATATATACCGTATTTCCCGGACTATAAGTCGCACTTTTTTTCATAGGTTGGCTGTTCCTGCGACTTATACTCCAGTGCGACTTATGTATGTTTTTTTCTACCTAATTATGCATTTTTGGCAATGTGCAATTTATACTTCAGTGCGACTTATGTATGTTTTTTTCTACCGAATTATGCATTTTTGGCCTTGTGCAACTTATACTCCAGTGCGACTTATGTATGTTTTTTTTAAACGAAATATGCATTTTTGGCCTAGTGCGACTTATACTTCAGTGCGACTTATGTATGTTTTTTTCTACCAAATTATGCATTTTTGGCCTTGTGCGACTTAGACTCCAGTGCGACTTATGTATGTTATTTTCTACCTAATTATTTATTTTTGGCCTTGTGCGACTTATGTATGTATGTTTTTTTTCTACTGAATTATGCATTTTTGGCCTTATTCGACTTATACTCCAGTGCGACTTATGTATGTTTTTTTTCTACCTAATTATGCATTTTTGGCCTTGTGCGACTTATACTTCAGTGCGACTTATGTATGTTTTTTTTTAACAAATTATGCATTTTTGGCCATGTGCGACTTATACTCCAGTGCGACTTATGTATGTTTTTTTTCTACCAAATTATGCATTTTTGGCCTTGTGCGACTTATACTCCGGTGTGACTTATGTATGTTTTTTCTACCTAATTATGCATTTTGTCGACTTATTGTCCAGAAAATACGGTAATCACTCATTGCACGGTACTTGTCAAGTAACTTGTGCACTCCGGTTGCCTGGGTAACTGTCCCATACATTTGCCATGACTCCCATCTGTCCAGTAAGAGCCTGCGTGCCATTTGTGCCATCATTCTGCAGTTCAACTTCTTCACACCGCTCAAATCCAAATGACAAAAATGGATGTGGGCTTGGCAGTGTCAACAAGGCTGCAGTGAAACGGTCCCCCTGTTATGCAAAATTGACTTTTTAATGATGTTCTAAAAGTAAAGAGTCCCTAGTCTGTTCATAAGCACCAAACATGAACACAAATGCATCATTTCCCTCAATTTGTTGCTCCACTTTTGAGGAGAGGCCCTTAAACAGTTGATTGTGACGTTGTGGCCTCTGACCCTCCAGCAGCTAGATGAGACCGTCATGGTCATGCACCCAAAAAGGCTTTTCTACACGTCTTAAAATGTTGCGTTGGTGCAGAGATACAGCGTACAAGCGGATAAAGCGTATAATAGAGCTTCTAGAAACCACGCACTGTTGGAGACGTAAACAAACAAACCTCATTCACACATAAAACGCCATGTTGCCAGTCGGGTTTATGCTAAAGTCCAGCATGGAGGCGACATTTTGGGCAACATACTTCCAAAACACTACTGTGGGACCTTTGAAACTTATTGTTTTTTGTTATTGATTGGTTGTTTTGTTATCGGAAACATCATGTTTGTCGAGAAGCAGAATGACACCTCAAGGTCAACTACAAATATTGCTATTCCTCCAAATACACACGCCATCTTGCACTAGCAAAGCATTATAGCAGCAATAGCTACATATGATCTCAGGGAAGAAGTACATTTGAAACACTTGAACCAGTCATGATGTGCTATATATATCACTATATTGACACTTACTATGGGACCCATTATGGCATAAAAATAAAATAAAATAAAATAAAATAAAATAAAATAAAATAAAATAAAATAAAATAAAATAAAATAAAATAAAATAAAATAAAATAAAATAAAATAAAATAAAATAAAATAAAATAAAATAAAATAAAATAAAATAAAATAAAATAAAATAAAATAAAATAAAATAAAATAAAATAAAATAAAAATTTATTTAAAACATTTTACAAATTTAAAAAAATATATAAAATTTAAAAAATATAAAATTTTTAAATGAAACTATATTAGGAAAGCAGGAAGTGATCAAATGTAACAGTTACTGATTGTAAAAGTACCAGATAGAGGGGTAGGATTTAATAAGCTTTGCTTCTTCCTACTCCTTTCGGACATGTGGAACTGGGAACTGATCTTGAACTGGTCTTGAACCAGTCATGATGTGCTATATATATCACTATATTGACACTTACTATGGTACCTATTATGTCATTGGATGCTCATATCACCTCGTACTTCGGTACGTTACAAAAATAAAATAAAATAAAATAAAATAAAAATTGTATTATTTTTTTTATTAAAATATTTAACATATTTTAAAAAATTAAAAAATTTTTAAAAATTTTAAAAAAATAAAAAATTTCAATGAAACTATATTAGGAAAGCAGGAAGTGAACAAATGTAACAGTTACTGATTGTAAAAGTACCAGATGGAGGGGTAGGATTTAATAAGCTTTGCTTCTTCCTACTCCTTTTGGACATGTAGAACTGTGAACTGATTATGTGATGCATTCAATTGCAATATGATGCATGTTCAAATGAAATAAAAACCATAACCAACAGCAGAAACAAAGGAAGTCCACTCACCAGGCCGTCACAGTTGCTGATGGCCACAGTGGCTCCAGGCGTGTCAGTGATGTCGCCCACGTACAAGCATTCATCTTGCAGTGTTTCAAAGTGGCGGGCGTTATCGTCGTCGTCACGCCACTCGATCTTGGCTCCGGGGGCCACCAGTCTGGCGTTGTGGCGCAGACGCAGGTGGAATTCCCGGCCGAAGACGGTGACATTGTAGTAGAGCCTTTCCCGCCGCTTGTCGTCGTCGTCGTTGTCGTCGTCGTCTCCTCTCGGTTCTTCCCACTCTTCATTGCCTTTTCCTACCTCCCTCTTCTGGCGCCTACGGGGCTGCCCTCCTGTCATACGGCCTGCCGAGACGGCGTGCGACAGGAAGCGGCCCTCTGCATCCACACTCACGGGCCTCACCAGTCCATACTCCCCCAGAACGTGCTGCAGGGAGTCTGCGGGTAGAAACGAGACAGGTTCATCAGGAAAAGTGAAGGATAATGGGAATGGGAGGAAAAATGTTCGGAAAAATAAAAATAAGCATGCCAAGGAATGTGTTCCTCCTTCCTCAGGAAGTGTCACGTGGTGAAAAATAATAAACAAACGGAATAAAAGAAACCGCACCCCACCCATGAACCCTGAGACGACGACCCCTTCAGGGAACCGGGCTCCATGTTAGGAAACGGGAGCCTCAGCAGACACCTTCTGCGCCCTTCCACCATCAACAGGGATGCCGGTGCTCGATCGAGGTGCTAACTGCGGCTCTCTCACTCTTTTTTTTTTATTTTTTTTTATTTTTTTATTTTTCTCCTCGCTGTCAGGCTGCTTGAGCTGAGAAAATATCTTCTAAAAGCTTCACAGACAGGAAATAAAACAGAAATAAAGCAAAATCTGTACCTTACTGCTTACTCTTAGGGTACACATATTGGAATGGGGGGGGGGGTAATATATGAAACATTACAGTGCATTTCTTACATCAATCAAAATATCAAAATCAACATCAACATTTGTACTCAACTATCTGATCCCAAGCCCAAAAGGAGTAGGCAGAAGCAAAAGCTTATAAATGCCTATTGTAATATTATTATTGTTATTATCATTATTATCATTATTGTTATAATCTTTATCATTATTACCATTATATTATTATTATTATTATCACCAATTAATGAATGAATATGACCATTTTCATCATTATAGGGGTCATCACGTGACAGTGACATGCAAGTTTTGGGGGATGCCTGACACACATATAGCATCATTTTAAGTTGACCTGTCAATCATCATTATGAATTATTTATAAAAAAAGTTTGCAGGGTAACAATAACAATAACAATAACAATATTAATATTTTAACTCTGGTGTTAAACAATAATTTGATAATAGTGACATTAGTGACTCTTCCCACCTGGGAAGAAAAAAGGGGGAGGGGGCACCCACACACCCGACACCCCTCCCTTGCAACCGGGACCTCGGGAAAGTCTCCGCAAGCAGGACAGAAGTTGTTTGCACAAACATAGCATGCCGCAAAAATCACACAAGCTTCCCCCACTTTGGAGCGGAGTTCCCCGGGCGTGCTGACAAGAGACGAGCCGATAGGACGGAGAACAGATGAACAACATAAACACCGGCCACGCTCCACCACCACGCCGCTGCATGCCTCACCGCTGCTACTACGGTACGTACCGACGCTACTGGCGATGTAAAGGCCGCTGGTGTGCAGCAGAAAGGCCGGTAGAATGATTAGGACAGTAAATCCACGCGAGAGACCCATGGCAGCTCCGAACTGCGCAGGTGAGAGAGTGGGACTCCGGGCTCCAGTGTGGTGAAGTTCCCCCCCGGCCTGGCACACGAACAGCCACGCCACGACAGCAGCCCGCAACAAGACTGCCAAGTGCACCGGGAGAGAGGAGCTCTCCTCCCGTCTCTCTCTTTCTCTCTCTCTCTTTCTCTCCTCCTCCTCTCTGTGGAAGTCTCTCTCTCTCTCGCTCTCGCTCTCTTCCACTCCCACAACCCCCCCCCCCCCCATCCACTCCACATACACATATACAGGTGTGTTGGCCCAAAGACACTTAAGCTACTTTGTTGCATATCAAATCATGCGTGTTTTTCAATCGTTACTTTTGTTTCCACTCGTCCCACCCAAAAATGCTGCAAAGTGTGGAAACTTTCAACATCCTGTGTGAAAGAGGTCAACAGCGCCCCGTGTGGCTGACTGAAGTACTGCGTCCATTTTCAATGGCTTCCAAGGGTCCAATTAAAGCAGGTGTGTCCAAACCATTAACACCGAGGGGGAGGGGGGGCACTTGGAGAAATAATAATAATAATAATAATAATAATAATAATAATAATAATAATAATAATAATAATAATAATAATAATAATAATAATAATAATGACAATGACAATGACAATGACAATGACAATGACAAAAAATAAAAATAAAAATAAAAATAAAAATAAAAATAAAAATAAAAATAAAAATAAAAATAAAAATAAAAATAAAAATAAAAATAAAAATAAAAATAAAAATAAAAATAAAAATAAAAATAAAAATAAAAATAAAAATAAAAGGTCTGCATCTGATTTTTGTATCTGTTACAAAGTATGAACATTTACTTGTTTTCCCTGTTATTTTATTTCTAGAAATATTTCAGCTTTCTTCTAATACATATTTCTTGTAATTTTTTATATAAATATTTCTTGTAATAATATGTCCTTATTCTCATAATATTTTGACTTTATTACAGTAAAATTCAGACTCTTATACCCAACCTGCTTTTCAGAAAATAATAATAATTAAATTAAATTAAATTAAATTAAATTAAATTAAATTAAATTAAATTAAATTAAATTAAATTAAATTAAATTAAATTAAATTAAATTAAATTAAATTAAATTAAATTAAATTAAATTAAATTAAATTAAATTATTATTCTTTCTTTGTTTCTTACAATATTACAATATTATTTGTATGACACACTTTAGTCTTAGTTATTTCAACTTTATGGTATTTTTAGGGAGGGTAGGGATAGGGAGGATAACTATTAACAGTTATTTAACCTTTAACATGAACATGAATCAAACGTAATAATTTTTTCTGGGTACATGATACCATACAGCATCCATATCAAACTTGCGGGGGGCCGCACTAACATTAAACTTTCATATCAAGGCGGGGGCCTCAAACTAGTGTCCTGCGGACCACATTTGGCCCGCGGGCCGCGTGTTTGAGACCACTGGTTTTAAAGAGTAAAACACAAGAAGTAAAGTAATAAGAGTTGAAATGTCCTAACAAGCATGAAAAAAATACTATCTAAGCTAACAAACGTACACATAAAAACCGGGTGCAGAGAGGTCGTATTTTAGCAAGCACACCTGGAAGATGAAACACTCGGACGGACCGACAACACCCCACACACACACACACACACACACACACACACACACACACACCTCTAAAAGAAAGGCCGGCCATCTTTGTCCCCGCCCTCACGGCTCAAGAAAATGTCACAATGTTCTCAGTCGATACACCCTGCGTGCCTATGTGGCCCTCCTCCATCTTTCTACCACTCCTGGTCGCTAAGCTGTTGCCATGGCGATACCAAGCCCTGCACCTTGAAAAGTGCACTTTGAAGAAGCAAGGGAGAGACAAACAATAATACCCCGTTTCCCCAGACAAACAAACACACACATGGACGTGTGTGTGTTTGTGTGTGTTTGTGGAGGTTATTATAGCCGTGTTTGGCAGGGCGGGGGGGGGGGGGGGGGTGCGCGTGCTTGCATATTTTTCTGAGAGGTGGGTGTTCCGATGTCCGCTGTCTGAGCATGTGCAAACAGATTGTGAGCGAGGAAACACAGCGAGACGGATGAGATGTGTAGCGTCTTGCGTCTTTAAGCATTGCGTCTTTAAGCTATACTTTGCTGTACTCATTAAATCCTCAATTGGATCATGCTGCATTCGTCCAGGGCTATACCAAGCGAGCATATGCCATAGTGTGTCCTGCAGAGCGACCATGGCTCGTCTCCAATGATTCCTGCCATCCTAGCAAGGTCAAGCAGCAGGCCACCATGTGTCTGCATGCATTAGCATGCCTTATCGCCGCAAAGGCAGGTGTTGCCGGTGTCTTCGGGAGGTTGCATGACGAGGCATCACGGCCCAAATGGCGGCACATCAGATAAACGTTGCGTAACTTTGTGAGGATGTCTCGTAAAAGCCGGGTTCAATTCCACTCTCGGTCATCTCTGTGTGGAGTTTGCATGTTCTCACCCCCTGCGACCCTTGTGAGAATAAGCAGTAGATAATGAATGAATGAGTTCTCCTCCTATTTTGTGTGGAAGTGGTAACTTTTTGGCTTCTTATTTTGTCTTTCCCCACCCTCGGCCATCTCTGTGTGGAGTTTGCATGTTCTCCCCGTGCATGCGTGGGTTTTCTCTGGGTACTCCGGTTTCCTCCCACATTCCAAAAACATGCTAGGTTAATTAGCAACTCCAAATTGTCCATAGGTATGAATGTGAGTGTGAATGGTTGTTTGTCTATATGTGCCCTGTGATTGGCTGGCCACCAGTCCAGGGTGTACCCCGCCTCTCGCCCGAAGACAGCTGGGATAGGCTCCAGCACCCCCCACAACCCTTGTGAGGATAAGCGGTAGAAAATGAATGAATGAGTTCTCCTCCTATTTTGTGTGGAAGTGGTAACTTTTTGTCTTCTTATTTTGTCTTTCCCCACCCTCGGCCATCTCTGTGTGGAGTTTGCATGTTCTCCCCGTGCATGCGTGGGTTTTTTCCGGGTACTCCGGTTTCCTCCCACATTCCAAAAACATGCTAGGTTAATTAACGACTCCAAATTGTCCATAGGTATGAATGTGAGTGTGAATGGTTGTTTGTCTATATGTGCCCTGTGATTGGCTGGCCACCAATCCAGGGTTTACCCCGCCTCTCGCCCGAAGACAGCTGGGATAGGCTCCAGCACTCCCTGCGACCCTCGTGAGGATAAGCGGTAGAAAATGAATGAATGAGTTCTCCTCCTATTTTGTGTGGAAGTGGTAACTTTTTGGATTATTATTTTGTCTTTCCCCACCCTTGGACCTCGCCTCTCGCCTGAAGACAGCTGGGATAGGCTCCAGCACTCCCCAAAACCCTTGTGAGGATAAACGGTAGAAAATGAATGAATGAATGAATGAGTTCTCCTCCTATTTTGTGTGGAAGTGGTAACTTTTTGAATGATGTTTTGTTGTTGTGCAAATTTGGAGCCAGAGCAGGAGGGGATAGAAAAGAAAAAAAAAAAAACACAGTGTGGAGTGCGGGGACAAGAGATAGTGTAAATCCTGTGTCCATTATTGTAGTCCAGAGTTCTACACCAACAAGCTGTAACTGCTTGGCTATCAATTAGCTGCCCTGACGGTCCAAACAGATGAAAAAGGGGCATAAGGGGAAGTAGGCCACAGGCACCCACTGAGCTCTTAGATAACATACTGTATATGTGTGTATATGTGTGTGTATATGTGTGTATATGTGTGTGTACCTTTCTTTATGTGTGCGCATTTCACCGGTTAAGTAAACACCCGAGGGTGGTCTCGAAGTGCACGGCGGCATATTGGCATCGCCAGGCAATAAGTAAAGGTACTATTGACCTGTGGGGTCAAACTCCACCGGATTTCATAGTTCTTCACTCCATTAAAAGTATTGATAAAATCATGCAGTAAATCCGACTGTGAAGGAATAATATCAGAAAGAATCACATGAGTTATGAGAGCATGTGTTGTATGAATGTTGGTATATTCATTATATTCATCTCCCTGTTCTAAGTGTGTGTTGGTATGAAGCAAAATGGCTGCATATGCATTCTATGGGATGTATTGCTTTTTTCATCAGAAATCAATTTCTCATCCAGATCCTTTTAGCTATTGTTTGTGTCGGTCAGTACGTGATGAGAATGCAGGCTAGCATTTTTTTTGGTTTGAATATGAAATATTTATCAGATTTTTCATACCTGCACCTGGGAATTTAAGTGTGTTGATTCGGAGAAATGTCAAAAATGTCTGGTTTTATGAATGATATCATGAAGGAGTTAATGAGGAGTTAATTATTGAGTGCATGTTTTACTTTCCATCAAGGACATTTGATCTGTTTGATATCTTGTGTGCCGTTTTTTCATTTGACGCTTTGGACAAGTCGTGGCAAACCTTAAGTGGCCTGTTTCTTGTCACATCGGCATCACAGTCAGGGTCTGAATCTCTGTTAGAACAGCTCTGCATGGAGTTTGCATGTCCTTGCTATGTTTGCGTGAGTTTTCTATGTTACATCCAGCTTCCTCCCATGCCCATAAGCATGCTAATGGAGACCGGAAACCATTGGACTCAAGCTGACAGATAGAGAGGTGTAGGAAGATGACTAGAAACACTTTCAGTCATTCATTTCATTCATCGTGGGGGGTGCTGGAGCCTATCCCAGCTGTCTTCGGGCAAGAGGCGGGGTCCAAGGGTGGGGAAAGACAAATTAAGAAGCCAAAAAGTTACCACTTCCACACAAAGTAGGAGGAGAACTCATTCATTTTCTAACGATTATCCTCACGAGAGTCGCAGGGGGTGCTGGAGCCTATCCCAGCTGTCTTCAAGCGAAAGGCGGGGTACACCTGGACTGGTTGCCAGCCAGCCAATCACAGGGCACATATAGACAAACAACCATTCACACTCACATTCATACCTATGGACAATTTGGAGTCGCTAATTAACCTAGCATGTTTTTTTTGGAAAACCAGAGTACCCAGAGAAAACGCAAACATGCACGGGGAGAACATGCAAACTCCACACAGAGATGGCCGAGGGTGGGGAAAGACAAAATAAGAAGCCAAAAAGTTACCACTTCCACACACAGGAGGAGAACTCATTCATTCATTCATCAAATGGATGTAGGCTGGACAGGACAGAAAAAAGACTGTTCAAGTGTACATATAATAATACGTGGGCCTCATATTGACAACCCTCAATGACCCAATGCCCAGTGGAGTTTTCCAAGGTTTTCCAAGGCGGGTGTCTAAACCTAGACACAGAGACCCATACACCAACAGAGGGATTTCGGGACTTCACTGCATTTAACCCAACCACAGGAATACTCAAGGTCCTGAAAGTGTCGTCACAACACTATAATCTTCCGTGGAAAGGAATGTGTGTTTGTGTGCAAGAAAGGAAGCAAAAGGGGAAATTTAGGCTAAAAATGGGACGGCGTGTCGCTGGGTTGGAGTGTGCAACAAAGGCGTTGTGCTGCTTTACTATCTTTATCCATTGGCGCTTCATCGGGTATCATTATTCTCAGCGTTATTTGAGGCAAGGCTTTTAGCGAGTTAAGGGGCGTCTGGAAAACTGAAAAATCAAAAGCCAGTTTATTTTTTTTATTTTGTAAAAGGCAATGTTATGTTAAATGTTATCCTTCAAAAACATATGAGATATGAATATGAAAATATGGTAATGGTTTTATTTCATTAGAACATGCATCAGATTGCAATTGAATGCATCACATAATCAGTTCACAGTTCCACATGTCCAAAAGGAGTAGGAAGAAGCAAAGCTTATTAAATCCTACCCCTCCATCTGGTACTTTTACAATCAGTAACTGTTACATTTGTTCACTTCCTGCTTTCTTAATATAGTTTAATTGTTTTTTTTTTTAGTTATTTTTTTATTTTATTTTTGTCACATAATCAGTTCACAGTTCCACATGTCCAAAAGGAGTAGGAAGAAGCAAAGCTTATTAAATCCTACCCCTCCATCTGGTATTTTTACAATCAGTAACTGTTACATTTGTTCACTTCCTGCTTTCCTAATATGTTTAAGGTTTTTTTTATTATTTATTTTTAATTTGGTCACATAATCGGTTCACAGTTCCACATGTCCGAAAGGAGTAGGAAGAAGCAAAGCTTATTAAATCCTACCCCTCCATCTGGTACTTTTACAATCAGTAACTGTTACATTTGTTCACTTCCTGCTTTCCTAATATAGTTTTAAGTTTAAAATTTTTATTATATTTATATTTGTAATTACATCCTGACATGCTTATGAACTGATCCGACTGCAAAAAAAACGCTTCTTTATGATGAATGAAAAGGAATTAAATTAAAATAGGACATGTCCGTTTGCAAAGAAGTGAAAAAAAAAACATGAATATTTTCTGAATAAATCTATATTTGTCTTTGCATCATTCCAAGCGCTTAAAATTGGATTCATTTAACCGAGTGTAAAATGTGTCACTCTATTATTGCATTGATAATAAAACATGCTCACTCCTCTAATCCTAATTAAGCTCATGGCATGTTTTGATGGCACATCAAAATAGCAAAACGCTCGCACTGCTACATATTTCAAATACGGGAAGACATGAAAGACAACCAAAAATAGACAAAAGCCGAAAACAAATGAAGAAAAAGCTTTACCAAACAGTAATCCCAATCAAATTCGGAGTCAGGTAGAGTTAACGGGAAAGGGGGGGGGGGGGGGGGCTCAGGTTGAGTTGAGTTGACTGTCAAAAGGTTATACGTACAGTGAAACGGCTAATTTATGGTAACGTTCTAATCTGGCGATATAGTATCTCGTATGCTTCGAAACAGCACAAGACGAAAATGGCACAGGGAGGCTGACAACATGTGTGATGATGGAATTATGAGGCTGTTCAATCCAGACACTGAAGAGACGCAGAAGGAAGCCGGAAGACGGCAATGAATGACTTTTCTGGTAGGCTACTGTTATGCTAACCAGTCGTATTATTTGGAAAAATAAGCATTTATTTAATTAAGATAAGTTAAGTTTGGTATTTCGAGCCCATGAGCACATGCGCTTTAACTTTAAAATTAAAAATGACAAGATTTTTTTAGAGAGCGACAATGAAAGAGAGAGGCTGACAACATGTGTGATGATAATGATAAAGATAATGATAAAGATAATACATTAGCTTGTCTTTTTTCAATCTATATAAATCATTTCACAAGCATTAAGTTTCATTTTTCTACCATTACAGATAAAATTAACTACTAGTGGTTACTCGCGGTAATGTTAAGCATAGGCAAGTAGCATTGGTGTTCAATAAAAGTTGCGCTTTAATGTCTCGGGGTCTCAAGGCATTGCCTTTCCAAAAGTCTAGCGGTTGCGTAACCAATGAGCACATATGCTTTAACTTTAAAATAAAAAATGACAACATTTTTTTTAGAGAGCGACTATAAAAGAGAGAGGCTGACAACATGTGTGATGATAATGATAAAGATAATGATAAAGATAATACATTAGCTTGTCTTTTTTCAATCTATATAAATCATTTCACAAGCATTAAGTTTCAGTTTTCTACCATTACAGATAAAATTGTGGTTACTCGCGGTAATGTTAAGCATAGGCAAGTAGCATTGGTTTTCAATAAAAGTTGGATTTAGCGATGTAATACTAAGTTTTTTTCGGCTGGAATTCTGTGTGAAATGTCCAAGTCCCTGCTTTTCATCGGAGACAGCAAAGAAAACAACTGACACACACGCAGACATATTAGATATCACGGTCGTTTGCAGCAAAAACAAACAACTAAGCTACATATAGTCCTGGAAACCGCAGCGTCTATTCCAGTTTGGCTAGCGTCCCCTGTGTGTGTGTGTGTGCGTGTGTGTGTTCTACGATTCGTACGCCACAGCGTAGAAACATTTTATGCACCCCGACACAATTTAATTTAGTTTAATCACAGCCTTCCCACCGGGAACGCAACATATAATTAAACTTTATACAACTTCCCCTGCAGAAGAAGACTGTCTTTATACGGGCGCAGCACAGACACACAAAAGACGGCGCGCACAAAATAATCGGTGTTGCCGCATAATGAAACCATTATGTAACTTTTGATTTAAAATTCATCACCTAAAAATAAATACTGATAAATCCAGGGAAGTCGGCAGCGCATAATTGAAAGAGGAACATGAACTAACCATGTTAACGCACAATGCATCTTTTCTATTACCTGAGAGTGGATGGATTTCATTGATTAGATTTTTGGGTTATTTCTCCATAAGAATAAATGCTGTGTTTGCAATAACGTCGCGTATTAAATATGATATGAAGAAATTGGTTCTAGAGCGTTCTGAGCTAACATGGCGCTGTTTTTCTTCCAAGCTGGTGAGCATTACGTGATGCTTTATTGGGTTAGCGACGACGTAACGCGGTCATCTGTCGGTGCGCATGAGGCTTTGTCAAGTGGATTGGCGGTTCCGTGGAAAAAGAAGTGGGTGGGACTGTAAATGTCTCCGTTACCAATGAGCACATGCGCTTTAACTTTAAAATTAGAAATGACAAGATTTTTCACGAGCTGCACGGTGGACGAGTGGTTAGCGCGGAGACCTCGCAGCTAGGAGACCCGAGTTCAATCCCACCCTGGAGTTTCCATGTTCTCCCCGTGCATGCGTGGGTTTTCTCCGGGTACTCTGGTTTCCTCCCACATTCCAAAAACATGCTAGGTTAATTAGCGACTCCAAATTGTCCATAGGTATGAATGTGAGTGTGAATGGTTGTTTGTCTATATGTGCCCTGTGATTGGCTGGCGACCAGTCCAGGGTGTACCCCGCCTCTCGCCCAAAGACAGCTGGGATACGCTCCGGCACCCTTGCAACCCTTGTGAGGAAAAGGGGTAGAAAATGAATGAATGAGTTCTCCTATTTTGTGTGGAAGTGGTAACTTTTTGGCTTCTTATTTTGTCTTTCCCCACCCTCGGCCATCTCTGTGTGGAGTTTGCATGTTCTCCCCGTGCATGCGTGGGTTTTCTCCGGGTACTCCGGTTTCCTCCCACATTCCAAAAACACGCTAGGTTAATTAGCGACTCCAAATTGTCCATAGGTATGAATGTGAGTGTGAATGGTTGTTTGTCTATATGTGTCCTGTGATTGGCTGGCCACCAGTCCAGGGTGAACCCCGCCTCTCGTCCAAAGACAGCTGGGATAGGCTCCAGCACCCCACGCGACCCTCGTGAGGAAAGCCAAAAAGTTACCACTTCCACACAAAATAGGAGGAGAACTCATTCATTCATTCAATTTCTACCGCTTATCCTCATGAGGGTTGTGAGGGGTGCTGGAGCCTAACCCAGCTGTCTTCGGGCGAGAGGCGGGGTACACCCTGGACTGGTGGCCAGCCAATCACAGGGCACATATAGACAAACAACCATTCACACTCACATTCATACCTATGGACAATTTGGAGTCGCTAATTAACCTAGCATGTTTTTGGAATGTGGGAGGAAACCGGAGTACCCGGAGAAAACCCACAGGGTGGAATCGAACTCGGGTCTCCTAGCTGCGAGGTCTGCGCGCTAACCACTCGGCCGCCATGCAGTCCATTGTTATGATATAGTATATATTTTCAAAAGAAAATTCAGACAATAATATCATTATTAAACATTTCAAAATGCGCCCGCTAAATAAAAAGTCATATTTTTCCAATCGTCCCTTTTTAAAATTCATGTTAAAATTCCTTAAAATTGCTAACTAGCTAGCATCAACATAGGCAAGCATGTGAGTATTGACATGCGTATCCCATGCAGACATGTTCCCGCTACCTGGCGTATCTCGGGGAAAAGGCTAGAGGCTTTTGTTGCTACATCCGCCTCCGATGTGGAACAAAGGCCTGCTCCTCTGAGACCCCCCGCATCTCCCTCTCCTTGCCTCCCCTGACCCAGTTTACTTGATTGATTTCCACCCAGCAGGCTTGTATAACACTCAACAACCCGTACGTGAGGGTACAAGTACACGCCGGGATTTGTGTTCACGTTAAAACCAAAAGGAGTAAAAAAGTAACCGGCTCACTTCTCTTTGACTTTCTCCTTCAATGTCTCCTTACTGTGACCGGAATGTCACAACAGATGAACTTTAAAAGCGACCAATGCCGTACGATCGTGTTCAAAGGTGCTTTTCCTAGCGGGATACGAGAAATTCAACAGGTTTTTTTTTTTTGTGTTTTTTTTTAGGCAAGGCCATTACCTCAACCAAGTCCATCTGGGTCCCACATAGACCCACTATAACAGAGTGTACTGCCAGTACTGCTCCTCACACCCCCTCACACCCCCCTTCTCGTCCCTTTGGTCTTGCAAAGTCTGTGTCGCACACATCAGTCCAAGTACACGATTCCCTTTTTCGTCATTCGCTCTTATTAACTCCTCCATTCACACGCTTCATACATTCATTCATTTTCTACCGCTTTTCCTCATGAGGGTCGCGGGGATGCTGGAGCCTATCCCAGCTGACTTTGGGCAAGACTGGTGGCCAGCCAATCAAAGGACACATATAGACAAATCATTTCATTCATCGCGCGGGGTGCTGGAGCCTATCCCAGCTGTCTTCAGGCGAGAGGCGGGGTCCAAGGGTGGGGAAAGACAAAATAAGAAGCCAAAAAGTTACCACTTCCACACAAAATTGGAGGAGAACTCATTCATTCATTCATTTTCTACCGCTTATCCTCACGAGGGTTGCGAGGGATGCTGGAGCCTATCCCAGCTGTCTTCGGGCAAGATCGGGGTACACCCTGGACTGGTGGCCAGCCAATCACAGGGCACATATAGGCAAACAACCATTCACACTCACACAACTCACACAACCATTCATACTTATGGACAATTTGGAGTCGCTAATTAACCTAGCATGTTTTTGGAATGTGGGAGGAAACCGAAGTACCCGGAAAAAACCCACGCATCCACGGGGAGAACATGCAAACTCCACACAGAGATGGCCGAGGGTGGGGAAAGACAAAATAAGAAGCCAAAAAGTTACCACTTCCACACAAAATTGGAGGAGAACTCATTCATTCATTCATTTTCTACTGCTTATCCTCACGAGGGTAGTGCTGGAGCCTATCCCAGCTGTCTTCGGGCGAGAGGCGGGGTACACCCTGGACTGGTGGCCAGCCAATCACAGGGCACATATAGACAAACAACCATTCACACTCACATTCATACCTATGGACAATTTGGAGTCGCTAATTAACCTAGCATGTTTTTGGAATGTGGGAGGAAACCGGATTACCCGGAGAAAACCCACACATGCACGGGGAGAACATGCAAACTCCACACAGAGATGGCCGAGGGTGGAATTGAACTTGGGTCTCCTAGCTGTGAGGTCTGTGCGCTAACCACTCGTCCACCATGCAGCCGCTTTGTTATCTTTGTGTGGGTAAAACGATGTAATGTTCGTCCCTATTCAAGCATCTTTGTGGTTCGCCTGAGTATCATGCTATGGGACTTTTATCTGTGGCGACCTCAGCTCTAATCCGTCTTTTTCAATGACCGGCGTTCATGTTGTCAGTTGACTTGAAACCAGGGGGCACGGCCAGCAGCTATAAGATGGCGTGTGTGATGAATGTAGCCGTTGCCCTGGCGTTGAAAAGCCAGCCAGGGATCTCTACGACCTTCATCAATTGTGTTTGTGCTTCTGGTTTATCTGTTGACAGGATACAGTTAGAATATCATAACAACACGATAAGGGCAGCAGCTGGACAGAAAACAAGCAGAAGACGGGAAGATAGCACACTGAAGTAGATATTTATGAAAACGGAGTGACGAAGTGTGGTCACAGGGGGGGCGGCGGGGCGGCGGGGGGGCTTTTACGGGGCTGTGCAAAGCTCACACGATATCTATACACGATTATGCGCACGTGTGTGCTAGTTGCATAGCAAAAGGAAGGCTTGGCTGGCGGCCTGCGTTGGTTTAACTGAGATTTCTTCCTCCTGATCCAGTCACTCGCAGCCTGTGGTTTAGACACCGTTTGCATGCCCAGAAATCACTAATACTCACTAGAGACCCATGGAACCAAACGTCTTTGCTTCCAGTGATTGTTCAGCAAGAATAAGTTAGAATTATAATAATAATAATAATAATAATAATCATATTCTATTATATTGTCTTGTATTGACTGGCATCCGTAATTCGGCTTTTGTGTAGAAATCAACTTGAATGAATGAAGCGGGGCTGCACGGCGGTCGAGTGGTTAGCACGCAGACCTCACAGCTAGGAGACCAGGGTTCAATTCCACCCTCGGGCATCTCTGTGTGGAGTTTGCATGTTCTCCCCGTGCATGCGTGGGTTTTCTCCGGGTACTCCGGTTTCCTCCCACATTCCAAAAACATGCTAGGTTAATTAGCAACTCCAAATTGTCCATAGGTATGAATGTGAGTGTGAATGGTTGTTTGTCTATATGTGCCCTGTGATTGGCTGGCGACCAGTCCAGGGTGTACCCCGCCTCTCGCCCGAAGACAGCTGGGATAGGCTCCAGCACCCCCCGCGACCCTCGTGAGGAAAAAGCGGTAGAAAATGAATGAATGAATGAATGTCCTTATTATTTTGCAGTTCTCTAACTTTCCATTTGGTGGCGTGGACTACAGCCCAAGAACAAGAGAACAAGAGGCACCACGGGCTGACATTCTAAAAGATCAAGGAGCTCTCAAAGGTCAGCGTTGCCATATTCTCTCTCTCTGTGGTATTGACACTTGATATTTCTGTGATCTTTTGCGCTAATTAAAAAAAAACAAAAAAAAACGGAGGAAACAATTGGGGTGGTTTTGTGCTACGGCCGTGTTCACGTTGTCTTCTTGGATAACACTTGTTGGTGTCCAACATGGTGATGCTGCTGTCTTCTTTTATGTTATGTTGTATTATCATGCAAAAAGCACATTTGTTCAAAATCCTTGTGATGAATGCACATACGCTACGTGTGGCGTAAAGGTGATATAATATAATAAAAGGCGACTTTCTTAATCCCGCGTCTGATTCATACGGTCCCTTGTGAGCTTTTCTATTTGTCAGTATTCATTTGCCTTCGGCTTCATAATGTATGCCTTGTCAGCGTGTATAGGAGGCGACACCCATCACAGTCAATTTAAATGTTAATTTAAACAGCAGCCGCTAATATCGGCTTTATCAAATCGGAAATCTGCTCCGGTATTTGTTGGCAGACGCTAAAAGGCTGATAGCTGCAATATGTTTCCAATGGTTTTCCCGAGTATGCATAATCATTCCCAGTATGTTTACTGCCTCGCTTTGGAACGGGGAATATCCTGCGTTTGACCCGTAATTCATTCATGACGTGGATTTGGTCATCGGGCAGGAATGGAAACGTGCAAAAAGCAACATAAACAACATTTTATAGTGATGATGTCATCAAGAAGCACTAAACCAGACCACCTTAAGTTGTCGTCACATTTGGATAACGTCCTAAGTGGTGCAGTCAGGACATTTTTTTTTAAATGGAGCGATTAATTATAATCTGGAATTAATCTGTTTTAATCTCACCTAAAAAAAATTGCAGAGAAAATTAATCTGTTTTAATCTCACCTAAAAATTGCAGAGAACAGCCTTGACTTTGAGGTATTTTCATTATGGCTGCACGGTGGAAAAGTGGTTAGCGCGCAGACCACACAGCTAGAACACCAGGGTTCAATTCCACCCTCGTTTGCATGTTCTCCCCATGCATGCGGCATGGGTTTTCTCGGCGTACTCTGGTTTTAATGAAAGAATGAATGAGTTATCCTCCTATTTTGTGTGGAAGTGGTCACTTTTCGGCTTCTTATTTTGTCTTTCGCCACCCTCGGCCATCTCTGTGTGGAGTTTGCATGTTCTCCGGGTTTTCTCCGGGTACTCCGATTTCCTCCCACATTCCAAAAACACGCTAGGTTAATTGGCGACTCCAAATTGTCCATAGGTATGAATGTGAGTGTGAATGGTTGTTTGTCTATATGTGCCCTGTGATTGGCTGGCCAACAGTCCAGGGTGTACCCCGCCTCTAGCCCGAAGACAACCGGGATAGGCCCCAGCACCCCCGCGCGACCCTCATGAGGATAAGCGGTAGAAAATGAATGAATGAATGAGTTCTCCTCCTATTTTGTGTGGAAGTGGTAACTTTTTGGCTTCTTATTTTGTCTTTTCCCACCTTCGGCCATCTCTGTGTGGAGTTTGCATGTTCTCCCCGTGCATGCGTGGGTTTTTTCCGGGTACTCCAGTTTTTCCTCCGACATTCCAAAAACATGCTAGGTTAATTAGCGACTCCAAATTGTCCATAGGTATGAATGTGAGTGTGAATGGTTGTTTGTCTATATGTGCCCTGTGATTGGCTGGCCACCAGTCCAGAAAATAAAATCGGGTCCGTGTAAAGCGGACACTTTTCCGAGCGAAAAACCGGCATTGAACACTGAACTTGTTGCTTTTCCTTTGCTTCACATCATATGAAATAAATAAAATACACTTTCTGACTTGTTACATTTCTGAAGTAAGTGACCCGTCACTGAACACATTACACACACGGCTAATTTCAAACACGTTTGAGCAACAGCCAAGCTGCTGTCACACGGGAGGAAGACATGAATCAAGACTCAACTTGAGCTACGAACGCTACAGTGAAGCCAAGAGGGAGGATGAGTTTTAAAAATGGCCGAAGCAACGTGTCGCAATATATATATATATGTGAACGGCGGGTTCAGTCAGAGTACAAACAGCCTAGCAACAAAATGCGTCATGTTGCCCCTCCTCGTCTCGCCTCGCCGGCCACATGTTGCACTGTTTTCCTTCTGTCGGCAGCAATTCCCAAGCACTTCCCACACCTCGCTGGATCATACACAGTACAGGTTAGATGCTAAATCTCATTGCTTGTCTCCAAACTGAAGATACTAAGTACAAAGTTCATGTAAGTTCTACCCTTGCGCAATACCTCAACCTTCAACATTGCTGTTAGATAAAAACCAGAGTGGCTCACAACAGCAAAAAAACAAAAAAACTGTAAAAAAAAAAAAAAAAAAACGGGCTATAAAAGCCAGCCAATAGGAAGTGATCATGTTGTCACGTTGTGTAATTGCCATGTGTATTGGAACGGGTTCATACCCACGTGCCAATAATAATGTAGTTGCCTGTGGTTACCAGTGTGCTTGCGTGTGCGCGGTACGACCGTGTGTCAGACTTCCTGTATAGAATAAAACGGGCGGTATCTAATGAAGACAAACCAGGCCTGGATGTTTTGTAGAAAACGCTGCTCATTCCGCCACGCAATGCAATGCAGCTGTAAAAACATCGACTCAATCCCGATGCTCATTTGTCATCGTGCGATCGCTGCCTCATCGTAGAGACTCATGATATACACGCTGGACGCTGGACGCATAGCTGGAATTCATATTGTTGCATGCATGGCGGGGACGTCTGTGGTGCTGACAGTAACGAGTTAGTAGTGATGTCGCAAGAACTGTGAGTGGCTTACCACTTCCACACAAAATAGGAGGAGACCTCATTCATTCATCTTCGATCGCTTATCCTTACAAGGGTTGCGGGGGGTGCTGGAGTCTATCCCAGCTGTCTTCGGGCGAGAGGCGGAGTACACCCTGGACTGGTGGCCAGCCAATCACAGGGCACATATAGACAAACAACCATTCACACTCACATTCATACCTATGGACAATTTGGAGTCGCTAATTAACCTAGCATGTTGTCGGAATGTGGGAGGAAACCGGAGTATCCGGAAAAAAAACCCACGCATGCACTAGGAGAACATGGAAACTCCTTACAGAGAAGACCGAGGGTGGGGAAAGACAAAAAAAGAAGCCAAAAAGTTACCACTTCCACACAAAATACACCTCATTAATTCATTCATTTTCTACCGCTTATACTCACAAGGGTTGCGGGGGGTGCTAGAGTCTATCCCAGCTGTCTTTGGGCAAGAGGTGGGGTCGCCAATTAACCTAGCATGTTTTTGGAATGAATTAATGAGGTCTCCTCCTATTTTGTGTGGAAGTGGTAACTTTTTGGCTTCTTACTTTGTCTTTCCCCACCCTCGGCCATCTCTGTGTGGAGTTTGCATGTTCTCCCCGTGCATGCGTGGGTTTTCTCCGGGTACTCCGGTTTCCTCCCACATTCCAAAAACATGCTAGGTTAATTAGCGACTCCAAATTGTCCATAGGTATGAATGTGAGTGTGAATGGTTGTTTGTCTATATGTGCCCTGTGATTGGCTGGCCACCAGTCCAGGGTGTACCCCGCCTCTCACCCGAAGAAGACAGCTGGGATAGGCTCCAGCACCCCCGCAACCCTTGTGAGGATAAGCGGTAGAAAATGAATGAATGAACTAAATGAAAACTAAAAAAAAAATGGGCAAAACTGCAAAATTCGAAGTATAATCTGTTGAGGGACGACTGTATCTACAATAGTTTGATTTTGTACTTACAGGGATACTTCAGCTAAACGAACTTTTATCTGAATTGAGACTTTAATTACATGGTATTTGTATTTTATTAGACAAGTCTATGTGTTACGGAATTGGATTGTAACCTTGTCTTGATTCTTGATATCCTGTATCCTGAAATAGAAAAGACATTTAGGAGTTTATTATTCTCTCTGGAGAAATAAAATTTGCATCCACTGGCAGTGTTCAATTAAAGCCTTTACACACACACACACATGCACGCGCGCACACCCACAGGGCTGGGATTTAAAGGAACGTCACAATCCAATTGAAGCATGCAGCTTACATTCTGATCAACGGCAGCGTGTTCCGCATTGATCGCTCTACAAGTGCGGTTATGAAAGAATTTGGTCCGCACGGACGTCAAATACAGCGTGAGGATTGCCGTCATGCTACCTGGAGATAGCATCTCTGTCACATGACAAAAAAGAAAATCCCTGCCTGTCAGCTGTCCTGTAATGAATGCGGCTGCACACCTCTTGTATTTACCAAGCACAAGGCTTAAAGGTATGAACATCGTAAAACAGGGGTCTCAAACATGCGGCCGGCGAGCCAAATGTGGCCCGCAGGACACTAGTTTGAGGCCCCCACCTTGAGATGAAAGTTTAATGTTAGTGCCGCCCACGCAAGTTTGATATGGATGCTGTATGGTATCATGTACCCAGAAAAAATTATTACGTTTGATTCATGTTCATGTTAAAGGTTAAATAACTGTTAATAGTTATCCTCCCTGTCCGTGTGGAAGTGGTAAGTTTTTGGCTATTTAAGTTTAAAGGAAATAACTTGAAGGCTACCGTTTAGGTCGCTAGCTCTCTAGTTTGCGAGTTAGCATGTGTCTCAAGACCCTGCAGTTGTGCAATATGTTGTAAATAAAAAGAGTATAAATGTGACTATAGTCGTGCATGCACGGGGAGAACATGGAAAACTCCTTACAGAGATGGCTGAGGGTGGAATTGAACTCTGGTCTCCTAGCTCTGAGGTCTGCGTGCTAACCACACGACCGCCGTGCCGCCCGGAAAGACAAAATAAGAAGCCAAAAAGTTACCACTTCCACACAAAATAGGAGGAGAACTCATTGATTCATTTATTTTCTACCACTTATCCTCAAGAGGGTCGCGGGGGTGCTGGAGCCTATCCCAGCTGTCTTCGGGCGAGAGGCGGGGTACACCCTGGACTGGTGGCCAGCCAATCACAGGGCACATATAGACAAACAACCATTCACACTCACATTCATACCTATGGACAATTTGGAGTCGCCAGTTAACCTAGCATGTTTTTTTGGAATGTGGGAGGAAACCGGAGTGCCCGGAGAAAACCCACGCATGCACGGGGAGAACATGCAAACTCCACACAGAGATGGCTGAGGGTGGAATTGAACCCTGGTCTCCTAGCTCTGAGGTCTGCGCGCTAACCACGAAGCCAAAAAGTTACCACTTCCACACAAAAAAGGAGGAGAACTCATTCATTCATTTTCTACCACTTATTCTCACGAGGGTTGCTGGGGGTGCTGGAACCTATCCCAGCTGTCTTTGGATGAGAAACCGGCGTGCCCGGAGAAAACCAACGCATGCACGGGGAGAACATGCAAACTCCACACAGAGATGGCCGAGAGTGGAGAAAGACAAAATAAGAAGCCAAAAATTTACCACTTCCACACAAAATAGGAGGAGAACTCATTCATTCATTCATTGCCAATTAACCTAGCATGTTTTTGGAATGGAGGAAACGGAAGAAACCGGAGTACCCGGAGAAAAATCCATACAGAGATGACCGAGGGTGGAATTGAACTCCTAGCTGTGAGGTCTGCGTGCTAACCACTCGACCGCCGTGCAGCCCAGAAAATGTATTTAGTAAAAAAATAAAAAGATACGTATGACCTCACCATCCATCCTTGTCTCCTTTCAATTATTCATCTGCATCTCTTAATTAGATGGCAGAATGAACCACATGTCTTCCCAGTCCATCACAAGGCATCTCATGCGTGACCGAGGGATCAGCGTGGTGTGTCTGGAGCTCTCCTTGCTCTCCCTGCCATGTGATTGGTTACCTCCGAGAAGGAGATGGGAGGACGGGGAAAAAAAAAAAAAAAAAGGTGGTTAGATAAGTGCCCGACCTAAAGTTATGTAACACTCATCGATTGAGAACATACAACAAAAGCCACTTACCCTGCCCCTGAAGTTTGTGTTCTCTCGCCTTGCTGCGCCCCCGCCCCCGTCCCCGTCTGGGGAACCCCAGCACCTCTCCTCATACAGCTCAAAAAGTGATAAAAGATATTTAGCATTTCATAAAAAGCAGAATGGAAAACAAAATATTAACATTGGCTTACATTCATTAGGTCTCAATCCAAAAAACATCGAACACTTGACACTCAAGGAGCTCATCCAAGAAGCTCCTCCAGAGCAAAAAAAAACTGCTGGCTTTACCACAACTGGAAAATTGGGACAATCCACAAGGAGACTGACCAGAAACCTGACACAGAATGGGAAAAAAATGTAGCTTACATCCCAATCGAGGAATGCCATGATTATATATACTGAGGTCATCGTTGAGGAAACTGATGTTGAAGATGTCCTCAGTTTGTCTCACTGTGGGAAAGGAGGGACTCTTTTCAGCTGGACATGATGTTGTTGGAGAGCGTTGGGTTTGTGATAACTTCTACAAAGTTAAGAACTTCCACTGAGACACAAGGCCAAGCAAAGCTGGGATATTGGAATGTCATTCCACTGTTCGTGGAAAAGGATCAAATGTTCTGCATGACCTCGCTTGCCTGTTTGGTCCGAGGCTGGACCAAAGATTGTTTGGCCGCCAGTATGTGGAATCAAACTATGTAACTACCATATTGACAGTTGCTATAGTACTCATTATGTCATTGTAGGGTCATATCACCTCATACTTCGGTACAGAACAATTTTAATTTTAATTTTAATTTTAATTTTAATTTTAATTTTAACTTTAACTTTAACTTTAACTTTAACTTTAACTTTAACTTTAGAATTTTAATTTTAATTTTAATTTTAATTTTAATTTTAATTTTAATTTTAATTTTAATTTTAATTTTAATTTTAATTTTAATTTTAATTTTAATTTTAACAAAAAACTTCAATTATATTAGGAAAGCAGGAAGTGAACAAATGTAACAGTTACTGATTGTAAAAGTACCAGATGGAGGGGTAGGATTTAATTTTAACTTTAACTTTAACTTTTTAATTTTAATTTTAATTTTAATTTTAATTTTAATTTTAATTTTAATTTTAATTTTAATTTTAATTTTAATTTTAATTTTAATTTTAATTTTAATTTTAATTTTAATTTTAATTTTAATTTTAATTTTAATTTTAATTTTAATTTTAAACTTCAATTATATTAGGAAAGCAGGAAGTGAACAAATGTAACAGTTACTGATTGTAAAAGTACCAGATGGAGGGGTAGGATTTAATAAGCTTTGCTTCTTCCTACTCCTTTTGGTCATGTGGAACTGTGAACTGATTATGTGATGCATTCAATTGTAATCTGATGCATGTTCAAATGAAATAAAACCATTACCATTACCAAAGATGATGGCCATGGTCGCCATGGTAAAATAAAACAGGCGCCACCAAAATGTTTAAGAGGCAAAGCTAATTCAATCTACAATCCACAGCACAGATATCTGGCTAGTTGTGTCTGCCACTGGTGAGTAAGGGAAGATTTAGAACATTTAGTCACAAGCTGGAACATTTGCAACATCTGGACTGTGCTGCATTTAAGCACAGGGAGGGTGGGAAGGGGGGGTGCGGAGAGGCATGAATTTGTGGTAGAAGAAGTCTCTTTGGCTTCATGTTTGCTGTGAAATTGTCTCCTTTTTTTTTTTAACACCTTTCTCCCAGCACCGCCATTCACATGTTGACCTCGTTTTCAAACTACCGCCAAAGACGACACGACCCATAATAGATGGTGTCAGAAGACTTTGATATACGCCACTGCACAGCCTTAAAGGAAAACTGCACTTTTTTATTTTGCTCATTATCTAGCTATCATTTATTCATTCATTCATTCACACTCACATTCATACCTATGGAAAATTTGGAGTCACCAATTACCACTTCCACACAAAATAGGAGGAGAACTCATTCAATCATTCATTTTCCACTGCTTTTCCTCACGATGGTCGCGGGGGTGCTGGAGCCTATCCCAGCTGTCTTTGGGCAAGAGGCGGGGTACACCCTGGACTGGTGGCCAGCCAATCACAGGGCACATAGAGACAAACAACCATTCACACTCACATTCATACCTATGGACAATTTGGGGTCACTAATTAACCTAGCGTGTTTTTGGAATGTGGGAGGAAACCGGAGTACCCGGAGAAAAACCCACGCATGCACGGGGAGAACATGCAAACTCCACACAGAGATGGCCGAGGGTGGGAAAAAAGTTACCACTTCCACACAAAATAGGAGGAGAACTCATTCATTCATTCATTTTCTACCACTTATCGTAACGAGAGTCGCGGGGGGGGGGGGGGGGGGGCTGAAGCCTATCCCAGCTGTCTTCAGGCAAGAGGCGGGGTCACCCAGCCAATCACAGGGCACATATAGACAAACAACCATTCACACTCACATTCATACCTATGGACAATTTGGAGTCGCTAATTAACCTAGCATGTTTTTGGAATATGGAAGGTAACCGGAGTACCCGGAGAAAACCCACAGAGTGGAATCGAACTCGGGTCTCCTAGCTGCGAGGTCTGCGCGCTAACCACTCGACCATCATGCAGTCCATTGTTATGATATATTATATATTTTTTCCTGTGTTTAAATGTGAGTCCTGGACAAACGTATGTACTGATTCTACTTAAAACACATTTTAACCTAAACATCATACTCACTAAACCCACTCTGACTTTTATTGCACAGTCTTCCCTCCCTGCTTGTCAGTTGCATTAGCTCGCCTTTTTAAAAGCCAGTTTTATAGATTTCTATCCTTCCCTGGCCTTACCTTATATTACCTTACCTTACATTACCTTACCGCTGGTTTCCAACAAGGTTATAGAGAAACTGAAGAAAAGGCGCATGAATAGCATTCCCACTGGTGCACAGGGTTTGAGTGGTGCACACAAGTGGATCTTTTTTTTTTTATCGAATAACTGATACTGTAGTACCTAAGAAAGCCTAAATCTGTGGAAAATGATGCCTGGTGCCAAAGCGTATATCCTGTACATGTTCCTTGTCCACATGTCAGAGTCATGTGGTATGTAAGTAGAGCTGGATTAAAGAGAGCAGCAGTGGGTGCGATTCCCTCCTTTCATTAATAACAGTCTGTTATTATCAAAGCCACACTTGAGTGGGGAGGAGCGAGGAAGTACTTCCTGCGTCACTCATAAAAAAAAAACTTTAAGTGAGGGTTGAGAGGGTTTGGTGTAAAATTGAGTAAAATACAGTAGCTGGTTTCCACATATGGTGAATAATAAGTTGCACAAGGACAAAAATGCATAATTAGGTAGAAAAAAACATACATAAGTCGCACTGGATACGTATAAGTCGCATTTTTTTGCAGGTAATTTATTTTACAAACTACTTAAGTTGTCATGGAAGTGGTTACTATTAAAGTACTGTATTTTCTGGGCTATAAAAATTAAAAATTAAAAATTAAAAATTAAAAATTAAAAATTAAAAATTAAAAATTAAAAATTAAAAATTAAAAATTAAAAATTAAAAATTAAAAATTAAAAATTAAAAATTAAAAATTTAAAATTTAAAATTTAAAATTTAAAATTTAAAATTTAAAATTTAAAAATTAAAAATTAAAAATTAACAGACAATGAACAGGAAATAAAAATTAAAAATGAAAATAAACAAAAAATAAACATGAACAGAAAAGGTGTCCAGTTTTTTCATTTGTAAGTCACTCTGGAGTATAAGTCGCAGGAACAGCCAACCTATGAAGAAAATTGCGACTTATAGTCCGGAAAATACTGTAATATAAATATTTTATATTATCCCGGAACTGCGATGAGTACAATTGAGTTTGACATCCTGGTCCTATGGTGAGAAATTATTTCGGTTTTCATACGTTACACGTTGACAAAAACAAGTTACCACTACGTTGCTAAAAATCCTTTAAAACGTCACCAATGATGCTAAATTATGATTTTTTGCAAAATATTAAATATAGTATAAATATAATACAAATATTATTGCATATTGTGTGAAGTCTTTAGTGTCGTACCTCTGCGGAGGTTATCAGGACTTTGGTCTAATAACAACTCAGATCCTGTTCTCACACAGGCCTGAAGTTGCCTCCACTCCATCAAGTCAGTGTGTGGTTGCCCGGCAACGGAGGGGTCCGGTGTTCCAGAGCGGCACTGTTTGTTCCTGACGAATGATCTGCCAGAGACAGGGAAGATGGGCGGAGGTGAGGATGAGAGAGGGAAAGACACAAATTGGTAAATGGAAGACGCAGCCTCTGGGGGCCCTGAATCAATGCCCGAGCAAACAAGCTCTGTCTGTCTCTCTCAGACGCCATCTTTCTCTGTGTTGGTTCCTTCCTCGTATTCACTGTCGTGTGATGCCCTCTTTGACCCGCCTTCTCCGATACGGTCCATTTTGACGGCTTATCAAACACTGCCAGCTAATGAGCTGATTTTTTTTTCTTAATTTCTTCCATATTGTCTTATGTCTGTTTCACTTTTCTCTTCAATATTTCACCTCACACAATAAAATCATACCTAAGACACTTTTTTTTTCCCAGACACACACATTTAGAACAGAAACGAAACCAGATTTATTTCATTTCCATCACTGGTTTGGACACTTTTCCACAAAAGATAGCGTTTTAATGGAAGTAAAAGCCTATAAAACCAGTTTACAAGAGTTTACACTATGTTCTCATGCAATGTGTGTAATGCACAGAAGTTCTACTCTTCAGCAGCCAAGGTAAATCCAGTTTAGTCGGCAAGGCAGAATCACTACATATTTCTTTCAAGGATCATATGGAAAATATGAAGAGACACCAAAGGATAAGTAAGGACCCTTCAATATTAGCGGAATGCTAAGAATCAGACACACGAATGATAAGAATGGTGCTCAATGTGTCAGCGATTCAATAGCATCACTAGAAATGTACTTTAGCGACTATGGATAAGAATTATCATCATCTTCTATACCGTCCATCCTGATCAGGGTCACAGGAATGGAATGGTTCTTGTTGGGAACCGGTTCCCGGTGTTTCAATTCCTTGGAACCATTTGCTGATTTTCGGTCCAGCGGGTGAAAAACATGCACGTAAGTAAAAGTAAGTGCAAAGTGGATCGTGGAAATATCGCGGTTCCATTGTCGCTCCCCCACTATATCACAGGTTTTCAGTGATTAATTAATAACTGAATGATGACTGTTTGGTGGTAGACAGTCTATGACAGACTATGGTCTCTTATTACTCAAAACATATTGACATAAAAGTGATATGTCTACAGATGGTCACTAGGTGGCAGTAAGGACACAGCATGTTGGAAGGAAGGAAGGAAGGAAGGAAGGAAGGAAGGAAGGAAGGAAGGAAGGAAGGAAGGAAGGAAGGAAGGAAGGAAGGAAGGAAGGAAGGAAGGAAGGGTGGGTGGGTGGATGGATGGATGGATGGATGGATGGATGGATGGATGGATGGATGGATGGATGGATGGATGGATGGATGGATGGAAGGAAGGATGGAAGGAAGGAAGGAAGGAAGGAAGGAAGGAAGGATGGATGGATGGATGGATGGATGGATGGATGGATGGATGGATGGATGGATGGATGGATGGATGGATGGATGGATGGATGGATGGATGGATGGATGGATGGATGGATGGATGGATGGATGGATGGATGGATGGATGGAAGGAAGGAAGGAAGGAAGGAAGGAAGGAAGGAAGGAAGGAAGGAAGGAAGGAAGGATGGATGGATGGATGGATGGATGGATGGATGTAAGGAAGGAAGGAAGGAAGGAAGGAAGGAAGGAAGGAAGGAAGGATGGATGGATGATGGATGGATGGATGGATGGATGGATGTAAGGAAGGAAGGAAGGAAGGAAGGAAGGAAGGAAGGATGGATGGATGATGGATGGATGGATGGATGGATGGATGGATGGAAGGAAGGAAGGATGGAAGGATGGAAGGATGTCAGTCACCAATGGCATGTCTGATATGATACAATGAAAAAAGATCTCCCGATCAGTGTGGAAGTGGTAGGTTTTTGACTTCTTAAGTTTAGAAGCAATACATTTGAGGCTAACTAGCTAAAAGTTGTGATGTAAAAAAATGAATAACAGCATCCATGAGTGCTGATTTTTCCGCAAAAGTATATGTAAGTATGTCAGTGACTGGCATAGCTTATATATGTAACTCATACTAGTATGTCCATGCTTGTACTTTGTGTACCGCTTGTCCCCAGTAGGGTCGTGGGTACGCTAGCATTTGATAGCATTTGTTTGATTGTGTTGTCATTGTAGGCCCACGTTACAACAATTGCCGCTTCCGCATGTTGCATTCAATCAAACATGACACAATAAAGCAACCAACGCGAGTCGCTGTTCATCACCGTGATCCAAACAGGTCAAATCCATCGCCAACGAGATCCATTCCAAATCAAACATACGCAAGTGTGAATGCTCAACATCACCTTCTATCACATCTCACCATGACACACACACACACCATCTTTCTTTCCCTATTCCGCCTTTTTACAGCATTTTCCCCTTCCTTAACCTAATTATATCCATCCTCATCCCTCTCTCTCTCTCTCTCTCTCCTCCCTCGCACTGCAGCGCTGGTGTTCTCACTGCCACTAATGACACTGTGCGATCTCCACTGAGTGCAGGGCCAGTGAGCTCGGGTCACATATGTTATATATCATCTCCTGAACACTTCCATATGGAAGCGTGCCACTCTGCCAAGACCCATCACATGCCTCTGCAGGAAGAGGCACGTCGGAGAAGCATAGCAGGGGTGAAAAAGAGGAAAAAAAAAAAAAAGAAACAAGGGAGCGAAGGCAAGCAGAAAGGGAACATCTAATTAATTTTAAATCATGGAGAGATACGTCGGAAAAAAGGAACACATACCAGGACTTGTTTTTCCTTTCTGGCTGTTGACTTAGGCAGACAGAAGCAGTCATAAACAGGAAAGCCCAAAGTGATGAAGCACCACACTGCTGCTGCATGTCTCCATCTCCCATACCTGCTGTTAGACGTCTTTCTCTCCTTTCAGTCATTTCACTCCACGTTCCACTGCCAGCTTAAACACTTTTCAGTCACAGAAATATTTTCATTTGCTAGAACGCCTGTCTCTGGGTCCCTTTTTTAAGGGCTAGTTAGTAGAAAACTAAACAAAAACCGACAAACTGCTTAATAACTATGCCATAAGAATGTGTCATAGCCCTCCTCTTGTGTTAAGGTCGGCATCAACCCATTTTACATTTTAATACATAAAAAGAATCACATAATTTGTTTATTGCATCATTTTTTTTTACTTTGTCAGGAAACTCTATTTCAACAAAATAAAACAAACAAAAAAAAGGTGGCACGGTGGTCGAGTGGTTAGCACGCAGACCACACAGCTAGGAGGACCAGGGTTCGATTCCACCCTGGGCCATCTCTGTGTGGAGTTTGCATGTTCTCCGGGTAATCCGTTTTCCTCCGACATTCCAAAAACATGCTAGGTTAATTAGCAACTCCAAATTGTCCATAGGTATGAATGTGAGTGTGAATGGTTGTTTGTCTATATGTGCCCTGTGATTGGCTGGCCACCAGTCCAGGGTGTACCCCGCCTGGGATAGGCTCCAGCATCCCCGCGGCCCTCGATAAGTGAATGATATATATTAATATAAATGTATGTACTCAAATGTTGTAGTATTTGTATTGTTTTCCTGCTTAAAAGTGAATTTTCCAGAGGTTGTGCAGTGTTTATATCCGCACACCCCAATCTTGTTTTGAAATGCTGAAGCAGAGGTTGAATGCTGGTGACATCGTTGGAAGCCAAGCGATGGGAAATCTATCAGAGCCCTATTTGCGACCTGATGTTTTTATCTCTTCTGTGAAATGCACGCAAAGGGGCGCTTGAGCAAGAGCACAGAAGGTCTGGAGTATCTGCAGCGCTTCATGCCAAAAAATACACGTGGTAACTTGAAAGCCGCCATTGCAATGGTAAATGATAAATGATCAGTGAAGGTGAATGATATATGTATATGTAAAGCATGTTGGAGCAACAGCGGCATAAAAAAAGTTACAGCTAAAAAAGTACATTCTTGCAATTTTTCATGTGTTTTTTCCAATTTTGATCACGAGTGGACCTTGAAAACAACAGACAGCTTCTTTCCTATAGAGTAGAGGATCTTGGATCTTAGCATTTGTGAGCATAGTTTGTCACATAGAGGATCTTTGACAAGTGTTATATCACACATCTTAGACTAATGTTAACCCATCATTTTGCTTCCAGACTTTGAGGGAGGGAGAGAAGGAAGGAAGGAAGGAAGGAAGGAAGGAAGGAAGGATTTGATGGTTGCAAATTTGATGGTAACTTATTGTTTTTAGTGTATTTTATGGAAATTTGGGGTGAATTTTGACCCATATATATTAATGTCAAGAAAAGGTAGACTCCAAACTCCACACAGAGATGGCCGAGGGTGGGGAAAGACAAAATAAGAAGCCAAAAAGTTACCACTTCCACACAAAATAGGAGGAGAACTCATTCATTCATTCATTCATTCATTTTCTACCGCTTATCCTCACGAGGGTCGCGGGGGTGCTGGAGCCTATCCCAGCTGTCTTTGGGCGAGAGGCGGGGTACACCCTGGACTGGTGGCCAGCCAATCACAGGGCACATATAGACAAACAACCATTCACACTCACATTCATACCTATGGACAATTTGGAGTCGCCAATTAACCTAGCATGTTTTTGGAATGTGGGAGGAAACCGGAGTACCCGGAGAAAACCCACGCATGCACGGGGAGAACATGCAAACTCCACACAGAGATGGCCGAGGGTGGGGAAAGACAAAATAAGAAGCCAAAAAGTTACCACTTCCACACAAAATAGGAGGAAAACTCATTCATTCATTCATTTTCTACCGCTTATCCTACGAGGATTACGGGGGGTGCTGGAGCCTATCCCAGCTGTCTTCAGGGCGAGAGGCGGGGTACACCCTGGACTGGTGGCCAGCCAATCACAGAGCACATATAGACAAACAACCATTCACAGAACACGGGATGGGATTGAACTCGGGTCTCCTAGCTGTGAGGTCTGCGCACTAACCACTCGACCACCGTGCAGCCCACATTTATATCAAATAATTAGAATTTGAATGCAGTCCTCAGTACTATACTGACCGTACAGTACCTGTTACTCTTAAAGGAAAACATGTATATTCCTCACATAATGGAATATAAAAGTATAATAAAGGCGCAGCTGTGTAACTCACGATGTCCTTTATTAAGACACGCAGCGCCTGACCTGTTATGACACCGACTTTGAAGACAAATGAATCGGAGACGGAAGGAGACAAACAAGTTGGTGTGAGTGGCGACGTGAGAACACGGCTGCTGTGTTGCTAATCAGCCCATCATCCTGACAACATCAGCCTTGTTAACACAACCGACATGAGCGGGAACACGACAGTGGAACGCGTTACATTAACACGCTGATTGTCTGAGGGTAAGTACTACCAGCGCACGGCGCCGTGCACAAATAGCTTCCACACACAATCAGTTCCGGGACGCCGGTTAACCACCAAGCAATTTTCCCAATAAGGGATAATGGAAATTGAATTATTCCATGCTCGTGTCACCATTATAAACCCTTATTAACTGTACTGGCTAAGTCTTTAAGTTCTCATGACACCAAAACTTTTTTTTTTTAATTGCCGCTCGTGAGTCGGTGAGGAAACGGTGGCTCTTCTCTCACGGCAGGGGTCCCCAAGCGCTGGGTCAGGGACCGGTTCCGGTCCGTGGTGCATTCGTCAGAAATACTAAATAATTTATTAACGACTCACTGTCTCCTATCAGTGGCACGGTGGTCAAGTGGTTAGCGCGCAGACCTCACAGATAGAATACCCGGGTTCAATTCCACCCTCGGCCATCTCTGTGTGGAGTTTGCATGTTCTCCCCGTGCATGTGTGGGTTTTCTCTGGGTACTCCGGTTTCCTCCCACATTCCAAAAACATGCTAGGTTAATTAGCGACTCCAAATTGTCCATAGGTATGAATGCGAGTGTGAATGGTTGTTTGTCTATATGTGCCCTGTGATTGGCTGGCCACCGGTCCAGGGTATACCCCGCCTCTCGCCCGAAGACAGCTGGGATAGGGTCCAGCACCCCTGTGACCCTCGTGAGGAAAAGCGGTAGAAAATGAATGAATGACTTCTCCTCCTATTTTGTGTGGAAGTGGTAACTTTTTTGCTTCTTATTTTGTCTTTCCCCACCCTCGGCCATCTTTGTGTGGAGTTTGTAAGTTCTTCCCGTGCATGCGTGGGTTTTTTCCGGTTTCCTCACACATTCCAAAAACATGCTAGGTTAATTAGCGACTCCAAATTGTCCATAGGTATGAATGTGAGTGTGAATGGTTGTTTGTCTATATGTGCCCTGTGATTGGCTGGCCACCAGTCCAGGGTGTACCCCGCCTCTCGCTTGAAGACAGCTGGGATAGGCTCCATCACCCATGCGACCCTCGTAGAAAATGAATGAACTAATGAGTTATCCTCCTATTTAGTGTGGAAGTGGTAACTTTTTTGCTTCTTATTTTGTCTTTCCCCACCTTCCGCCATCTTTGTGTGGAGTTTGCATGTTCTCCTAATCCAGTTGTGACCAAGGCTTCATGTAACATCTCATCAATGTAACATGACTGCTTAGTGAACCACATGACTTCTTTCCATATTTAAAACCATGAAAAAACATAATGGAGCGCAAAGCGGCGAGTGACGAGCGTACGGTGTATATGTAGGAAGAATAAATCGCTATCGCAAGAGACTGCAATGTATACTGTGATATGGATTTTTGGCTAAATCAGCCATGCCTAGTTGACATATGGTATGGAGTGCTATAGGGGGCCTAGCCGCCTGTTCATAGCATCCATGCTCATGTGGAGTCCTGTACTTTGGTGCTGTATAGAACAAACACACAAGCTCAATGTGCCAGAACTGTGGGGATTTTTTTGTGTATACAAAAAAATTATGTCCTAAATAATTTGTGCTAATGTTAATTTGCTAGTTCTTTTCATGAAGGGGCTGGTGTCTGAGATGACCGGTGAGTAGTTCAGATGGTCGTATGAGTGGAATCGGACGAGATTCATCACATCAAGGGGAGTCATTTGAGGTGGTCGGGGCATCTGGTGCCTTCTGGGTGCCTCCCATCGGAGGTGTTCCGGTCATGCCAACTGCGAGCACAACCAGAGCGTGCTGCAGGGATTATATCAAGTCTTCTGGTCTGGGAACATTTTAGAACGGAGGTCGAAGGGTTTTCAAGGAAGAACTGGAGAACTGGAGTTACTAGCTTTGACATGAGTGGTTCGAATGTCAACATGATATTTGAAAGCCTCATACACTATGTATTTTACTTCATTCAGCTAGTTTTTTTTGCCTGGAAAATGCTTGAAATTAGGAAAAAATATGTAATATTTGGGGCGGCACGGCGGTCGAGTGGTTAGCACGCAGACCTCACAGCTAGGAGACTAGGGTTCAATTCCACCCTCGGCCATCTCTGTGTGGAGTTTGCATGTTCTCCCCGTGCATGCGTGGGTTTTCTCCGGGTACTCCGGTTTCCTCCCACATTCCAAAAAACTTGCTAGGTTATTTAGCGACTTCAAATTGTCCATAGGTATGAATGTGAGTGTGAATGGTTGTTTGTCTATATGTGCCCTGTGATTGGCTGGCCACCAGTCCATTGTGTACCCCGCCTTTTGCACGAAGACAGCTGGGATAGGCTCCAGCCCCTGCGATCCTTGTGAGGATAAGCGGTAGAAAAATTAATGAGTTCTCCTCCTATTTTGTGTGGAAGTGGTAACTTTTTGGCTTCTTATTTTGTCTTTCCCCACCCTCGGCCATCTCTGTGTGGAGTTTGCATGTTCTCCCCATGCACGCGTGGGTTTTCTCCGGGTTCTACGGTTTCCTCCCACATTCCAAAAACATGCTAGGTTAATTAGCGACTCCAAATTGTCCATAGGTATGAATGTGAGTGTGAATGGTTGTTTGTCTATATGTGCCCTGTGATTGGCTGGCCACCAGTCCGGGGTGTACCCTCGCCCAAAAGACAGCTGGGACCCTCGTGAGGAAAAGCAGTAGAAAATGAATGAGTTCTCCTCCTATTTTGTGTGGAAGTGGTAACTTTTTGGCTTGAATGAATATGTAACATTTGCTTCAATATGAATATTTTTGACGAATAACAAGTAGGCCACATTCATATCATTTTGAAAAGAGTGAAGCCGCGAAATTCGAGCAGCAAAATATCGATGGAGGACTGCCTTTGACATGACAAACACTTCTGTGTGTAAAGTAAAATACCGTCTTGCTGTTACTCACTGAAAGCAATAAATAAAAAAAACAAGACATTACTCGTTCAGTGTCACGTTTAAGTCGATAAGAAGATTTTTGCAGCGATGACACGGGCTGATAAAACGGCTCAATGGGCATTTCATATGAGGAGCTCTCATTTGCAAACATACCTGTCCTTGAATTCTCTCTTCCCTCACCACCGGTATCCATGGAAACCCGTGAGGGCGGGTGTGTGCGCGAACGTGTGTGTATGAGGATGAGAGATTTATCAGGTAAAAAAGGTGCCTTCACCTTACAGGGTTCACTTTATTTGTAACGTCAAGTTGCCGTAGCTTTGAATGGCCGACACCGGAATAGAAAGCGATATGCGGATATTCGGCAGCGTCTCGTGGTCAAGTCTTCCAAAGATGAACTTAGTATTTAGCTAAGTATTTAACACCGATGTCAAATATCAAGCACGTAAGCTTCATCGCACCTCGGCAATACCGATGATGTATTTACATGCGATAGAAGAGAGGTTACTGTGAATTTTTAATGGAAGCTCTCTTTGAAATTTTCAACAGGCTCAAATTGATTCATGATTTTTTAATCGGGTCTGGTGATGCTTCCAGATTTCCTGATCAGTGCACACCAACAGGCCGGGCCCAAAGAAATAATCACAAGGTTAAGACTTGTGATGAGTTTCTAATGTTTATTTAAGTACTTTAATTTCCATAAGCAACAATAAAGTTCTCTGTTATCGTATGACGGAAGTCATCTAGTTTAGCTTTGGAATAAACTAGTCTAAACCAAAACATTTCGTGATATCACCCACGCTGATTCATAACGGTGAGCTCAGGTTTGAAGAATTAGTACATGGGAGAATGATTCATTCATTGTTTTCCTTATGAGCTGAGCAGATGTTCCAAGATATGACCTTCAGAGAAACGGTTCTATTCCTGCACACAAAAACTTTTCCCCCTGAATTTTCACATTTTAAGTGTAACAAATCATGGAAAGGCAATCATCAATTAAGCCATTCCCGATGCACAAAGGAAAAATAATTACCCTAAACCAAACCTGAACTTAAACCAAATAAAAGTCCTGAAACCAAAGCAAACTCCTAAAATAACCTATACCTTGACCTTAATCCAAAACGTGACCCTAACTCAAAGTTTCTGATTCTAATTTAACCTCGAACCCTAATCCTAAATCAGAACCTAAAACCAAATCTGGTTCCCGTTGCGGCCCGCGGTTCGTATGCAAGGCGGCAAAACACAGTTCTGGTCTGGGAAGTTCGATAATCATGGAAGGGAAATCATCAATTAAGCCATGCTCGGTAATTATCATACAGCAGATGCACAAAGGACAAATAATTACCCTAAACCAAACCTGAACTTAAACCAAATAAAAGTCCTTAAACCAAAGCAAACTCCTAAAATAACCTATACCCTGACCTTAATGCAAAACGTGACCCTAACTCAAAGTTTCTAATTCTAATTTAACCTTGAACCCTAATCTTAAATCATAACCTAAAACCAAACCTGGTTCTCGTCGCGGCCCACGGTTCGTATGGAAGATGGTAACACCAACGGGGCAGCTCAGACAGTGCCATCATCAAAGTTCTGGTCTGGGAAGTTCGATAATCATGGAAGGGCAATCATCACTTATGCCATGCTTGGTAATTATCATACAGCAGATGCACAAAAGACAAATAATTACCTAAACCAAACCTGAACTTAAACCAAATAAAAGTCCTTAAACCAAAGCAAACTCCTAAAATAACTTATACCTTGACCTTAATCCAAAACGTGACCCTAACTCAAAGTTTCTAATTCTAATTTAACCTCTAATCCTAAATCATAACCTAAAACCAAACCTGGTTCCCGTCATGGCCCACGGTTCGTATGCAAGGCGGCAACACAGTTCTGGTCTGGGAAGTTCGATAATCATGGAAGGGCAATCATCAATTATGCCATGCTCGGTAATTATCATGCAGCAGATGCACAAAAAGACAAATAATTACCTAAACCAAACCTGAACTTAAACCAAATAAAAGTCCTGAAACCAAAGCAAACTCCTAAAATAACCTATACCTTGACCTTAATCCAAAATGTGTCCCTAAATCAAAGTTTCTAATTCTAATTTAACCTGACCTAAAACCAAACCTTGTTCCCGTCACGACCCACGGTTCGTATGCAAGGCGGCAAAACACAGTTCTGGTCTGGGAAGTTCGACTGAAACTGAAACGGTTAAAACCGTTTCGGACAAACCCACATCCTATTTTGACTAGCAGCGTTTGAAACCGTTGAAAAGATCGATGTGTTCATTTGTCAAGTTGATGTGCTTGCTTTTGCCTTGTAAACAGACAACTCGCTTGTTTAAAAGCGTTCCACGACGGGGTCACCATAGGAGGACCTGCAGGTTTGAGAACTTACTGCTGTAATAAATCACGAGGCGGGAGAAGCAGCTTGCAAATATTACCTCATGAAAGGAGGTTCAGGTGTCCATCCACTCTGCTCCTCCTGCATGCCAGCTCTTAATTTATATTACAGACGTAAAGCCGTCTCTCCTCGGCTAAGGGTCTCCTCAAAGGCCCTCTGGGGCCGCAGCTCGCCCTGGCCCGTAATTATTGATGAACAAAGTAAGCAGGCTATGGAGGGTGGAGAAGAAAACGGTATGGGGCGTGATCGAAAAAAAAAAAAAACTGTAATAAAAGTATATGAATATTTTTGTATTGAACTTTTAAGACGCCTGATGGTTTATAACAGGGGTGGGCAAACTACGGCCCGGGGGCCACATCCGGCCCACCAAGTGTTTGAATACGGCCCGCCCAATCTTTCAAAAGTATTTAATTTAAACTCAACATACAACCTGGCATCATGGCCTGAGCCAACCTTTTGATGGTTGTATCAATTTCGTTGTTTGACATGGTCTGTTGTTTACAAAGTGCTCCTGAAAAAAGAGACACAAGCACATAATAATAATAAAAATTAAAATAATAATTATTATATTATTATTATAACTATTATGATATTATATTTATTAGATTAATGCTAATTATTATATTAATTATATATAATAATAATGTTATATTTGCATATTTTACATAATAATAATATAATAATTATTATTTTAATTATATTTTGATTATTATAATATTTTATTATTTTTCAAATATTTAAATATAAATATGAAATAATAAATAATAATAGCAGATTGCATGACAATTTTACAGATACAATAATACCAGGTGGACTGTTAAAAAATAAATACCCTAAACCAAACCTGAACTTAAACCAAATAAAAGTCCTTAAACCAAAGCAAACTCCTAAAATAACCTATACCCTGAACTTAATCCAAAACGTGACCCTAACTCAAAGTTTTTAATTCTAATTTAACCTTGAACCCTAATCCTAAATCATAACCTAAAACCAAATCTGGTTCCCGTCGCGGCCCACGGTTCGTATGCAAGGCGGCAAAACACAGTTCTGGTCTGGGAAGTTCGATAATCATGGAAGGGCAATCATCAATTAAGCCATGCTCGGTAATTATCATACAGCAGATGCACAAAGGACAAATAATAACAGATAACAGATACAATAATACCAGGTGGACTGTTACGTGTAAAATATATAGTCTGCCCCCCCCCCCCCGGAAATTTTACTATATCAATGCGGCCCGCGAGTCAAAAAGTTTGCCCACCCCTGGTTTATAATGTGGCTGACTGCTGTCTAGCCAGAGGCCAGAGGCCGTCTGGTGCTACACATCCAGACTCTTAGCTGGGAATGATTGACAGTTCGACTATGACATTTGTCAACTTTTAGTACGGGATCTTTGTCTTATGTTATTTACACTTAAGCAGACAAAGGAGGAGAGGTGAACACTGGTGTGCACGACACTGAATGATAAGTAGCTCATCGAGATTTGCAAGTATTATATCCGTTGAAACATTCACTCATTCTTATGAAAACAAATGTGTAAGCTAAGCAGTTTATATAAATTGTCGAAAACATAGAAACATCCGCCTTTGATGTCTCATTAGGGACGACTAAGAAAAAGGAAATTTGGTGCTTATGATCTCCAAAGCTCTAAAATGAAACGTAAACAATGAACATGGCCGACAATCACAATAAGGTAGTGTTTGCTTTGTTTATGTGGAGACCATTTAACTGTCAGCAGAATTTAGACTCTGTGAGTAGAATCGCCGACTCGGAGCAGCTTTCCATTGCTGGTTGGAGGGATGGAAAACTTTCCGGTTTTCTGGAATGCAGCTATCATCTCTGTCTATATGAAATCATGAAATGTATTTTCAGGCTGTGAGGTGCTTGCAGAAACAGTAGTGATGATTATTAAGGGGGGGATCTTCCAGATTTGTATTGCTTTTGGAGGGAAACAAGTCACAATATCGGAAGAAAAATTAAATATCTACACAATTCCTCATTTCCTCATACATTTCAGGTTATTACTATAAACATGAAACTAGGTTGGCTGTTCCTGCGACTTATACTCCAGAGCGACTTATAAATGAAAAAACTATTTATGTTACATAAACATATTGTTAGAACTTGCCTTCCAAGAGGACGTAATGTCTGTTTTGGTCAAGTAGTTTGTAAAATAAATTACCCCAAAAAATTGCGACTTATACTCCAATGCGACTTCATTTCATTCATTCATTTTCTACCGCTTATCCTCACAAGGGTCGCAGGGGCTGCTGGAGCCTATCCCAGCTGTCTTCGGGCGAGAGGCGGTGCACACCCTGGACTGGTCGCCAGCCAATCACAGGGCACATATAGACAAACAACCATTCACACTCACATTCATACCTATGGACAATTTTGGAGTCGCTAATTAACCTAGCATGTTTTTGGAATGTGGGAGGAAACCGGAGTACCCGGAGAAAACCCACGCATGCACGGGGAGAACATGCAAACTCCACACAGAGATGGCCGAGGGTGAGGAAAGACAAAATAAGAACCCAAACAGTTACCACTTCCACACAAAATAGGAGGAGAACTTAATCATTCATTCATTTTCTACTGCTTATCCTCACAATGGTCACAGGGGGTGCTGGAGCCTATCCCAGGTGTCTTCAGGTGAGAGGCAGGGTACACCCTGGACTGGTGGCCAGCCAATCACAGGGCACATATAGACAAACAACCATTCACACTCACATTCATACCTATGGACAATTTGGAGTCGCTAATTAACCTAGCATGTTTTTGGAATGTGGGAGGAAACCGGAGTCCCCGGAGAAAACCCATGCATGCACGGGGAGAACATGCAAACTCCACACAGAGATGGCCGAGGGTGAGGAAAGACAAAATAAGAAGCCAAACAGTTACCACTTCCACACAAAATAGGAGGAGAACTTAATCATTCATTCATTTTCTACTGCTTATCCTCACAATGGTCACAGGGGGTGCTGGAGCCTATCCCAGGTGTCTTCAGGTGAGAGGCAGGGTACACCCTGGACTGGTGGCCAGCCAATCACAGGGCACATATAGACAAACAACCATTCACACTCACATTCATACCTATGGACAATTTGGAGTCGCTAATTAACCTAGCATGTTTTTGGAATGTGGGAGGAAACCGGAGTCCCCGGAGAAAACCCACGCATGCACGGGGAGAACATGCAAACTCCACACAGAGATGGCCGAGGGTGAGGAAAGACAAAATAAGAAGCCAAACAGTTACCACTTCCACACAAAATAGGAGGAGAACTCAATCATTCATTCATTTTCTACCGCTTATCCTCACGATGGTCACAGGGGGTGCTGGAGCCTATCCCAGCTGTCTTTGGGCGAGAGGCGGGGTACACCCTGGACTGGTGGCCAGCCAATCACAGGGCACATATAGACAAACAACCATTCACACTCACATTCATACCTATGGACAATTTTGGAGTCGCTAATTAACCTAGCATGTTTTTGGAATGTGGGAGGAAACCGGAGTACCCGGAGAAAACGTGCGGTAGAACATGAAAACTCCACACAGAGATGGCCGAGGGTGGAATTGAACCCTGGTCTCTACTACCACTCTTATGTATGTTTTTTTTCTACCTAAAGATGCATTTTTGGCCTTGTGCGACTTATACTCCGGAGCAATTTATAGCCCAGAAAATACAGTACTTTAATAGTAATCACTTCCACGACAACAGTACCCACACAAGCCAACATACAACCAATATTGTGTACAAATGAGAACGCCTCACAGTGAGCAAGTCCAAAGTTATACTGTGATTAAAAAAATGGTGGCTGGAATATGAAGGGTGTGCTCCATTTTGTGAGATACTGCAGTTTTGCAGAAACTTTGTGTCATTTTCATCCCATGGAGAGAAACATGGAGTAAGTAGAAGGTAGAAGGTAGGTTTCACAGAGACATCAGACACAACAGAGCTATCCATCACACGCTGCCTCGACAGGTCGCTCAGTAGCATCTCAACATTTTGGAGGTGGTTATGAACCATGTCGGTGCTCCGTGGCATTTCTGCTTCACAGTGGAGGACACAAAGACAACATGAAGGGAAACTCTGCCATTTTTTGTAAGAACACCAGCATGGGGTCAGACTAATAGATGGACACAGAATAAAGTCAAGGCAGGGCGGCCAACAAAATGACCAAAGTGCTTATGTAACAGGAAGACCAGGTTTAAAGGTTCTTTAAACACGTTCTCCATACAGGAAGTGCAAAGCATGGAATATTCACCTTCCAGAAAAGGTACACTTCAGCTGCTATTGAGTCAATTCCCGCGGCTGAAACAACAGCTGACGCAGGGAACCGTAGAGGCCCATTAAGAGGCCTTGCATCACTTCCCAAGGAAGCCATCCAGTGTCCATCTGTGTATCTGCTGCCTTTAAAGACGTCCAGACATGTGCGGACTTTTCAGCTGCCATGAATGCAACTCTTGCAAAAAAAAAAAAAAGCTGAAGGCAGACGACACTGTTGAAGTCTAAAAAAAAAGGTGCATCACGGAAGTACCACAAAGCTGGGCGGCCAATCAGGATCCAGTCACTCTGGAACCTATTTGCCACAATAATATACTGATAATATAATATATATAAATACATTCATTCATTCAAGTGAAATTCAGGTACAATATGTGCAATACTACCTTATGTCTACTGCAATTCTACATTTTGGTTACTGTATAGGTTATTGTTTTTTTTTATTGTACATATATTTACATTTGGCTGCACGGCGGTCGAGTGGTTAGCACGCAGACAGCTGGGATAGGCTCCAGCACCCCCCTGTGACCCTAGTGAGGATAAGCAGTAGAAAATGAATGAATGAATGAGTGTCCTCCTATTTTGTGTGGAAGTGGTAACTTTTTGGCTTCTTATTTTGTCTTTCCCCACCCTCTGCCAGAGATGTGTGTGGAGTTTGGTTTCCTCCCACATTCCAAAAACATGCTAGGTTAATTGGCGACTCCAAATTGTCCATAGGTATGAATGTGAGTGTGAATGGTTGTTTGTCTATATGTGCCCTGTGATTGGCTGGCCACCAGTCCAGGGTGCACCCCGCCTCTCGCCCCAAGACAGCTGGGATAGGCTCCAGCACCCACTGCGACCCTCGTGAGAATAAGCGGTAGAAAATGAATGAAATAATGGATTCTCCTCCTATTTTGTGTGGAAGTGGTAACTTTTTGGCTTCTTATTTTGTCTTTCCCCACTCTCGGCCATCTCTGTGTGGAGTTAGCATGTTCTCCCCGGGTTCTCCGTTTTCCTCCCACATTCCAAAAACATGCTAGGTTAATTAGCGACTCCAAATTGTCCATAGGTATGAATGTGAGTGTGAATGGTTGTTTGTCTATATGTGCCCTGTGATTGTGCCCGCTGGGATAGCCTCCAGCGGTAAGCGGTAGAAAATGAATGAATGAATTAGTATATTTACATTTATTCTGAACAGTACTTTTTATATTTATATTCTTATTCCTTATTTTAATTTTTTTCCTTATTTTTATTTTTACGTTCTACAAAATGCACCGTGGAGTTGCACTCAAATTTCGTTGTATTGGTTGTGATTCTGATACCGTCATGAAAATAGTGTCATAAGTACCATAGTTTTAATGAATAATGCTAAAACCTGAAATAATAAGCATAACAAAATTGCACTGGGATGGACAGATGTTGGTCACTTGACCTGTTTTCTTCCACATATGCGGCCATTTTTAAGGCAAAGTGGCAACATCATCAATATTAGCAAAGCCGCCGCTATGTCTCATGACAACCCAGCCATTGTGTGATCTGTACCGCAGGACGTGGAGACGCCCCCCTCGAATCCTCAAGGGTTTACATGCCAGCTGCATCATTATCTATTCTCACCTCTCAGCTCTTTTTTCCCCGTCTCACACAATAGCTCCTTCTCTCAGCAAATTATTTGTTGATTCCCTCCTCGACAAAGTTGGTTTAACACATCCATGCCGAGTATATGCGGCACAACAATATGCTAACTCATATGCGATACATGTTTACAAAGGTTTTTTGACTGGAACTTGAACATCAACCAGCATCAACCTTGTTCAACTTCAACGTCTTTTTCCACAGCACCATCTGCTGGATTTAATAGAGCCTTGTCGCTAATAAAAAATAAAAAAAATCTCCACTGCGATGGTCAGCGGGTCAGCCAGACAGGCAAACATCCGCATCCTCGCCTTGAGGAGTGCTGCAGGACATAATGAGCCGAGTGGGATCGGAATAAAGCACCGCAGACTGTATAATGAAATGGAAGAAAATGGAAGCGGCGACCAGCAGCTGTCATTAGCTCGCCTCTCGGATGGCTCCGCTCGATTCGGGATCGATATTCCCAAACACTCCCCGGGTCTCTGCGGCCCCTGTTCGGACCCGGCATTAGAATTCTTCCCAGGTGATACGAGGGCACGAGGACTGTGGGTTCACACCTTGGCATCAAAATGCATCTCCGCACGCGTCTCCTGTGACCGCTGACGGGCCCCTCATTATCCTGCTCTATATGCAAACAAACATATATTATCGGCGTCTGCAATGTACTAATATATTCTAGCAGCCAGCCACAATACACACTACATTGGTTATTCCTGCTGCTGCGGTGCTATCAGCCCCCCTTTTCCACCAAAACCTCACAGCCTTTTAGGTACTTAGAGTTGAAGGAACTTAAAGGTTCTTGCGGTCCAGTGTGGTTTGTGTTTCTACCACATGTCAAAGTTCAGGGTAATGGATGCAAATCAGGCGGATGACGTATTGGTACATTCATACCTATGGACAATTTGGAGTCGCTAATTAACCTAGCATGTTTTTGGAATATGGGGGGAAACCGGAGTACCCGGAGAAAACCCACGCATGCACGAGGAGAACATGGAAACTCCACACAAAGATGGCCGAGGGTGGGGAAAGACAAAATAAGAAGCCAAAAAGTTACCACTTCCACACAAAATAGGAGGAGAACTCATTCATTCATTCATTTTCTACCGCTTATCCTCACAAGGGTCACAGGGGTGCTGGAGCCTATCCCAGCTGTCTTTGGGCGAGAGGCGGGGTACACCTTGGAGACAAACAACCATTCACACTCACATTCATACCTATGGACAATTTGGAGTCGCTAATTAACCTAGCATGTTTTTGGGGAGAACATGCAAACTCTGCACAGAGATGGCCGAGGGCGGAATTGAACTGTGTGCATGCGTGCTAACCACTCATCAATACAGTCTAGTATAATATAGTGAAGCTTGCCGGCCCATCACGACCCGAATGAGGATAAGTAGTATAAATGGATGGATGGTAAGCAAGTATGGTTATATGTGTTATGTATTATGTGTTAATGTACAGTATGGTGAATAAATTAAATAAAATTAAACTTCATTATTGTTTCCGTGACGTGGACGCTCACAGGGTCCTGGTTCAAAAGTTCACTGAGGTTTGTTCAGACATTTTGGATGGATTCACCTTCCTGCACGATGCTAAGTAGCCCCAAATTTCAGCGTTGTGCACATCTGCAGCATTCCACTAATACTTCCCATTCTCACCAGTTTGTTGTCATGTTTTCCATTCCTTCCTGTCGTCTATCCGGCTTGCAGCTGCACCAGAAGAATAACGACAGTGACAGGTGGCTGTGCCCAATTTACACATCTCCGAGTCCGACTCCTGTGTGTGTTGTGTTCACATCGGCTTGCGCTTGCGTGTAAACAATAAAGATTTTTTCTGGAGCCGACCCAACACTAAGGAATATGGAAAACTCATTGGGCTCGGCCTGTGAAATAACTCCGAGCAGATCATCAGGATAAACATGTGGAGCGCGGATGTTATCTCCATAGTTTGGAACGGAGGCTGACACGTTTTCAAAACACCGCGTGCTGCTTAAAAGTGTGCTGGATGGGTCAGTGGAGTTTGACAGGAGAAAAACAGTCTGTTGTCAGCTGTGCACAACCCTGACTCCCACCTCAGGAGGCAACATGTTTATATGTACATAAGGAAACACGGGAGATTGAAGTACAAGTACTGTGACTCATTTTCACATTCTTTCCTAATCATTGTGACTTACTGACCCAAATGACAATAAATAGTATAATAAATCGGGCTTCAAACATTCTATCAATGTTTTTCACAAAGTAATTGATAAATGATTGCCGTTTCGTGGTTAAATACGGCCTATTATTACTATGAAAAAATGCATAAACAAATTGTACTTGGTGTAGATTAAACAGTTTCTGTGCAGGAAGTACACTGTCGGGGGGGGGGGGGACAAGGAACGCTAGTATGTGAGGGTGTTGTCTTATTTCTGTATAGTATGTCTATGTCTAGGGGGCGGCACGGTGGTCTAGGGGTTAGCGCACAGACCTCACAGCTAGGAGACCAGGGTTCAATTCCACCCTCGGCCATCTCTGTGTGGAGTTTGCATGTTCTCCGGGTACTACGGTTTCCTCCCACATTCCAAAAACATGCTAGGTTAATTGGCGACTCCAAATTGTCCATTGGTATGAATGTGAGTGTGAATGGTTGTTTGTCTATATGTGCCCTGTGATTGGCTGGCGACCAGTCCAGGGTGTACCCCGCCTTACGCCCGAAGACAGCTGGGATAGGCTCCAGCACCCCCCGCGACCCTCGTGAGGAAAAGCGGTAGAAAATGAATGAATGAATGAATGTCTATGTCTTATGTTCTATTATTATATCTATTATTATATCTACCATGTTGGGTTGCACGGCGGTCGAGTGATTAGCTCACAGAACTCACAGCTAGGAGACCAGGGTTCAATTCCACCCTCGGCCATCTCTGTGTGGAGTTTGCATGTTCTCCCTGTGCATGCGTGGGTTTTCTCCGGGGTACTCCGGTTTCCTCCCACATTCCAAAAACATGCTAGGTTAATTAGCGACTTCAAATCGTCCATAGGTATGAATGTGAGTGTGAATGGTTGTTTGTCTATATGTGCGATAAGCGGTAGAAAATGAATGAATGTATTTGACTAGTGTATTCTCTGTAGTATACCAGTGGGTTGTACCCCCAAAGTGGGTGGCAGGGCAGGTTCCAGTGGGTAAATAAACCAATTCTGCAATAAAGTTATGTCTTTCTTTGCTATGCTATTAGAGGTGTGTGTCTAACCAGCTGTGTAACAGTCACTTGAAATAGAAGACATTTAAGAAGCTCCACTTGAATTATTGCCGCTCGTCACTGAGGGGTGACGGCGGGTGACGGCGGGTGCCGCCATGGGTGCGAAGCACTGTAGCATAGCAAAGATATGATCAGTCAACAACTTTCTTGTGAAAGCACAACAAGGTGCTTAGTCGCAAGTGTGAAAAGTCCACATGCACACATGCTAATAATGTAGCGCTCATTATGTTCAGAAAAAACAAGTCTAAATTCTTTGGGAGACACAACCAGCCATGGCTGCCGTCAGCCTTGTTGTGTAGATAATTGTGTTGTGAGGCTCGGAGGTTGTGTGTCTCCATAAAAGAAGCATGTGTGTCATCCGTGTGGAGTTTGCATGTTCTCCCCCAAAAACATGCTAGGTTAATTGGCGACTCCAAATTGTCCATAGGTATGAATGTGAGTGTGAATGGTTGTTTGTCTTTATGTGCCCTGTGATTGGCTGGCCACCAGTCCAGGGTGTCCCCCGCCTCTCGCCTGAAGACAGCTAGGATAGGCTCCAGCACCCCCCCGTGAACCTTGTGAGGATAAGCGGTAGAAAATGAATGAATTAATGAATTCTCCTCCTATTTTGTGTGGAAGTGGTAACTTTTTGGCTTCTTATTTTGTCTTTCCTCACCCTCGGCCATCTCTGTGTGGAGTTTGCATGTTCTCCCCGTGCATGCGTGGGTTTTCTCCGGGTACTCCGGTTTCCTCCCACATTCCAAAAACATGCTACGTTAATTGCTGACTCCAAATTGTCCATAGGTATGAATGTGAGTGTGAATGGTTGTTTGTCTATATGTGCCCTGTGATTGGCTGGCCACCAGTCCAGGGTGTACCCGGCTTCTCGCCCGCAGACAGCTGGGATAGGCTCCAGCACGAGCCTTATGAGGATAAGCGGTAGAAAATGAATGAATGAATGAGCTCTCCTCCTATTTTGTGTGGAAGTGGTACTTTGAGGATAATAAATACTCTTTAGCTACACCTGCACAATCTAATGTAAAGGTGTGAGAGGTAGGCCTACCCTGGAAGGCATCAATAGACTTCAGGGGATATGCAGCAGCTTGATAAAAATAAAGAAAACTTCAGTTTATGTGTTTTTGTGCAAAATCAGAATCAGCCTTTAGTTGACACTTAAACAGTGGATCAGTCACATACTATACAATAAGACAGTGGGGGGTGAGGGGGGGTACTGTCTTTTCATGTTATAATGCACAGAAAAGGGAAGGAAATATGTCTTCATGTTTTACATAATGATTGGGAATTATGGACAAAATTCCCAAAAAATGTGCAGTTCCCCTTTAAGAGAAGAAAATGTACCAAAGTTATTCAAAAAGAAAGTTGATATTTTTTTAGCAAATATGTCCAGTTTATCACAAAGCTAACATTGGTTAGCAAACTGAGGCTGTAGGCAACAGTCTGCATCAAACATCCTCAACTTTACTGTCTGGCTTCCATTTGTGGACATTCTTCTTTCCTTTGGAGTTATTCTTAAATAGCACGTGGCGTCCTAAAATATGCTCGAGGAGGCTGCTTCCAAATCATAACAATAAAAGCCAGTAATGGGAAACAGCCTTTGAACGGCTGAGGATGAAGGCTTAAAAACAGTGAAAGAAATACGGCCTTGTTGTGGTGCTGCATGTGCACGTTAGCCGTGCTTAACGTCAGCGCTCCCGACGCACACCAGGTCACGCTGCTTAGTGCATTTTACAACTGAACACACTGTTCTTACATGGAAACTACAAAAAAAACACCTTCTTCTATGTGGACGTCCTGCTAGCCTTAAAGGAACATAGCACATGAAGCCATGTTCATGCTTAAAAGTGACACCTAGCTGCTAGCCGGACTCATTCAGGAACTGGAACAACAACAAGGAACTCTCCCAATGCCTGCTATATTGAGTAATATGACTGTAAAGATGACTATAGGGGTGTTATTTCATGTCTACAGGGCTCTAATAATGTTAACATTTGTATTTATTTACTCATTCATTTTCTACCGCTTATCCTCACGAGGGTCGTGCTGGAGCCTATCCCAGCTGTCTTCAGGGCGAGAGGCGGGGTACACCCTGTTCTGGTGGCCAGCCAATCACAGGGCACATATAGACAAACAACCATTCACATTCACATTCATACCTATGGACAATTTGGAGTCGCTAATTAACCTAGCATGTTTTTGGAAGTGGGAAAAACCCACGCATGCACGGGGAGAATGTGCAAACTCCACACAGAGATGGCCGAGGGCGGGGAAATACAAAATAAGAATCCAAAACGTTACCACTTCCACACAAAATAGGAGGAGAACTCATTCATTCATTCATTTTCTACCGCTTATTGTCACAAAGGTCGCGGGGGTGCTGGAGCCTATCCCAGCTGTCTGGGTACACACTGGACTGGTGGCCAGCCAATCACAGGGCACATATAGACAAACAACCATTCACACTCATTCATCTCTATGGACAATTTGGAGTCGCTAATTAACCTAGCATGTTTTTGGAATGTGGGAGGAAACCCACGGAGTCCCACGGAGAAAACTCATACATACACGGAGAGAACATGCAAACTCCACACAGAGATGGCCGAGGGTGGGGAAAGACAAAATAAGAATCCAAAAAGTTACCACTTCCACACAAAATAGGAGAAGAACTCATTCATTCATTCATTTTCTACCAATTATCGTCATGAGGGTCACAAGGGGTGCTTGAACCTTTCAAAACCATCCATCCATCTTCTATGCTGGAGCCTATCCCAGCTGAATTTGGGCGACATCTGTGGACTGCTAATGCTAAAAATAAGACAAGACAACAATACTATGAAAAAATCATGTATACATATATACATATGTATATCTTGGACACCCACTGGGGAGAGCGGACATGTTGAATTCCACTCAACAGGAATCAACAGGAACATCTCAGGGTGGCAGCCTCGGTTCCAAACACACACAGCTTACATTTCAAACGCCTCATTTTCTGCATCCTTACAAACACGGAAGCCAAAGAAATATTCCGAGAGCGTGTTAGCGGGACTTGGCGGAGCATCACTCAGACAAACGGCCTCGTGCACGCACGTATAAACACTAGTGGGAATTACAGAGGATTTTTTTTTTTTTTAATCGAAAAATAAAAAAAAGAGAGATGGTTGAGTAAAAGGGAAAGAGGATGAAAACAAGAGAGAGGAGAGATTGGAAGACGTGCAAGACGACTTCACAGGCTTTTCCAGTGCTAGCGCTGCCACGTCAACACGAGTCTGCCAACTTTGTGAGAGGAGGAAAATAATCAAAACATCCTCTGTAATGGCCTCAAACACACACACACACACTTGAAATATGATATCATTTGTTCAATGTTTGCAGTAAGATACTCACCAGTTATCATGAAAAATGAAAAAAAACAATAATAATAAAATCTTGTCCATTTAACTTTATTCTAAATGTATTTTCAGTAAAAATTTTGATGTAAAAATCACTGAATTTAACCATTTCCTGGTCAATTGAGGCTGCTAACCGTAAGTTGCATCATCTTTAATGTCTTTAATGCATGTGTCACATGATTAATTTTACTAATTGATTAATAAAATACATAGAAATCATTCCCAGCTTTCTTTGGGCGAGAGGCGGGGTACACCCTGGACTGGTCGCCAGCCAATCACAGGGCACATATAGACAAACAACCATTCACACTCACATTCATACCTATGGACAATTTGGAGTCGCTAATTAACCTAGCATGTTTTTGGAATGTGGGAGGAAACGGGAGTACCCGGAGAAAACCCACGCATGCACGGGGAAAACATGCAAACTCCACACAGAGATGGCCGAGGGTGGGGAAAGACAAAATAAGAAGCCAAAAAGTTACCACTTCCACACAAAATAGGAGGATAACTCATTCATTCATTTTCTACCGCTTATCCTCACAAGGGTCACAGGGGTGCTGGAGCCTATCCCAGCTGTCTTGGGGTCGAGAGGCGGGGTACACCCTGGACTGGTCGCCAGCCAATCACAGGGCACATATAGACAAACAACCACTAAAAAGTTCAAATTATTATTATTATTATTATTATTATTATTATTATTAAGGGCACTTTTGTCTACTTTATGGCACCACCAAGCTTAGAATCTGCTAATTATAACCAGATAATGTTTTCCACTTAATAGCAAATCAAATAAAAGGGACAAACAAGTCTTTGAAAACAATTTGAAAACATTCTATAAACAAAAATTAATTATTCTAATAGTTTTCTTCTTATCCTCTTAATCAGAAACATGTATTAATATAAATAAAAACTACAAAACAGGAAATGAACCTCATAGCACCGGTTTACAGCCAAGCGAACACAAATGAGGGTGACAGTGAACGCACCATAGCCAAGCAATGAGAACTACGCTTTTCTTCTTGTCAGATTTTATGACTTTTTTCGTTCTTCTTTCGCTTAAACAAAAAAGTAAGATTTAGTCCGCATGTTGACGCAGCCATGAGATTATGTGCCGGATACAATTGAAATGAACAAACACCGTAACTCACATTTTAGGTGGTTGACGGAGTTACGACAAACATGGCTGATGCTAATGCTAGGTTTAGCATAAACATGAGGAAGTATATATAAACGTATTTCCGCCTAAAGACAGTAAACGCTAACAAAACAGCAGTTCATAAACGGTTTTCCAATCTCTTACCTTGACTCGTCCACTTTGCAATAGTCCCAACAGACGAATCTTTGACGCCATCGTGTGGGTTGAAATAAAATGACAAGTCATCCTCAGGCTGGAAATGATAAAGACATTTTAAAAGAAAAGTTCTCTTTCGTCAGTATTTCACATCGGTGATCAGGAATAATTGCTCTATATCACCCCCTGCAGTTTTGGAGTGGAACATACATGAAAGCATTTGTGATGATTCTAGTTCATTTCCACGTATTTATTTAACATGTTTCGAAAATATATATTTATACATTATATACAATTTAAAATATGCTTTAAAAATATATTCTAAAAAAATTATATAATTTATTTTTAATGTCCAAATATTTAATGCTACAATGGCTAGTGAAATAAATGTATTAATTAGTAAATAAACCGGTTCTATTTTAACTGACAGAATACAATGGTAATGTGGAATCGGTTGAGAGGAAAATATTAAATGAAGTTATGGCTAATTTTAGTAAATAGTGCGACAAGCTGTTACCATAGCAACCTTGTATCACGTGCTTCATGTCATACACACATACTGTGATAAGGTCACTTGACTAAATTGAGTATAAATAATAAAAAATAGAGAATAAAACGGAAGCCCGTTGACAACATAAAGAATTTATTTCCAATATGCATGGCAAAGAATAAAAAGGTGACAACAGCTTGAAACAGATAATATAGAATTTATTCTGAACAAGAAGTAGGAAAATACACAGGTAGGTGAAAAGAGGAAACAAGCAGAATCTGTAGTCAATGAACCAAAAAAAAAAAAAAAAAGTACAAAAAAACTAGTCCAAAAAGAGAATTTGAGAGGACGGCTAATAAGGATACAACAGAAAACATTGTTTACCATTCAGTTTCCTTTTTTAAAATATTATGCTATGTTGATTTGAAAAGAGCTGCCTTGATTTCTCATCTGGGTTTAATGGACATTCTACAACATTGTGCAAGTGTTTTGTCGTCTTTTTATTATTAATTACTTAATTTTTTTATTTTTTTTTTGCTGGTATTTTATGAATGGTAAACAATAGTTGGTCCAGTGCATAATAAACACAGTGACAGATCAATAAAATGTACTCAGCTGACTACAGAGATAAAGACAATCCTGATCATTGAACGACGAGCACAAGGTCAGCGGGGTGGGGTTGGAGAGGGGGGGGGATAAGCAAATATACAAGTGATGTATATGAAAATGAAATCTACGCCATGAGTGGAGCGTTGTTTTGAAAGTACCAGAAAAAAGCCAAGATGACACAAAAAAGCTACATTAGTCGCCAGATAAAATGCCTACAAAATGTGTCTGAATGTCGGGTAGTATTATTGCCATTTTTCTTAAAAAGGATGCAATTAATTCATTGGGAAAAAAAAAAAAAAAAGTGTGAGAACTAGTCCTTGCAGCCCTACAGTCCATATTATTTGGATACAATTATGAATAAATCGGGGACTACAAGCAGCTTTGGTGCACCGCCACAACAACAACAATAACAACAATAACAAAAAAAAGATGCAGCTTAGGAAAATCACAACAGTGGAAAATTACAAAAAAAAATTACACAATGTCGCTTTGTCCTGTCCAAGTGTGACTAAAGCTACCTTGGGCCTTGTCACGGGGAACAATCTGGCGACCAGCGGCAGTACAGGAAACCTCCAAAATAAAGCTAACAAAAACAAAAAGCACAAATATAAGCAAAAAAGGAAGGTTAAAGATCCCTGTTCTGACACCTAAAAAAAAAAAAAAAAGATGCCGACCCTTCCTGACCTTCATTCTGTGTGTTGCGTCGCCCCTGCACATTCTCCTCCACATGACATGATTTGGTTTTGTGACCGGGGGATATAGAGAAGCATAACAAGGGAGCGTGAATATTTAAAAGTAAAAACATATGTAGCAAACAATACCATCATAGAATCCATTATTTGTACATCAACACAATTCAATATCATTTTAGAAAGGAAACATGAGATACATCTTTTATTCACACTTTACAAAAAAAAAAAAAAGCTAGCTTTTTAACTACAATACTAATGCCATTCAGGTGGAAAAAAAAATACAAAAAAAAGTTGGGTTTTTGTTGGAAAACTCAATTAAAATAAAACCATAGAGGAGGCAAAATTCATATTTCATATTTGCTTCACTCCGCGTTAAAAAGTAGTGACCAAGCAGTCGCTGATGAGAGGATAAGTGCTTGTCATCTATAGGTAGGGGATAGGCGAATCAGGGTGGGGGGGGGTGGGTGTTCCACGGATGGCACAGTAGCTGCAGCGGGGGGGGGTGACAATGATACAAAGTGGTTTCTCAGAAGTATTTAAAAAGAGACACAATGGACTAAATACACTTAAGTGTCATTTCAGTGATGGGTAAATTTGCTTGAGTGGGCGTGGCAAAAAAAAGTCCAAGTAGTACATGTATGCTAATGTACAATAACGACTTTTTTTTTTTTATAATAATAATAAAAAAAAAGACACTCCTGATCCTAAACGGGGATAAGAGTCACACATACCTGATTACTAAAGTGAAAGCATCGAAGGATTTATACAGAACATCATCAAACATTGTCACGGCTTGTAAAAAAAAAAAAAAAAAAAAGTAACAAAAAAAAAAACAAGGACATAAAATCTTCACAAATGTCTCGACAAGTATTTAAAAATAAAAGCAGAAAAGGTTGTTCAGGCGTTCCGTCTGTAATGTTTTCGAAGAAGTTAGTGCAAGACGACAACGAGAGCTACCATGAGGCACAATGTTTCTGCTTGGACGTGTGTATTTTTTTTTTTTGGGGGGGGGGGGGGGGGGGTAATCAGTCGCACGTCACATGTGTGGATGTAGAAATGAGTCAGCGGCAAAAGGCAGATTTACTCCAAAGTGTCTTATGTACAATCGCAGTAATCTGCCGGCAAATCAAAAAAAGACTAGCGATGGGAAAACGGAGGGGGGGTTTAAAAACACGATACACTACATTAACCATTCATGTCAAAAAGGAGTGCAAAGTCGTGACAGGGGGGGGAGCCATGAACAACCTCTTCTTCTTCTTAATAATAATAATGTCGTTTTTGTACAAGCTGGTCATATTCAAATTTCATGTCAAGTGGATAAAAATTTAGCCATATTGTACATACAATCTTCTCTCAAATCGGATTATAATTTAACTCTTGGTACAAAAAAAAAAAAAAAATGTGGTTCATATACAATCATGTAAAGACAGACTGAGTCTAGGTCTCTATTCTGTACAAACACTTGCGGAAAAAGTGAAAAGAGGAAAAAAAAAAACACTGTTTTTTGTTGAGTGGGTGCAGATTAATGAAGGAAAGTCACTACTGGCCGTGGAAACAGTGCTACAGATCTGCCTGAAAATGACATGCATGTATATGTGTGTGTGTGTAATCACCCACTACTGACATCCCATAATATATTTGCCCATCAGCTGCTTAAATTTCATAAGGGAGTTCAATGTGAGACTAAACCTAACAAGCTGTTTCTCCATTAGATCCATACACGCTGTGTGAAGTCATGCAGCACCATGTTGGGAAAGGGGGGAGAGGCGGGTCTGTGTTTTTTTTTTTTTTTTTTTCTTCTTCTTCTTCAGGAGCTATTGCACCGATGGCCAGAGCGGGTGTTCAAAAAGGGGGGGGTGTTCAGAGGTGTAGCACCGCAGGAGGCCCCGTGAACCACCAGACAAAAAAAAAAAAGGGCCTGAGCACCAACAGAATGACAGCAAGGAAAAGCTTCAATGGCTTCCCCGACTACCAGCTGCTCTAAGCTCGGCAAAAAAAAAAAAAAAAAAAAAACACGGCGAAGCAACCCCGACCCCGACCCCGACCCGACCGCGGTCGTCTTGCTGTCTTTGCTGGTTTTTCGGATTTGTACAGGACAGACAGACAAGACGCACTACCAAGCTCCGGTGAAATGTGGTGGTGTCAGTCTAAAACTCTTCAAATTAAAAGCTGAATGGGCGAACATCCTGTGGGCGGGATTGGGTAAAAAGGGGGAGGGGAGTCCAAAACACAAAATATGGTACACAAATTGAGCAGTTAAAAAAAAGAAGAAAAGAAAGAAAAATATAGAATATCTATAACATCATATGAAATCCCTGTTGGCCAGACCTCACTGTACGAATATTTTACACGTGATGTTTTTTTTTCCTTTTTGCCTTCCTTCTCCAGTGTGGTGGAAAGAAGAGCTGGTCGTGGGAGGGGAAAAGGGGGAGAGAGCTCTCCCCCTCCACCCTGTGGTGGGAGTGGCAGGAGGGACTCACTACCTGCGTGCAGGCAGGTGGAGGCCGTTGACTTGGGGGGGCACGTTGGGCAGGAGCAGCTCCAGGTGGGCAAAGAGACTGAAGTGGTCGGAGGGGATGTGAGGATGCGGACAGCCGCTGACATTGTTCTCTTCCAGCCAGTGGGGGTCCAGAGGGCCCAGGATGCCCAGGACGTTCAGGTGGGGCTTGGAGTAGAAAATGTAGTCGATGACACCCTGAAAAAAAAAAAAGGAGGTGATGAGCGATAGAGATTATTTTCTTATCGACTAGGAGGGATAACAGTTCGGATCCGGGTTCAATTCCACCCTCGGCCATCTCTGTGTGGAGTTTGCATGTTCTCCCCGTGCATGCGTGGGTTTTCTCCGGGTACTCCGGTTTCCTCCCACATTCCAAAAACATGCTAGGTTAATTAGCGACTCCAAATTGTCCATAGGTATGAATGTGAGTGTGAATGGTTGTTTGTCTATATGTGCCCTGTGATTGGCTGGCCACCGGTCCATGGTGTCCCCCGAATCTCGCCCGAAGACAGCTGGGATACGCTCCAGCACCTCCTCCAGTACTATCATCATGAGGATAAGCGGTAGAAAATGAATGAATGAATGAGTTCTCCTCCTATTTTGTGTGGAAGTGGTAACTTTTTGGCTTCTTACTATGTCTTTCCTCACCCTCGGCCATCTCTGTGTGGAGTTGGCATGTTCTCCCCGTGCATGCGTGGGTTTTCTCTGGGTACTCCGGTTTCCTCCCACATTCCAAAAACATGCTAGGTTAATTCGCAACTCCAAATTGTCCATAGGTATGAATGTGAGTGTGAATGGTTGTTTGTCTATATGTGCCCTGTGATTGGCTGGCCACCAGTCCAGGGTGTACCCCGCCTCTCGTCTGAAGACAGCTGGGATAGGCTCCAGCACCCCCCTCGTGAGGAAAAAGCGGTAGAAAATGAATGAATGAAATTTGAATTGTATATTTTTTTACCAAGCTTTTGTGTTAAGTGTCTGTGTGATGATTGTAGCGTTCTCTCCAAGTCAGACTGTTATATTGGGTCACGACTTCCAATAGGTTGACAAGTCAGTTCTTTCATAGCTCATAGTTGGTGATCACAATATGCCATTTTATGACATGAACATTTGCAGCTTATATGTACAACTCTTGTTTTAACATCATACACCAGTATTATGGTAATTATGATATTATGTCCATCCACCCAGCATCCCATTACCTTAAAGTCAAACGTGTAGTTGGTGTAAAGCATCAGGCTGTTCTCGTAAGCGCTTTTTAGCTTGAAGCCGTGGGTGATCCTGCCATTGGACGTGCTGTTCTTGCCGTTGCAGTTGAATTTGGTCAGGCTGTCGCTGTAGCGAAGCTCCTTGAAGTCCTTGTGAGTGCAGTCCACTCCACCCGTACTCAAGTACTCCACTACACCTGGACAGGAAGGGGGGAGGGAAGAGGGGAGAGAAAATGTCAAGAAGTGACAGCAACCTGGTGACGACTAATGGGAGTAATACTTCTGGTGTACATGCATGTTAACTTGTACTTGTACTGTTTGAATTAATTGAAGATTTTTCATAAATATTTGAAAATTGATGGAAAAATGTTTTTTGTAGACGATATACCAACCAGCAGATTAGCCATGCATTTCTATATGAACCTACTATACACAAAAACAAGGATTTCTCAACCAATTTGGGAGCAAATTACAGGGGTGTCCAAAGTGCAGCCCGAGGGCCATTTGCGGCCCGTGGATTTTATTATTTTAAATTATAATTTTGGATTGGACTGCACGGTGGACGTGTGGTTAGCGCGCAGACCTCACAGCTAGGAGACCAGGGTTCAATTCCACCCTCTGCCATCTGTGTTGAGTTTGCACGTTCTCCCCGTGCATGCGTGGGTTTTCTCCGGGTACTCCGGTTTCCTCCCACATTCCAAAAACATGCTAGGTTAATTGGCGACTACAATGAATGTGAGTGTGAATGGTTGTTTGTCTATATGCGCCCTGTGATTGGCTGGACACCGGTCCAGGGTGTACCCCGCCTCTCGCCCAAAGACAGCTGGGATAGGCTCCAGCACCCCCCGCAACCCTCGTGAGGATAAGCAGTAGAAAATGAATGAATGAATGAGTTCTCCTCCTATTTTGTGTGGAAGTGGTAACTTTTTGACTTCTTATTTTGGCCTTTCCACACTCTTGGCCATCTTTGTATGGAGTTTGCATGTTCTCCCCGTGCATGCGTGAGTTTTCTCCGGGTACTCCGGTTTCCTCCCACATTCCAAAAACATGCTAGGTTAATTAGCGACTCCAAATTGTCCATAGGTATGAATGTGAGTGTGAATGGTTGTTTGTCTATATGTGCCCTGTGATTGGCTGGACACCAGTCCAGGGTGTACCCCGACAGCTGGGATAAGCTCCAGCACCCCCTCGTGAGGATAAGCGGTAGAAAATTAAGAAATGAATATAATTTAAGAATGTCAAAATTTAATATGTCAATATTATTAAAGAGAAAAACGGGGCATTGCCGTTTCACATACCAGAGTCAGGCAAAGAGTTGAGGTCAGCGCAGAGCACCAGTGGAATGGCGTTGGTTTCACCAGAAACCGAGGACAACTTGAGGCTGCGTGTCGCCTTGTCCACTATGTTCTTCACTTCCGACAGGAACATCATGGTCTGGACCAGCTTGACGTCAGAGTATTCCGGGTCCCAGTGCATGTGGGCGTTGGCTACCAGCAGCAGCTGCTTCTCCATGCCGTGTAGTGACTTTCCAGCTATGAGACAGCACAAGTGATACATAAGAGTATATTTAAAGAGGTCTAAGTTAGACCTACGAGTAGGAGACTACTCACAGGAGACCTCCATCATTTCCTTGCGGACTTCGAGCAGGACTGCAACCCCAATGTTGTCCTTGGTCATGACTCGGTTCAACATGGCCTCTGAGCCCTCCGAGTTAGCCATAGCCAGCTGGTTGAACTCCACCGTGTGCTTCTGCACCGCACTGAACCTGAAGATAATTTCACAAATCATGTGGATTAATTCATAAGCATGCATGAAAAATCAGGTAAAATCCCACCCAGCAGCTAAAACCACCATGCATGTTAATGCACCAATCAATCAAACTTTATTTGTACAGCACTTTTCATACATAGAATGTAGCACAAAGTGTTAAAAATATTTAAAAAAAAAGAAAGACAACAACAAGACACATACACACACACACACACACACACACACACACAAGAACTTTGTTTGCCTGAGTACAGAGGAACCAGTTCAGGAAGTGCTGCCATCTGCGCTGGGGGTTGCCCACGGCCCAGGCTCAGGGTGCCGCAACTCATGGGGGCCACCGCACAACAGGTAGGCAGGGGACCCGCAGCGCTGCAGTGGGGCACCGCCACAGAGCTCCCCGCCACCCCGGTCGGTAAGCCCCATAAGAGGAGACACCCCAGCCGCCAACCGAGAACAGCCCCCAGCGCAAAGAGCGAAACACTGGATATATGGGATAAAAAAACATAAAATCAGAATATAAAAGTATATATAGAAATAAACATAAAAGTGAAATACATAAAGAACATTAATAAAAACTAAAATAAGCATGTGTAAAACTATAAAAAACTATAAAAAAGTTCATTTATATATCGTACACCGTCACGAAATGAACTTTCCTCCCTCGACATCGCCATCTTTTTATTTAAAACAGCATTACAGGTTGCATTTTTACTTCCTGTTTTACTTGTGTTGCGTAAAAGTGCAATTGCAGTGCCCTCTGTTGGCTGCTGCCAATCAATGCAACCCGTCAATCACACCATAACATCATTGATATGACAATTTCCATAATAAATGTTTATCATTAGAACTAATGCCATGTCTCCCTACTGTGTTTGTGTGTGTCGAGTATGGAGGATGGGAGGGAGGGGCTTAGTAATTGTTTTTCCTTTTAATTGTGGTAATTGTTTTTAATTCTGCACTTTGTGTTTGCAGGAAAAGTGCTCTACAAATAAAGTTGATTTGATTTAAATAATCTAAATGATCTGATTGTCCATTCAAAATATACCATATATATATTGTTATTCTTTATATCTATATGAATATACTATAGCAAGTAACTGAATTTGATGTGGAAGAGCGACAAGTGGAGAAACAGCAACCTACTTTTCCGTCTTGTAGAAAATTGCACATCCGTCCACATGTTTGCGGTCCGATTCCGACATGGTCCTAGCTCGTGATTTAGGACTGAAAAACCCGTCGTAACCCTGCTCCTTCAGCTCCGGCAAGAAGAAATTGTAGTACTGCTCTGTCTCAACTTCCTGTGTTTCACAAGGAAAGCCATTTATGAGAGTGGATAACGTGGATATAAGAAATACAGCAAGAAGAAAAACAGGGATGACCATGCATGCCTCACCTGCAAACTAATGATGTCCGCATTGCAGCCCAGAATCTCCTGCATGATGGACTTCTTCCTGTACTCCCAGTTCAGAGCCCAAGATGGGCAGTAGCCGTAGAGCTGCCTTGTGGCGTACTTGTCACACAGCACGTTGTAGCACATGACGGAGAACAGTGCTGCAGGACACAAAGCAAACAAAACATCAGACTGCCAGGCTAGCGAGTTGACATTTTTAAAAATTTGGTGATGACAAAATGGCTACGGCGTGGCGGGATCTGCCTCTTGTCAAAATTTGGTAAAACCGAATACGCAAAAAAAAATTGACAGTGGAGATGTGCATGGTATATTAGTTGGGTTTTAGTTGGCCTTTATATGCTGTCTCAGTTTTTTTCCCCACACATATACACACTGTGTAATGGTAATGGTTTAATTTCATTTGAACATGCATCAGATTACAATTGAATGCATCCCATAATCAGTTCACAGTTCCACATGTCCAAAAGGAGTAGGAAGAAGCAAAGCTTATTAAATCCTACCCCTCCATCTGGTACTTTTACAATCAGTAACTGTTACATTTGTTCACTTCCTGCTTTCCGAATATGGTTCAAAGTTTTTTTTTTTCTTTAATTTTTTATTTTTTAGTCCCATCCAATGAAATAATGGGTACCATAGTAAGTGTCAATATAGTGATATATGTATATAGATATATACATTTGTTCACTTCCTGCTTTCCATAATACAGTTAAAGTTCTTTTTTCGTTTGTTTTTTAATAATGCACCTTGTACATTTTTAGGTAATTGGTTATTTTTAGCTTTATGTATTATTTTAGCAATTTGAAAATTAACTATAATCAGCAAGTTGAAGTATTTGTGATTTTAGAAATAAGGAGTTAGTATGCTCTCTGTCGGCGGCATTATGAATTAGCCTTACTGGCCTTTTTTGCAGTACATTTAGCGAGTGAAGATTGCTTTTATAGTTATTATTAGCCCATATTTCCACACAATAAGTAAGATATGGTAGAACCAGAGAGCAATAAAGAGTGTGGAGTGATTTCTGATTGAGAACAAGTTTTGCTTTGTTTAATATTGAAATATTTCTGGCCACCTTATGTTGTATATTTGTAATATGAGGTTTCCAGATCATATTTTAATTTATTGTGATCCCTAGAAATTTATTTCCGAAGTCCAGGGAGGGGTCGCCCCATTTGCAGGGGCTCGAAATCATTAAATGAATGAATGTATGGGAAACACTGTGTCAACATATTTACATGGGGTCTTTAGCTTCCTAAGCTAATAGTCAACCAAAGAGAGCGAGTGTCCACGGTGCACCAACACCGGACTCACCTGATGGTCGGGTTCGGTCTGGTTCCTGGAGAGAGATCCATGACCGGGCCGGGGGCTGTTCTGATGGTACTGCGGAGAGAGGAAAAACTGCTTTGGTATCATTCCCATAAATGTGATGAATTGTAAAAAAATAATTCCAGCTAAAATAGTATTATCATAATAGCTGGGCAATAGTTAAAGTATGAATTTGACTGCTATCCTATAAAATGTACTCACAATCCTAAGTTTCATTTAGACTAAAATGAAAGTGAGAGTACAACTATCATGTCTGAACGAGGACCCTTTGAGCCCAGGATACTTCAAGTAATTAGTAAAAGTAACTCACTGCGCTTGATAGCCCCCGCCAGATTGTCTAACAAGTAGTTGAGCAGTCTCCGCGTGCCATCAGGTTCCTGGTAGAGGCTCATAATTTCTTGTGCAAGTGGGTTTCCTGGTGGTGATGAGACATTTTTTTTTTATTTTTATCACCTGAGAAAAAAAGGACTTGAGGCAAAGATGGTCGTGCGCCGGGTGTGCTACTCACCTTTCAACCCCAGTGTTTGTAACTGAAACAGTTTTCCCAATTCAAAGGGCAGAACCCGCAACTGGTTGTTATTTAAGAGCAGTTCCCTGTGGAAGAAAAAAAAAAGGAGTGGATCTGATTAGCAGCGGGAACCATTGATTCTTGAGAAAAAGTATATTTGCTATCCTGCTGCTATCGTGCACCGCACAGCTATTGTTTATCATGGTTCAAATAATACGGTCAGCACAAATTTAACTGCAAACCCGTCCATGCGCCCATTTTCTATGCCGCTTATCCTCACTAGGGTCACGCTCACATTCATACCTATGGACAATTTGGACAAAATAAGAAGCCAAAAAGTTACCACTTCCACACAAAATAGGAGGAGAACTCATTCATCAATTCATTTTCTACCGCTTATCCTCACTAGGGTCACTATGCTGGAGCCTATCCCAGCTGACATCAGGCCAGAGGTGGGGTACACCCTGGACTGGTCGCCAGCCAATCACAGGGCACATATAGACAAACAACCATTCACACTCACATTCATACCCATGGACAATTTGGAGTCGCCAATTAACCTAGCATGTTTTTGGAATGTGGGAGGAAACTGTAGAAAATTAATTAAACCATCAACATGAGAAACTATTTTTGAGTTATATCAGGGGTGTCCAAAGTGTAGCCTGGAAGCCATTTATAGTCCAAGACTCATTTATTTTTGGCCTGTATAAATAAAAAATAAGAAGAAAATTGCTACATTTTTGCGTTAGTCTTTTCCAAAATATGAAAGAAAGTGACCGTTAGCATCCTTTGATTTTTTTTGTATGCACGCCTCAGTCGAGAAAATGTTTGGACACCCCGATCTACAGGATGTACCAAAATATGTAAACACTGTTTGATGGCCCACTGCAGGTTTACACAGTGGGAGAAAATAGGCTTTTCACTGCAAAGATGAAATTAACTTCACGGATAAAAAAGGTCCAAACCTGAGATTGGCTCACCTGAGAGACACCATGTTGCCAAGCTCTGCCGGCAGACTCCTGATCTTGTTGGATGAAAGATCCAGGTACACCAAATTGTGTAGTTTGGCAATGTCCGGCGGGATGCGTGACAAGGAGTTGTCGCTGAGGTGTAGGGCAGTGAGGTGGGTGAGGGACCACAGAGCCGTGCTGAGACTCCTTACTCGACCTACGATGATATTGGCATAGGAGATTATTTTACAATAGATTTCATCGTATAACTGTCAATCAGATTCAAGACTGCGGCTTAAGAGGTCCACAAAACCAGGTAAGTAAAACAATAAATTATGTCTGTTTTATGGCAATATTGAGGCAGCAAAGATGCTAATACGGCGAGTAAAATCCAGTATCTCTTTTCCATAAAATTAATTTTTACTAATGTTCGATATTCAGCACCTAGGTGAGTGGGACCTAACATGTTTAAGTGTCTGCAGCACTCCGCACATTAACACAAACAGCAGCATACATTTGACTTCATAACAATTATATTCCTAGTTCAATGATTGGATATGTATATACTGGCTGAGAAATGTATAATAAAATTCATATAATAAAATAAATGGAGAAGTTCAGACATTTCATCCAAACGGAACTCTTGTTTGTGCTCTTATTTAAAAAAAACATGCAAACTTTTATGACCCGATTCAAAAACCAGGCGCCAAAATCATCAAAATTCAAATGATGCCCAACCGTCTCAATGAAGCATTAAAACCCAATGTTACTTATCTTTACATGAAAATGTATTATTTATAAAAGAGTGAAAAAGTGCGTTCAAACTTTTGACTGGCAGCGTAGGACAAGATTCAAGCAACACCTATTTGCGTTCATGCCTTTTTAATTTGCTTCTCTTTCCCTGGGGGATATTTATTTTAAGAGCAAAAACATCCCATCGTTTTCATTTCCTGTATGACCTCTCGAGCATTTTTCCCCGACTCCTGCCAAATTATCTTGTCACATGAGACCAAACATCCTACCATTCCGAAAACCACGACAACAAAAGGACTAGTATTCATAATAGCAAAGGGGGAGTGTGAACAGGGCAAAACAATATATTGGGTAACAATATTAAAATTGCACAGCCAGTGTGAAATATGCGATGTATGCGGCATAATAAGCAGTCTTAAAATTTATTAAAAATCACCCAAATGCTAATTGTAATTACTAAACACAGGAACTAGCGTGTAAAGAAGACAAGACATTAACATCAAAACACCGTTCAGAACTTGACTTTCTAAATAAGTTTTTAAAACCATTATTAGAGCCCTGTAGATATGAAGTAACACCCCTATAGTCGCCTTTACAATGCTATTGTTCTTTGTTTACGTCACATTGCTAATACGCAGGCTAGGTCTGTCACGATAATCAATAAATCAATTACTCGGATGATGGGAAAAAAATTGTGTGTCTGCTCGTCTTTGTACCACACAGGCTGGATGACAAGAGTGTTCACTCTGCATGTATCTGTGCAAATTGGTTCTATAAGTGCAAATAAATGGAGAGAGTGGGCTCTCATCTCATTTAGACTCTTTGTGGAGGAAGGGCTAATCGCGACGCTAGTTACTACCCTAGCTAAAATGAATGATAGCACAAAAATGATTTTTAAAGCGAATGTCACAGTGTGGGAATATAACACCGACTGTTTTCTCGACTGGGGGGTGGGGGGGGGGTACCACTGGAGGTGCTAGGTCAGCGGATTACTGAGGTGTTTGTTCGGCAAATATAAACAAAACAGCGCAAAATGGTGCAGAGCGTAGATGGCGCTGGCTACATTGCAAAAGCATACATAAATACAGCTAACTTCTGCGCTAAGCTAATGTCTCACACAGGTACACTAGCGCTTCGGATATGAAAAAATGGTCTTAAAAATGTTGCGATAATATTGAATATGCACGATACCGTGTAGCACAAAAGAAAATTTGAATTTTTTCCAGAAGCATGACCCACATAAGGCCAACAATGTGAGAATTAAAAAATCTGTCCAAAATGCTGCACAGACCCATCCATATTCATTGCTCTTTCAAAATAAAATGATGTCATCATACAAAGGAAATTTATATAAACAACTGTACATATATATGTTAAAAAAATACACAAGATCTCTTGCATAATACGCACCACTAATTTCCAGCTCAGCCCAGTATGACTTCTTCCCATTGGCTGCCTCCTCGCTGGACATTATTGTGTACATCCGCCTGGGATCTGGCGGGTCATATTTTTCCTTGGGCATTCCTGTAACACTAGAAAGAGATCAATGCCATTAAGGAGTCTGGCCTAGTTTATTCTGAAGGGGGGAAAAATATCATAAATTCTAAGTTCTGTCATCGATTTGAATCAAGTGTGATACACTTTCATGTATCATATTGAGTCACGTGCTTGTGAAAATATCACTGCTACTACTAATGCGTTTTTAATCACATTTTCCCAGGAACATGATTTTTTAAATTAAATATTTAGTTAGACAACAATAAAACATGTAAGACTAGTTTAAAAGCGTAACAATTACAGCTAATTGTAGTTAGTCGATCTTTCTTGCCATTAGCGCTAGCTGATTAGCCTAGCTTAACCTACATAGGTAAATGTTGGCCAGCAAACTACGTAACACCCACTTAACACGGACACGCGTACTGAGGGACTAAACGCAAAATAGTTGAAAATAGATGCTGGCTTTGCATCTGTTAGCTTATTAAAGATAAAACACGGTGATAGGAAAAGATACAGTCCAATTGTTTACATAACAGCGGTGCACTGCCTTGCGCACCAACAGCTAGGCCAGGAAAGCATCGCAATAGTTAGCTACGGCTAACTGTGCAATCTAAGAAAGCAGATAAAATGCGTTTTATTGATATATAAGTAAACGGGCTCACAAAGCATCCAAAAATTCGTAGCATCTGCGACTCGTTCTGTGCTACTTAGCTCAGCGCTCGCTACCATGCTAGCTACAAGCTAACAGATCCAATTATTCGAAGCTGACCCGACTCGAGGGAGAGAAGAAAAAAAACACCGTTTATAGCTTTTCGGTATAAGACTTAAGGCTTAAACGTGCGTTTAGAAGCGTGGAAAATCCAAGCTAAGGTTATAGGAATACTTGCGTTTATACCTGCAAGAGCATACCAAATGGCGAGGACGACTGCGTGTTGTCTTTTGTTTTCTAGCCACTTCTCTGCCGTTTCCGCTGCTGTATTATGGCGACTGTGGGGATTTTTTTCTCCCTCTGCTGATAACGTCAAGCGCTCCTATTGGTCGGCTTGTAAAGGCCCGAACAGCTGTTGAATCAAAATAAAAGCACTGGTTGCACCCTGACAACATTACTAAGTCTTGACCTATGGCTTAATTGGTGGAGACTATCCAACTATCCTCATCATGCAGTTGCTTTACTCAGTTGTCCGCATATAAGACGACCAAATGGGGCTAGATTTCATTCTAGCTAACATAAGCTACATACAGTGGTACATTGTTCATATATAGAGGGTTCCAATATTGATAAAAACTGATATTTCATTCATACATCCATCTTCTATGGTGGTTGTCCTCACAAGCATCGCTGGAACCTATCCCAGTTGTCTTCAGGTGATAGGCAATGCACAACCTGGACTGGTAATGAAATTTTATTGTGGAAATTCACTTCTGGAATAAATTCATTCATTCATTTTCTACCGCTTTTCCTCGCGGGGGTTGCTGGAGCCTAACCCAGCTGTCTTCGGGCGAGAGGCGGGATACACCCTGGACTGATGGCCAGCCAATCACAGGGCACATATAGACAAACAACCATTCACACTCACATTCATACCTATGGACAATTTGGAGTCGCTAATTAACCTAGCATGTTTTTGGAATGTGGGAGGAAACCGGAGTACCCGAAGAAAACCCACGCATGCACGGGGAGAACATGCAAACTCCACACAGAGAGACAGAGGGTGGGGGAAAACAAAATAAGAAGCCAAAAAGTTACCACTTCCACACAAAATAGGAGGAGAACTCATTCATTCATGAATTCATTTTCAACTGCTTATCTTCAACGAGGGTCATGGGTGTGCTGGAGCCTATCCCAGCTGTCTGGGTACACCCTGGACTGGTGGCCAGCCAATCACAGGGCACATATAGACAAACAACCATTCACACTCACATTCATACCTATGGACAATTTGGAGTCGCTAATTAACCTAGCATGTTTTTGGAATGTGGGAGGAAACCGGAGTACCCACAGAGAAAACAGAGATGGCCGAGGGTGGAATTGAACCCCGGTCTCCTAGCTGTGAGGTCTGCGCGCTAACCACTCATCCACCGTGCAGCCCCACTTCTGGAATAAATTAACAATAAAAAATTGATTACTAGAATCCATTGCAGACGGTCCAAAATATTAAAACAAAACACATTCTAGTTTTATAAACAGAAAACAATGCAAAATATACATATAACTGATAATGAAATATATCAATTTACATTTAGTATGAATTTTACCTTAATTGAAGATCTTGTGGTGTAAATATTACTTAGCAAAGAACTTGAATCAACCTGTGTTGATGTCATAAAGGTGCGACTGAGCTGGGGGTCAGGGGCTTCCAGGTGGGAGTTGAGAGCAGCTACCAGGCACCGTTTCTATAGAAGACACGTTACGGACAGTTTATACTTAGCGTGGGGTGGGGGGAAGGGGGCAAGACATTTTTTTGCAAGTGTCAAATTGTTCATCTCAAACCATATCCTGTGTCATAGGTTTGAACTTTGAGTCCTTGCAAGTCATTACACAACGATCATGTTGGTTGAATACTTTGAATGGGAACAAGTCAAGTTCTGAGTCACAAAAAATATCTTGAGGGGGTAAAACGTTCAAGAGCTTTCATTTAATACGGCATTTGATGACGTATGATACGTTTTGGAGGCTGAAGCTAACGCATCCAAACACTGGACAACACTCACCCGTATGAGCATGGCAGTCAGAAGGCTAAATAAATAACCAAAAAAATAATTGAATTAATTGAATGACATGACATGACCAACCATCATGTGGAAGCCCACCAACACCTCCATGCCTGCCTGGGGCTCCACCAATGTATTCTCACATCCAAAGTCTCCTTGAAGAAGGTTTCACAAGAACACAGGAGGGTTTTGAACGAACACTTAAGATTCACAAACTTCAAGCAGGACGTCCTGTAAGTAGGTGAGCGACTCCTCCACGTGGAGAGGCAACGTCTCGCCGATGTCCGCCTTGGATCGGTACAGAAACGCCTCCACGGCTCTACAAACGTCCGCCTTTGTGAGAATATCTTCTGGCTTGGAGACCAAGGTACCAGACCCGTCTGTTTGCTGGCTTACGGAGCTGGATCGATATCCTACAGACAACACCGGCACATTGTAAGGGCGAAGAGTCCACTATAAAAAAAGTTATGACCCAAAAAGCTTTCATGGTAATACTACATGTTTAGTAGTAGTGGTAGTGAATTGGGGTCAAGTAAGGAATGTCTATGAAGTAAAAAGTATAATCCATTAGGCAAAATTGTCGTTTTCATAACGATTAACAGTAATATGTGTCTCTGGAGACTCTTTATAAGCACCAAAAATGAGAAATATATAAAATCTACTTCACTTCTTCATTGTTACACTTGTTGTGATTTGTTTATTTATTCATTTATTTTAAATGCACATGCATCGTGTTCCTATTATATGATTTAATAATGTCTGTTTTGATTTGACTTTTTTCTCTCGTCAATAAAGATATAGTATTTTGTAGATGTTCTCATGCATTCCAGATGTGCAATGAAAATTGATAGTTTCATGAAATGAGAAAAATTAGTTCATACCTATGGACAATTTGGAGTCGCCAATTAACCTAGCTTGTTTTTGGAATGTGGGAGGAAACCGGAGTACCCGGAGAAAACCCACACATGCACGGGGAGAACATGCAAACTCCACACAGAGATGGCTGAGGGTGGGGAAAGACAAAATAAGAAGCTAAAAAGTTACCACTTCCACACAATGTGGGAGGAAACCGAAGTACCCGGAGAAAACCCACGCATGCACGGGGAGAACATGCAAATTCCACACAGAGATGGCTGAGATGACAAACAACCATTCACACTCACATTCATACCTATGGACAATTTGGAGTCGCTAATTAACCTAGCATGTTTTTTTTGGAATGTGGGAGGAAACCGGAGTACCCGGAGAAAACCCACGCATGCACGGGGAGAACATGCAAACTCTACACAGAGATCGCCGAGGGTGGAATTGAACCCGGGTCTCCTAGCTGCACAGGGAGGCAATAAGAAGACAAATGCTGCTTTATTGCCATAGCAAAACATCTCACCTTTCATTGCTGTATTGTAGCTGACTAGCAACATCCAGAGGTGATGAACCAATTCTTCCCACTTCTTCCACCTTTCACTTCCATCCTGTGGATGGCAATCATGTATCAGGTGTTTTGGGTTCAGTCATATATATATATATACATATATATATATATATAGCATTATGACATGCCTTCTAAATTAAGAAAATAAATATGAATCAATAGAATTTTAGTGAAAGGACTGGATACAAATGTAATCATCACCGTCGGGTCTGCAGCCAGTGTGCAGTTCTCCAAAAAGTGAAGTAAACGACTGAGCGACATGGGTGACACTGGTGTTTTCATCGGACAGGCATATTCCAGCAGATGTTCCAGCATCTTACATCTCAGCAGGTTGTTCTGCATGCTGTCCAGCAGCAGGAGTCTGGGAATCATAAAAAACACATGCTCATTTGGTAATAGTAATGGTTTAATTTAATTTGAACATGCATCAGATTACAATTGAATGCATCACATAATCAGTTCACAGTTCCACATGTCCAAAAGGAGTAGGAAGAAGCAAAGCTTATCAAATCCTACCCCTTCATCTGGTACTTTTACAATCAGTAACTGTTACATTTGTTCACTTCCTGCTTTCCTAATATAGTTTAAGGGTTTTTAAAAATATTTTTTTAATTATTTTTTATTATATTTTTGTCACATAATCAGTTCCCAGTTCCACATGTCCAAAAGGAGTAGGAAGAAACAAAGCTTATTAAATCCTACCCCTCCATCTGGTACTTTTACAATCAGTAAGTGTTATATTTGTTCACTTCCTGCTTTCCTAATATAGTAAAAAAAAGTTTTGTTTTTTTTTATGTAAGTACCGAAGTACGAGGTGATATGACCATACAATGACATAATGTTTTTTAAGTTAAGTTATTAAGTTCATTAAGTTTTTTTTTTAATTTTTAGTATTTTTCTATTTTCTTTATTTTTAAATTTTTAAATTTTAATTTAAAAAAAATGTAGTATTGTCCTGCTTTCCTAATATAGTAAAAAAAAATTGTTAGTTTTTTTTAATGTAATTTTTAATTGTTTTAATTTTATTTATTTATTTTTTGTCACATACAAAGTACTAGGTGATATGACCATACAATGACATACTGTTTTTTTAAGTTAAGTTTTTAAGTTCATTAAGTTTTTTTTTAATTTTTAGTATTTTTTTATTTTTGTTTTTATAATTTTAATTAAAATTTTTTTTTAGTATTGTCCCATGAGAAGATATAATCAAATGATTGTACATTTAGCGAGTGAAGATTGCTTTTATAGTTATTAGCCCATATTTTTAGTTTACCAATCATTCAAAATCAACATCCGCTCATAACCTGTGCGCTCGTCTGGGTTCCGTGCTGACGAGCATGAAGAAGAGTTCCTGGGACAGTCTGGGTGCTCCGGGTGCAGGAGAGCCGTCCACCTCTAAAGCCAGGGACAACATTCTCTGGAGACTGGATACAATCCTGCGGGGTTAGAAAAAAAAAACACAAGTGTAACTGATGCTGCCTGAGCTGGGGTAGGCTCCAGCTGCATGGATGGATGTCTCATATATGGAGATGGACAAAGCAGCGTTTATGAAATGAAATACAAATAATATGTTTGCGGCTTGCCTGATATGTTCTTCTCTCTCTTGGGCTGCTTCACTGCTCTCGCCGTTTCCGGTTGATTTGACGATGGAAGAAAACATCCACTGAATGACATCCCTGGAAGAGAATCACTACTTTAGCTGGAGTAGTTCCTGTCATCGTTTAGGTTCAGTATTGCAATGAAGGTTACGGTCCCGAGGCGCCAAACTCACCTGACATGCGGGAAATGCCGATTACAAGACAACGTTGCCTTTGCAATCGAGTGGTGGAGATCAGAGGTGGACTTCCTGTACGAGAAGTCATCCTCCAAAGTCTGTAGGATATACTCCAAGAACATGCGCACCACCTCAGGTCGAGGTCTATTTTGCTCATCCTAACGGAGCAAGATGGAGGCCAAGTGTAAGAACATGATCGGTAAACTGCAGGAAGTACATAGACAGCCATATTTGTTTGCTAACACATGTTGAGTACCTGATTGGACATGACTGAAGTCACCAACTCCCAGCTCCATGGAACTGTGTTTTTGTCAACACTGTGGTGTCTGCAATTAAAAGGTGACTTTCATTTTTGATTTCAAAAATGTGAGGTAGACAGAAATAACTCATAGCAAAACATGAAGGTGGTGTTGAAGAGGAAGGAATGTAACCGAGGTTCCACTATATAAGAGAATCTGAGCTTCACACAACACAACCATTCACACTCACATTCATACCTATGGACAATTTGGAGTCGCTAATTAACCTAGCATGTTTTTGGAATGTGGGAGGAAACCGGAGTACCTGGAGAAAACCCACGCATGCACGGGGAGAACATGCAAACTCCACACAGAGATGGCCGAGGGTGGGGAAAGACAAAATAAGAAGCAAAAAAGTTACCACTTCCACACAACATAGGAGAAGAACTCATTCATTAATTCATTTTCTACCGCTTATCCTCATGAAGGTCACGGGGGTGCTGGAGCCTATCCCAGCTGTCTGGGTACACCCTGGACTGGTGGCCAGCCAATCACAGGGCACATATAGACAAACAACCATTCACACTCACATTCATACCTATGGACAATTTGGAGTCGCTAATTAACCTAGCATGTTTTTGGAATGTGGGAGGAAACCGGAGTACCCGGAGAAAACCCACGCACGCAAACTCCACACAGAGATGGCTGAGGGTGGAATTGAACCCGGGTCTCCTAGCTGTAAGGTCTGCACGCTAACCAGTGGAGACGCACCAGTGTCCAGTCACCATCGATTCTCCGATTCTTGCTGGTTCTCTCACCTTTGTGCCCTCATCAGAAGATCCCAGGCCTTCACACAGTGGTGGTGTGAACATAGCGGGTCCAGGAGGATGTCACTGAGCAGGTGAGACATGACCTCCTTGGGAGGACAGTAACCAGGATGTAGAAGGTCAGCCAAGAGCTGCAGAGTTCCCTCCTTGATGTTCACCTGCATGGTGGTGTAAATTAGCCTGAGGCTTCGCTCGCAGAACGGCGTTGACCACCGCACGTCTTCTTCCTGCAGCGATAAAGGAATCAGATGATTATTATTAATATAATTAGTATGTAAATAAAAAAAAACGTGTTCTCACCAGGGTATGTGATAATCCGTGCATTACTTTCTGGAATCTATGAGGGCACACAAAACGCTTTTCATCCTGACTGGGTTCCCTGAAATCACCGTTAGCGTTATTTGCTTTGTCGGTCTCCTCTTGCCACATAAAAGTGTTCGAACCCTGTCTCTCTTCTTCACTTTCCCAACTCCATAAACCTTGCAAATCTTCGCTTTCCGATATAGACGCAGGAGCGTCGACGGGCTCGGCATCGGTCACGACGTCCACCCCTCGCCGTGAAATGGTAGTCTCATGTAGCGCGTGGTCACAAGTGGTGTGGAGTGTTATGCGGTTGGGTGAGGTAGCGGGGACTGGAGAGGAGTCGGCATGAGTGATGTGAAGTGGTGGCTGAGTGGCATCTTCAGTTGAACGAGCAGAGGCGTCGTGTCCTGAGTTGGTCTGCTCTGTCGCTCTTCTTTCTAGAAAAGAAAATGTTGGATTAGAAAAGTAGCTTCCAAATGAAATGAACTCGCTCCGGTTTCGACTTACCAGAGAAATCAGTCAATGAAACGGACTCTGGATGAACATCTTTTGAATCGTTGCTCCCAGAAGAACCCTAAAGAAGGAGAGCATTTCATTACTAAATATCCATGGGGAGAACATGCAAACTCCACACAGAGATGGCCGAGGGTGGAAAAAGACAAAATAAGAAGCCAAAAAGTTACCACTTCCACACAAAATAGGAGGAGAACTCATTCATTCATTTTGTACTGTTTATCCTCACGAGGGTCGTGGGGGGTGCTGGAGCCTATCCCTGCTGTCTTCAGATGAGAGGCGGGGTACACCCTGGACTGGTCGCCAGCCAATCACAGGGCACATATAGACAAACAACCATTCACACTCACATTCATACCTATGCACAATTTGGAGTGGCTAATTAACCTAGCATGCTTTTGGAATGTGGGAGGATACCGGAGTACCCGTAGAAAACCCACGCACGCACGGGGAGAACATGCAAACTCCACACAGAGATGGCCAAGGGTGGAAAAAGACAAAAATAAGAAGCCAAAAAGTTACCACTTCCACACAAAGTAGGAGGGGAACTCATTCTTTCATTCATTTTCTACTGCTTATCCTCACAAGGGTCACAGGGGGGTGCTGGAGCCTATCCCAGCTGTCTTCGGGCGAGAGGCGGGGTACACCCTGGACTGGTGGCCAGCCAATCACAGGGCACATATAGACAAACAACCATTCACACTCACATTCATACCTACGGATAATTTTTGAAATGTGTGATAGGAAACCGGAGTACCCGGAGAAAACCCACTCTGGAAATTGATCCAAAAAATTCAAATCCGGGTGCCAATGTTTTCATCATCTAAATGCTATGCTCTTACCTTTAAGAAAATATGAGTCACCTGCTCTCGTCTGACTCCATGTCCATGAAACATCTCCATATAACTGTTCTAGGTGCTGTACACTACAGTCGCCTCAACATGCAATCCTTTGTTCTTCCGAGACAGAACCTCTGAGAAGCTCAAAGCCCTCCAAGAAGGAAGAGAATCCAGATTAGAGTGGGCGGTCATTTTGTTATTCTAAATGAGTTGCATAGTTGCACTGCTTTGGGACAAAAAAAACTATGAAAAATAATGACAGTTTGAGCTTTTATTGACTTATTTTGCACTACAGTTACAATACACTGTGTTGTACACTATTTCGTTGATGTTGTAAGCGTGTTGATACAAATATTTCTTTGATATTTGTATCATTCTGATGATGATGATCAACAAACTTTTGTCAAAAATTACTAAATCATTCAATGAGTTTAGTAAATGTCCAAGAAAAAGTATGGGAATTGTGGTCACTGGTCCTGTTTTTACTTTGTATTGTGTAGATCAGGGGTCAGCAACCCGCGGCTCCAGAGCCGCATGTGGCTCTCCAGCCTCTTTGTTGCGGCTCCCTTTGCAATGCTTTAATATTTTTTAGCACCCGTGTGGTGAAAATGCACGTCTTTGTTATGAGTTTACAAAAATCCAACTTTGTGTGAGACCATGAATGCATCCTGACTGAGTTCTGACTGGTGACTGAATGAGCAGACAGGATGCTATCCAGTTCTCTCTGACAGGTTAACATGAAGGGAAATGAGTAATACTTTGAGTTATTTGAGTTATTAATTATTATTAATGAGTTATTTGACGATTCTAAAAAATAAATTAGAGCTCATTTAAAAACAAAAGTTTATCTCCAGTACTAGCAAGAGTACTCCAACTCGTCTTTTTTTTTCCCTCCAATGTTGTTTTAAACATACAACGTTTTGCGGCTCCAGGCTATTTTTCTTTAGTGGGCAAGTGGGTGAAATGGCTCTTTTCATAGTAAAGGTTGCCGACCCCTGGTGTAGATACTACAGGTACTACAAAAGCGCCATCTGGCGGCTACCTAATAAGATGAGTTCCCGGTGCAATTCTGCTCATGTACTCACAAATGTGATGAACCACGACGGCTCTGTGAAGGAGTTCGATTCCACACCCGTGTCGTCCTCCTCACTGTCGGAACTGATGGTGATGACAGTGGTCATAATTACTCCTCCTCGGTACGGCTTTCGGAGTCAAATAAAAGGTGATAAAACAACTTAATGACATTTGTAGTATTTTTAAAAACAATTTTAAAAAACGTTAACACATATGAGTAAAATATTAAATAGCTTAAATGGAAACAACTCTGGATGTAAACAATGAGTTAGGTGAAATGGCGTCCATATTGTTTATATTTGTTCTTCCGCGTCTTCCTGTTTCTTCTTCTACAATGAATAGGACAGATAGCGTTCATGTGGGTGGACACTGACATCTGCTGGATGTGAGGGTGAACTACATTAAACAAAGTTCAGTTTCTTCTTCTACAATGGATAGGACAGATAGCGTTCAGTTGGTTGGACACTGACACCTGCTGGATGTGAGGGTGAACTATATTAAACAAAGTTCAGTTTCTTCTTCTACAATGAATAGTACAGATAGCGTTCATATGGTTGGACACTGACACCTGCTGGATATAAGGGTGAACTACATTAAATAAAGCTCCACTTCTATGGAATTTTGGGCACCGTCCACAATTCTTATGCGAGACATTTCATCAGTTTAATAACGGAGGTTTTTCGATTATTTTTCGGAAGGTTTTATAGGCGGAAAAAGCATAAATGTGGACATTGTAGAAAAATATGCATTCACGTTAAAATAAGTAATATTTTTAATTGTGTGTTTTTCAGTGCCAGTCTTCATATTCCCCACTTTTCATCATGTAGTTCCACTTACCGCCACTTGAGGGTGCTCACGCCTTGCAGAAAACTAACTGTAATCAAAACAACCTATTAAAATTCATATAGGTAGTTAAACCACCTCAACTATTTTTTTCATATTTAGCCTTTTCACCATGCTTACACATGACCCAACTCTCTTCTAATCTAAAATGAATCAACCCTGTGAGTTTATTTTTATATTGCACAGTTGCCAGTGAGCAGGAAACAGATGGAATGCCCTAAAAACATTTGCTAGAGTAAAAAAAAACAAAAAAAAAACATGAACCTAGTTTTCAGTGGTGTTTTGCAGCCTGTGTTCCCATGATAAGCATTGTCAAAATATGTGTGTATTATATATTATAAAAGGCTACTACTGCACAATATCTCTTTTAGTAATATTTGATATAGTTCGAGGAAAGTAGCCAACCTACTTTTGTTTTGCTGCTCGTTTTTCTAAGAAATCTGAACCGCAGTGGCATAATTGGATGAAATGAGCGAGGCCGACCATCATACTGACCCCATATAAAACATTATGGCGGTGATGGTATATGCTAGTACCTGATATACAGCAACACAGACCTCTGCTATAAAATACAGCCATGCATCGTGTGTGTGTGTGTGTGTGTGTGTGTGTGTGTGTGTGTGTGTGTATGATGTATACAAGGTGGTAATGGCTGTGTGGGTGCATATGTACATCCCAGCAAATGACATGATGTGGAAATCACAGACAGCGTTGGTAAACAATGCTATCATTTTGTGTTGTTTTGTAAAAAAAAAAAAAAACAATGCATTGCATACATTTGCAAAACAATGCAATCTATTTAAAATGAAAGAAAAAGAGAAGGTGCTCACGCGAGGTTTATATTTTACCTGCACTGTAACTTGTACAATTTGGGGTGCATTCAATTTTTGGGTGTGTTTGTTTTGAGAAGAGTGAAGGTCACACGTCCAAGCCACTTAGTGCAAATTGTATTCCTAATCGTCAACATCTGCATGCAGGATTAAATGTTGGCATTCACCGGCGGAACTGAATAGCAATATCCCTACATAAGTCGCACTGGAGTATAAGTCGCACAATGTCAAAAATGCATAATTAGGTACAAAAAAAACATACATAAGTTGCTCTGGAGTAAAAGTCGCACAATGTCAAAAATGCATAATTAGGTAGAAAAAAACATACATAAGTCGCACTGGAGTATGAGTCGCACAATGCCAAAAATGCATAATTAGGTTAAAAAAAACATACATAAGTCGCACTGGAGTATAAGTCGCACAATGTCAAAAATGCATAATTAGGTACAAAAAAAACATACATAAGTTGCTCTGGAGTAAAAGTCGCACAATGTCAAAAATGCATAATTAGGTAGAAAAAAACATACATAAGTCGCACTGGAGTATGAGTCGCACAATGCCAAAAATGCATAATTAGGTTAAAAAAAACATACATAAGTCGCACTGGAGTATAAGTCGCACAATGTCAAAAATGCATAATTAGGTAGAAAAAAACATACATAAGTCGCACTGGAGTATGAGTCGCACAATGCCAAAAATGCATAATTAGGTTAAAAAAAACATACATAAGTCGCACTGGAGTATAAGTCGCACAATGCCAAAAATGCATAATTAGGTTAAAAAAAACATACATAAGTCGCACTGGAGTATAAGTCACACAATGCCAAAAATGCATAATTAGGTAAAAAAAAAAAGACATAGTACATAAGTCGCACTGGAGTATAAGTCGCACAAGGCCAAAAATGCATAATTAGGTTAAAAAAAACATACATAAGTCGCACTGGAGTATAAGTCGCATAATGCCAAAAATGCATAATTAGGTTAAAAAAAAACATACATAAGTCGCACTGGAGTATAAGTCACACAATGCCAAAAATGCACAATTAGGTAGAAAGAAAACATACATAAGTCGCACTGGAGTATAAGTCGCACAAGGCCAAAAATGTATAATTACGTTAAAAAAAAACATACATAAGTCGCACTGGAGTATAAGTCGCACAATGCCAAAAATGCATAATTAGGTTAAAAAAACATACATAAGTCGCACTGGAGTATAAGTCACACAATGCCAAAAATGCATAATTAGGTTAAAAAAAACATACATAAGTCGCACAATGCCAAAAATGCATAATTAGGTTAAAAAAAAACATACATAAGTCGCACTGCAGTATAAGTCGCACAATGCCAAAAATGCATAATTAGGTTAAAAAAAACATACATAAGTCGCACTGGAGTATAAGTCGCACAAGGCCAAAAATGCAACAATTGTTCAATTCAAGAAAATACATCTGGGATAGGTGCAGATTCTGGAAGATCTATAAAACTTCCTGTGCAGGATATTGTGTGTAGCCGCTCTATAGGAGTCCACAACTCAATACTCCATTAAAGTGTCATTGTACAAGTCGGTCCAAGTTTGAGGCGTACAAGCGAGTATAGATACTGTCGGAAAACTGCATCAGAAATGCCAGAAAGCAATACTACTAAGCAGTTTGAAGTAGTCTTCTGTCTGTCTGAATGAATAAGAGCAAATAATAAGAGCGTTGTATTGTAGTACTTGTGAGTTTGTCATCAGCATGACGATAACTCTGAAGTCCGGGGCTGTTTGATGAGTCTATTATGTCTCAATAACTCTTCAGAGCGTGAAACAAATACTCCAGGGAGTACATGTTCTCTACCCGACTTGTAGTTTATCAAGAAAGAGAAAGGCTAGAAATGTTACCCACGGGAGGAACCCTCTGTTTCTTCCAAAAATAATGGATAAAGCCCATGATGGGAAAAGTCACAAATAGAATTGTTTTCTTTATCCGGTCCAATGCTTCACTATAGGATTTTCTTATATACGCTAAATCAGTCATTTGGGTAAATGTACATAAGATTTGCATGGGGGCTTCACAACATTATTTCACATGAAGATCCATGCAAGAAAAACACAGCTGAGGGTCATGAGGTTAGTCTGGGCCCTCATCCAAAATTTCACTAGGGATTATGTTCATGTGATCAAAGAACAAACGCTATAGATTTTGCATTAATAAGCACACAAGATGACCAAGTAGTCTAATATCAGATCATACTTGTATTAACAAGTGGGTCAAAAATGACCTGGTACGGTTGTTTTCTTGAAATATCTTAGTAATTAAAAAAAATTATCATTTCATATTCCAGGTATTCCTCAAAAAACATGTTTTTGATATCATGCCGTTCACATTTTTAAGTTATCTTTTATACATTTTAAGAAATTTTTGTTTTTGTGTTACTACCCCAACCTTCCATAAGTGGGTCAAAAATGACCCGGTCAGGTTGTTTTCTTGAAATATCTTTGTAATGACAAAATTTTATCAATTCATATTCCAGGTATTCCTCAAAAAACATATTTTTGATATCATGCCATTCACATTTTTAACTTACCTTTAAAACATTTTAAGAAATTTTTGTTTTTGTGTTACGACCCCAACCTTCCATAAGTGGGTCAAAAATGACAAAAATGAAAAATTATCATTTCATATTCCAAGTATTCCTCAAAAACATGTTTTTGATATCATGCCGTTCACATTTTTAACTTACCTTTTATACATTTTAAGAAATTTTAGTTTTTGTGTTACTACCCCAACCTTCCATAAGTGGGTCAAAAATGACTTGGTCAGGTTGTTTTCTTGAAATATCTTCATAATGGAAAAAAATGTATAATTTCATATTCCCGGTATTCCTTAAAAAACATATTTTTGATATCATGCCATTCACATTTTTAACTTACCTTTATGCAACACACAATGGATCCTCACATTTTCTTTTGTTGTACGGGGTCATTTTCTTTTTCAAAGATGTAAAAAAGTAAAAAAAATGAAGATATTTCTAACATGAAATCATTCTTGTGTGGTCCTAAATATAATACTAAATATCATACAAGTGATTATTCCTAACCAAAATGGCAAAATTGTCATAAAAAGGCATTGATTCTAGTATGGGTCATTTTGGACCCACTTATGGAAGAGTGTAGGGTCCAGTCACTCGTGCATCTAAGGGTTAAATATAATTAGCACACTCAATTAAAGCAATTAAGTGTAATTAAAATAGTGTTTCCACTATATAATATTTTATACATGGAAATAATCTGGCAAATCCTGTCCAGGTGAAAGCTTAGTCTCGTCTTAATAGTTTATTTATGGTGACTCACCTGTGGCTATTTTAAGGACAGTGCTTTTGTTGTTATGATAGAACCCGATGAGGGAAATCGTGTTCGACTCCGCACGAGGTGTGATGATCCGTGTGATGAAGTAAAGTGGAACATGCAGTAAAAAAAAAAGGTATTTCTTGCCTTTTTGAGAACATGTTTTTGCCAGGATCGCGGTACCTTTTGGGATGCAAATATTCTCCGTCTGTGGTCCGTGCGGCTTTGTTGAGGACATCCAGCCTTGGAGCATCGCCAACCCGCCAACCAGGCAAAGAAGTTGAGCCGAGAATCCCCTCCAGATGGTCAGTTTTGGGGAAATGTGACCAGACAGGAAGACAGAAAGCAAAGCGTGGAGGTGAGCTGTTATAAAACTTTACACTTTAACCCCGTAAGTCCAAACAATTGGGATACACTTTTCGGGAACTGGCAAGCACCCACTTTTGACCAAGATTGTTTGGAAAACATGGCCGCCATCAAGCAAAACTTCTGTGCGGGGGCGGGGCTGAGCAATTACAGTAATTGTTCATAACTCATTGACTAAATATTAGAAAACTGCGAGTATAACTGTGTTACATGAATACTAGCATGTCTTCCAAAGCATTCCAAAGCGGGGGGGGGGGGCAATCACATGACTATAATATCATATATTGGTAATATAATATATTGGTATACATTGGTAACACTTTACAAAAAGGTACACAAAATTACAGTAAATGAGAAACTAACCTACCTACCTAACCCTAACCACTATTCATTAGTTCCTCAGTAACTACTCTAATCATTAGTTCCTCAATAACTACTCTAAATGCATGTGTCTTAGCATTAGTTCATTAGTTTCTCTGCCACTACTCTAAATGCATGTGCATTCGTTCCTCAGTAACTACTCTAATCGTTAGTTCCTCAATAACTACTCTAAATGTATGTCTTAGCATTAGTTCTTCATTAGTTTCTCTGCCACTACTCTAAATGCATGTACATTAGTTCCTCGGTCACTACTCTAAAATCATGTGCATTAGTTCCTCAGTAACTACTCAAAATGTATGTGCCTCAGTTCCTCTGTAGCCACTCTACTCATTAGGTCCTAATTAGCGCTTCATTAGTTCCTCAGTAACTACTCTAATCATTAGTTCCCCAATAACTACTCTAAATGTATGTGTCTTAGCATTAGTTCTTCATTAGTTTCTCTGCCACTACTCTAAATGCATGTGCATTCGTTCCTCAGTAACTACTCTAAATGCATGTGCATTAGTTCCTCAGTAATTACTCAAAATGTATGTGCCTCAGTTCCTCCGTAGCCACTGTACTCATTAGGTCCTAATTAGCGCTTCATTAGTTCCTCAGTAACTACTCTAATCATTAGTTCCTCAATAACTACTCTAAATGTACGTGTCTTAGCATTAGTTCTTCATTAGTTTCTCTGCCACTACTCTCAATGCATGTGCATTAGTTCCTCAGTAACTACTCTAAATGTATGCGCCTCAGTTCTTCCGTAGCCACTCTACTGATTAGTTCCTAATTAGCTCTTCATTACTTCCTCAGTAACTACTCCAAATGCATGTGCATTAGTTCCTCAGTAACTACTCTACATTTATGTGGCTTAGTCATTGGTTCTTCATTAGTTCCTCGGTAACTACTCTCATCATTAGTTCCTCAATAACTACTCTAAATGTATGTGCCTTAGCCATCAGTTCTTGATCAGTTCCTCTGTCACTACTCTAAATGCACATGCTTTAGTTCCTCAGTAACTACTCTAAATGTATGTGCCTTAGTTCCTCAGTAACTACTCTACATTTATGTGCCTTAGTGATTGGTTCTTCATTAGTTCCTCCGTAACTACTGTAATCATTAGTTCCTTAATAACTACTCTCAGTGTATGTGCTTTAGCCATTAGTTCTTCGTTAGTTCCTCTGCCACTACTCTAAATGCACATGCTTTAGTTCCTCAGTAACTACTCTAAATGTATGTGCCTTAGTTCCTCAGTAACTACTCTACAACAGTAGAGTAGTCATTGGTTCTTCATTAGTTCCTTGGTAACTACTCTAATCATTAGTTCCTCAATAACTACTCCAAATGTATGTGCCTTAGCCATCAGTTCTTCATTAGTTCCTCTGTCACTACTCCAAATGCACGTGCCTTAGTTCCTCAGTAACTACTCTACATTTATGTGCCATAGTCCTTAGTTCTTCATTAGTTCCTCCATAACTACTCTAATCATTAGTTTTTCAATAACTACTGTCAATGTGTCTTAGTCATTAGTTTCTCAGTAACTACTCTTATCATTAGTTCCTCAATAACTACTCTCAATATATGTGCCTTAGTCATTAGTTCTTCATTAGTTCCTCCATAACTACTCTATCCCACACCTTCAATGTCGGGCCTGGTTAAACCGTAAAACAAAGGCGAGATGCCGAATAAGTCATGCTGGATTGGTACAGGTACAAGTCCCGGGTCAGCCCGCAGACGACATGTTGACGACATCCAAGTCACGCTCTCGTACCTCTAACGCACAGCTGCCAAACACTTTCCTCGGAGTTTGTGTCACCCACGTTTTGTCTGTGACCGCTTAGCTGAACATCTGACTGACAGAGCGTGCCAGGGATGATGTGTGGATCTCAGCCCGATGACTCACTCGGTCTCAATCTGTGACCCCAGAGGCTGGCAGGCGTCACAACGCCGCCCTTGCCATGTACTCCTCAATGTAGTGACACATCACCGCAAGGGTAATTAACTGTGTTTTAGAGCCTGTCATGGCGCACCAGCTCTGGATCAACACCAACACTGGCATTTTTTTTTTACATTTTGTTTACACCTTCCCCCGCATGTCATATTGTGTATTTCCTCAAATAGTGACCTGTCCTCAAATAGGTCCTAGCTTCTCAGGCCGCTTTTCAAAGTGGAACACTGAACTAAACATTGCGCATTGCAGTTTGCTACACTCATATTTGCTAAAACATACGCCTCCAAGCTAAAAGTCAACCCCCAATCAGACTCCCTCAGCTCCCCCAGTTAGATTTCTGGTATCATCTCTTATGTTACCGAGTCGGTTTTGACCCATGTATTGTAAATAAAAGTAAGTTACAATCAAATTTGGTTCTCATGTCTTGGTTAATATAGTAATATAGTGGAATATGGGCGGCACGGTGGTCAAGTGGTTAGCGCGCAGACCTCACAGCTAGGAGACCCGAGTTCAACCCCACCCTCGGCTTGTCTATATGTGGCCTGTGATTGGCTGGCCACCAGTCCAGGGTGTACCCCGCCTCTCGCACGAAGACAGCTGGGATAGGCTCCAGCACCCCTCGCGACCCTCGTGAGGATAAGCAGTAGAAAATGAAGGAGTTGTCCTCCTATTTTGTGTGGAAGTGGTAACTTTTTGGCTTCTTATTTTGTCTTTCCCCACCCTCGGCCATCTCTGTGTGGAGTTTGTATGTTCTCCCCGTGCATGCGTGGGTTTTCTCGTGGGTTACTATGTGTTTCGTGGTAAGGTAGTTGATATAGTACTACGTACATATAGTAGTACTGTAGCATACTTTGCGGCACTTAAAAAGGTGCTAAAACTACATCTTTCGAGGTAAGGTAGTTGATATAGTACTACATATAGTAATAATGTACTATGTCTTTCGAGGTAAGGTAGTTGATATAGTACTACATATAGTAGTGCTGTGGCATGCTTTGCGGCACTTAAAAAGGTGCTAAAACTACGTCTTTCGAGGGAAGGTAGTCGATATAGTACTACATATAGTAGTACTCTAGCATGCTTTGCGGCACTTAAAAAGATGCTAAAACTACGTCTTTTGAGGTAAGGTAGTTGATATAGTACTACATATAGTAGTACTGTAGCATGCTTTGCAGCACTTAAAAAGATGCTAAAACTACGTGTTTCGAGGGAAGGTAGTTGATATAGTACTACGTATAGTAGTACTGTAGCATGCAAGATGCTAAAACTACGTCTTTCGAGGGAAGGTAGTTGATATAGTACTACATATAGTAGTACTGTAGCTTGCTTTGAGGCACTTAAAAAGATGCTAAAACTATGTCTTTCGAGGGAAGGTAGTTGATATAGTACTACATATAGTAATACTGTACTATGTCTTTCGAGGTAAGGTAGTTGATATAGTACTACATATAGAAGTACTGTAGCATGCTTTGCAGCACTTAAAAAGATGTTAAACTACATGTTTCGAGGTAAGGGAGTTGATATAGTACTACATATAGTAGTACTGTAGCATGCTTTGCAGCACTTAAAAAGATGCTAAAACTACGTGTTTCGAGGGAAGGTACTTGATATAGTACTACATGTAGTAGTACCGTAGCATGCTTTGCGGCACTTAAAAAGATGCTAAAACTACGTGTTTCGAGGTAAGGTAGTTTATATAGTACTACATATAGTAGTAGTGCAGCATGCTTTGCGGCACTTAAAAAGATGCTAAAACTACGTGTTTCGAGGTATATAGTACTACATATAGTAGTAGTGCAGCATGCTTTGCAGCACTTAAAAAGATGTTAAACTACATGTTTCGAGGTAAGGGAGTTGATATAGTACTACATATAGTAGTACTGTAGCATGCTTTGCAGCACTTAAAAAGATGCTAAAACTACGTGTTTCGAGGGAAGGTACTTGATATAGTACTACATGTAGTAGTACCGTAGCATGCTTTGCGGCACTTAAAAAGATGCTAAAACTACGTGTTTCGAGGTAAGGTAGTTTATATAGTACTACATATAGTAGTAGTGCAGCATGCTTTGCGGCACTTAAAAAGATGCTAAAACTACGTGTTTCGAGGTATATAGTACTACATATAGTAGTAGTGCAGCATGCTTTGCAGCACTTAAAAAGATGTTAAACTACATGTTTCGAGGTAAGGGAGTTGATATAGTACTACATATAGTAGTACTGTAGCATGCTTTGCAGCACTTAAAAAGATGTTAAACTACATGTTTCGAGGTAAGGGAGTTGATATAGTACTACATATAGTAGTACTGTAGCATGCTTTGCAGCACTTAAAAAGATGCTAAAACTACGTGTTTCGAGGGAAGGTACTTGATATAGTACTACATGTAGTAGTACCGTAGCATGCTTTGCGGCACTTAAAAAGATGCTAAAACTACGTGTTTCGAGGTAAGGTAGTTTATATAGTACTACATATAGTAGTAGTGCAGCATGCTTTGCGGCACTTAAAAAGATGCTAAAACTACGTGTTTCGAGGTATATAGTACTACATATAGTAGTAGTGCAGCATGCTTTGCAGCACTTAAAAAGATGTTAAACTACATGTTTCGAGGTAAGGGAGTTGATATAGTACTACATATAGTAGTACTGTAGCATGCTTTGCAGCACTTAAAAAGATGCTAAAACTACGTGTTTCGAGGGAAGGTACTTGATATAGTACTACATGTAGTAGTACCGTAGCATGCTTTGCGGCACTTAAAAAGATGCTAAAACTACGTGTTTCGAGGTAAGGTAGTTTATATAGTACTACATATAGTAGTAGTGCAGCATGCTTTGCGGCACTTAAAAAGATGCTAAAACTACGTGTTTCGAGGTATATAGTACTACATATAGTAGTAGTGCAGCATGCTTTGCAGCACTTAAAAAGATGCGAAAACTACGTGTTTCGAGGTAAGGTAGTTGATATAGTACTACTATATGTAGTACTGTAGCATGCTTTGCGGCACTTAAAAAGATGCTAAAACTACATGTTTCGAGGGAAGGTAGTTGATATAGTACTACGATATAGTAGTACTGTAGCATGCTTTGCGGCACTTAAAAAGATGCTAAAACTACGTATTTCGAGGTATATAGTACTACATGTAGTAGTACTGTAGCATGCTTTGCGGCACTTAAAAAGATGCTAAAACTATGTGTTTCGAGGTAAGGTAGTTGATATAGTACTACATATAGTAGTAGTGCAGCATGCTTTGTGGCACTTAAAAAGATGCTAAAACTACGTGTTTCGAGGTATATAGTACTACATACAGTAGTACTGTAGCATGCTTTGCGGCACTTAAAAAGATGCTAAAGCTACATCATTCGAGGTAAGGTAGTTGATATAGTACTACATATAGTAGTAGTGTAGCATGCTTTGTGGCACTTAAAAAGATGCTAAAACTACGTGTTTTGAGGTATATAGTACTACATATAGTAGTAGTGCAGCATGCTTTGCGGCACTTAAAAAGATGCTAAAACTACGTGTTTCGAGGTAAGGTAGATGATATAGTACTGCATATAGTAGTCCTGTAGCATACTTTGCGGCACTTAAAAAGATGCTAAAACTATGTCTTTCGAGGGAAGGTATTTCGGTCTCTGTCTGATTCAGCGCAGGAAGTAGGAAGTATTATTGATAAGAAGCAAGCAGCTTGAAACTGCAAAAGTCAGGCAGTTAGATGTTACAGTACTACTCCAACTCGAGTATTTTCAAGCAATTACCATGTAAAAGTGCCTGGCACTCTCTACAGCTGAGTAAACAACCGCCCCCTGCGGGCAACAAAGCAAGTATAAAAATGCGTTTAACTTCCCCAAATCCCATTCGTACCTGCTCTAATTTAAGGGCACCAACTTTATTTTGTAAATATGCTGACAAGCGTGACCTTCAATGCTTCATTAGTCCGCTCACGCGTTCAAACTTCCACTATGCTTTTTCTCCATAAATGCGGAGTCTTGTTTGTTTGCAACACAACAAAGGTCAGCGGCCATGTATTTATCCCCCCCAACCTGCCAGGTCTGCTGACAGCGTCGGCAACATGAGACGAATGGCCGTGAGATGTGGAAAGATGTCTGAAGGAAGAAAAAAAAAAAAAACATGTGAATCACACTGTGGCTGTGACACACTCACACAAACGCATGAGTCCTCACCCACTCTCTTGAATCTCACACAATACTGCAACAATAGCCAGGAACAAACACATACATTTACTGCATACTATGTAAATAAGAAAAACGACCCGATAAGGTAAAGGTATCAAAAATGGGGTCACGGCCGAATTTGTGCGAGCTGAAATCCCAGAAGGAATGATTGCTTTTCCAAAGCACCTGCAGCCTAAGATGACTTTTTTTTTTTTTCCACAGCACCTCAGGCCATTTATTTCTGGAATATTACATAACGTAGTACCGGGTTCTGCACATATCCAGCCGAAACAGCCTTCTTAGAAAGAGAGTGAGAGAAAAAAAAACTAGAGAAATGTACCCCCTGTTCTGTTGTTTATATATACTGGATGTCCGTCAACTCCACAACCATCGAGATCTCAACCAATCGCTGATCGGCTGTGATTTATGGTGTTTCACAAAGCCATTAATAACCAGTGGTGAACAGCATCAATCAGACCGTTACCTGCTGCTGGACAGCTTGTCAAATACATTTTACGCGTACATCGATGACTGATGAGTCGGTAAAGCTCGTAATAATGAATGTATTGATGAGATTGTGTGGGTTTTCGTGCTTCGGCACATCGGGCCCCGCAAAATGAACGCGATGGCTTTGTCACGGACGTGACAAAACCAACAGTTACGCATCATTTTTGCCCTTTTCCCTCATGGCTATAATTAGCCTCAGTTGACAACTGTATTGTTGAGCGGTACTGTGTTTGACTTAACTGGCGAGGACACCGGGAAGATGTATACACGCCCGATTGGATAGGATGACAGCATCATAACAGGAAACGGGATCCTGGGGCACAGGAAGCTGGCTATTGTTGGACCCTGTAGAGGTAAAAGTACAGAAGGTCAGGGGGTGCATGTGTGTAATTTGTGTATTATTATTCATTTTCTACTGCATTTCCTCACGAGGGTCGCGAGGGGTGCTGGAGCCTATCCCAGCTGCCCACCTACCCCCTATCCCAGAGATGGCAGAGGGTGAAGAAAGACAAAATAAGTAGCCAAAAAGTTACCACTTCCACACAAAATAGGAGGAGAACTCATTCATTCATTCATTTTCTACCGCTTATCCTCACAAGGGTTGCAGGGGGTGCTGGAGCCTATCCCAGCTGTCTTCGGTGCGAGAGGCGAGGTACACCCTGGACTGGTGGCCAGGCAATCGAGGGCACAAACAACCATTCACACTCACATTCATACCTATGGACAATTTGGAGTCGCTAAATAACCTAGCATGTTTTTGGAATGTTGGAGGAAACCGGAGTAATCGGAAAAAAAAAACCCACACATGCACGGGGAGAACATGCAAACTCCACACAGAGATGGCCGAGGGAGAAGAAAGACAAAATAAGTAGCCAAAAAGTTACCACTTCCACACAAAATAGGAGAACTCATTCATTCATTTTCTACCGCTTATCCTCACAAGGGTCGCGGGGGTGCTGGAGCCTATCCCAGCTGTCTACGAGTGAGAGGCGGGGTACACCCTGGACTGGTGGCCAGCCAATCACAGGGCACATATAGACAAACAACCATTCACACTCACATTCATACCTATGGACAATTTGGAGTCGCTAATTAACCTAGCATGTTTTTGGAATGTGGGAGGAAACCGGAGTAAAACCGGAGAAAACCCACGCATGCCGAGGGTGGAATTGAACCCTGGTCTCCTAGCTGTGAGGTCTGCGCGCTAACCACTCGACCGCTGTGCCGCTTGTATTATTATTATTATTATTTTATTAGGGCTATCAAATGATGCAAACATGTAATCAGATTAATCAGTTTTCAAATTAATTATGATTAATCACTATTTGCAACAGAAAACCAAAGAAACAGCTAGCTATAAGCTCTAAAATTAAATTCCTATGAGCTATTTTTGTTGTCATTATTATGTTTGTAGAGACAAATGTACCTCTACTTGTAGCAGGCATTAAAATGGATCAATAAACTGAAAAAATTAGGCTGTTTCATCATTTTTTTTTCTATGAATGTTGCTGTGCGAGCAGCTTTAAAGATATTTACTGTTTTATGGAACTGGGCATTCTTAGGTTTGCATGACTGCACTTTGTTCCTTACTAAAAAAAAAAATCATAATAATGATGATAATAGTAAATCCCTCACACGAGTAAGACAGCTTTTGTTTCTTTTGACCACATTTGGTCAAAGCTGCACGCAAGTGTTTGAAATATTGAATTTCATTGTGTGCATGTTGCATAATTTGTGCATTCAGGTTGGATATATAATGTATATATAACCTTTGTACTGTCTGCTGTGCCTTGGAACTAATCCATCAATGTGTTGATAGGCTTATAATGTTAGGACAATGTCCCAGAGGGAATAAAAAAAAAAAGGAAATCTATATAATGCATCAAGGCTGTGATAATTCTTACATCTTATTTACCAGGTACCCAGTGGGATAGAGTTATGCAATGTGCAAAGAGTGTGTGTGCGTGTGTGTTTGCTGATGCAGCAGGGTTTTAATGCAGCAGGTATGTCCCCCCGGCAGACGTCTACACTGTCCTGATACACGGTGGCAGTCACCCTCAAGACAATCTCCGCAGTTGCATGCTCATCTGGAGCGTTGGGAGAATGTGTGCTGGGGTCCCTGCGCATGAATAAAACATTAAAAGGCTTCGACGCCACAAAGCAAACTCAGTGGCCTCCGTGGGACCGCTCAAGACGGGAAGATAGTCACCAATATTGGCAATGTTATTCTGTTCCACGGTAAAGTGACCCCCCCCCCACACACACACAAAGCTTCCCTACGCTGAGCATGCATGTTACATAACCAGAAATCCCTGAGCAACAGGTATCGTGTTCACTGTAACAGTGGGTGTCTGGACTCACCATGCTGGGTTTCATTCATTCATTCATTTTCTACCACTTTTCCTCACAAGGGTGGTGCTGGAGCCTATCCCAGCTGTCTTCAGGCGAGAGGCGGGGTACACCCTGGACTGGTGGCCAGCCAATCACAGGGCACATATAGACAAACAACCATTCACACTCATATTCATACTTATGAACAATTTGGAGTCGCTAATTAACCTAGCATGTTTTTGGAATGTGGGAGGAAACCGGAGTACCCGGAGAAAAACCCACACATGCACGGGGAGAACATGCAAACTCCACACAATGTTGGCCGAGGGTGGGGAAAAACAAAATAAGAAGCCAAAAAGTTACCACTTCCACACAAAATAGGAGGAGAACTCATTCACTCATTCATTTTCTACCTCTTATCCTCACGAGGGTTGCGGAGGGTGCTGGAGCCTATCTCAGCTGTCTTTGGGCGAGAGGCGGGGTACACCCTGGACTGGTGGCCAGCCAATCACAGGGCACATATAGACAAACAACCATTCACACTCACATTCATACCTACAGTCGCCATTTAACCTAGCATGTTTTTGGAATGTGGGAGGAAACCGGAGTACCCGGAGAAAACCCACGCATGCACGGGGAGAACATGCAAACTCCACACAGAGATGGCCGAGGGTGGAATTGAACCCTGGTCTCCTAGCTGTGAGGTCTGCGCGCGAAGCACTCGACCGCCGTGCCGCTTGTATTATTATTATTATTATTATTATTATTATTATTATTATTAGGGCTGTCAAATGTAATGCAAACATGTAATCAGATTAATCCGTTTTCAAATTAATTATGATTAATCACCATTTGCAACAGAAAACCACAGAAACGGGCACATTTACTTCATTAAACCTCCTAGCTGTGAGGTCTGCGCGCTAACCACACGACCACCATCTTAAATTATAATTTAAAATTTAAAAAAAGCCACGTGCCGCAAATGGCCCTCGGGCTGCACTTTGGACACCCCTGTAATTTGCTCCCAATTGGTGGAGAAATTCTTGTTTTTGGGTACTTAAGGTTCACGAACCACTCGACCGCCAATTTTTTATTAAAAAAAATCAAGCTGCAGTGCACAAATGGACTCCGGGGCCTGACTTTGGACACCTCTAGTATACATTAGTGTGATTTTTAGGGTACCAGACACAAATTCAAAAAGAATGCCTTTGCACAGCAGCCTTGAGTTCAAGGCCGTTGTCATTACTGCGCTATGCTATCAGTAAGTGTATAGTGTATCAAATGAAAGACAACAAGCCTAAGGGCATCCTGGAAGAGAAAATGCTTCCTGTTTAGAAGAAATCTCCCAAGCAGCTGTCCAAACAAGCCTCTCTCTCTCTCTCTATCTCTCTCTCCTTCGCTCTGCTCGTTTTAAGTTTAGAAAACGGGCTGGTTGTCGGAGTGATGTCACCACCCTCCTGTATGCGCGTCCAACCACCGGCAGCGCGCGTCCCCAAAGAGACGCTTGGCACCGGAGCGCGCAGGCGGCATTACGCACGGATCCCCGTGACTGTGACATGCCTTTTCTCACATTTATGATGCATTCGGAACTTCTGTGTCGCATCGGGACTTTCTGGGGGTCTTGTTGCTCCCGCGGTGGTGCTCATTTTCTGGGTTGTTTTCCGTTTAAAGAGCGTTACGCGCGGCTGGACTGCACGAATCGGCCGGTTCGGAGGACGATAGGAGGACGCACGCACAAACATGACGCACCGGGGCGAATTTGAGCCACGATGGATTCAAGTGAGGTAAACGCGGTGTTGGAAAACGTCTCCAGGGATGTCAACAGCACGGACGCGGCTTTCGAGTTGCCTCACTCGGTGCCGGCCTCCGCGCTCATCATCTTGGTGGTGACGGTGATCATCTCCGTGACCATAGTGGGGAATGTGTTGGTGATTGTGGCCGTGCTGACGAGCCGCGCTCTCCGCGCTCCTCAGAACCTCTTCCTGGTCTCCTTAGCCTCAGCGGACATCCTGGTGGCCACCCTGGTCATCCCCTTCTCGCTGGTCAACGAGGTGATGGGGTACTGGTACTTTGGGAGCACATGGTGCGCCTTTTACTTGGCGTTGGATGTCTTGTTCTGCACCTCCTCCATCGTGCACTTGTGCGCCATCAGTTTGGACCGCTACTGGTCCGTGACTAAAGCGGTGAGCTACAACCTGAAGAGGACCCCGAAGCGCATCAAGTCCATGATCGCAGTGGTGTGGGTGATCTCGGCGGTCATCTCGTTCCCGCCTCTTCTCATGACCAAACACGACGAGCGTGAATGTCTCCTCAACGACGAGACCTGGTACATCCTGTCCTCCTGCGTGGTGTCCTTCTTCGCACCGGGTCTCATCATGATCCTGGTCTACTGTAAGATCTACAAAGTGGCGAAGCAGCGCTCCTCTACTGTGTTTGTGGCCAAAAACGGTCTGGAGAGGCAACCGTCCCAATCGGAGACATGCTTCGTTAGGAAGGACCGCTTCGAGATGGAGAGTCCCAGCAGTCAGAGTTCCGGAAGTCACCCGCAAAGACAAGGCGAACTGGACGACATCGACTTGGAGGAGAGCTGCTGCCCGTCGGACACCAAACCCCGTAACCATAACGTCACCAAGCGGAGCAAAGTGGAAGGTTCCGAGAGCTACTCGTCTCAGAACTGTCGTATCTCCTGGGCCTCGTCCCGAGCGTCGCAGCTCTACCCGGAGCACAAGAGCCAAGCGGGACGCCAACACGCCTCCGCCGCCGCCATGAACAAGACCAAAGTGGCCCAGATGCGAGAGAAACGCTTCACTTTCGTGCTCGCCGTGGTGATGGGGGTGTTTGTGCTCTGCTGGTTCCCCTTTTTCTTCACTTACAGCTTGCACGCTATCTGCAGGGACAGCTGCTACATCCCTGGCACTCTCTTCAACCTTTTCTTTTGGATTGGCTACTGCAACAGCTCCGTCAACCCCATCATTTACACCATTTTCAACAGGGATTTCAGAAAAGCTTTCAAGAAAATCATTTGGCGGACCTCTAAGCGCACATGAACAACGGGGGGAGAGCGAGGCTTTTCCGGGTGGCAAATCTCTTTCTCACAGCTTTCTTTTTTTTTTTTTCAATGGCGAGGAAAGAATTAAAGGAGATTAGACGAACTCAGCCTGGAGCTGATTGTTTCCCGTCTGCACAATTGTAATGTGACTTCTGGAACAATGGCTGTTGTGTACAGATCATAATGTAAAAAAAAAAAACAAAAAAACAGTAGAAACATATTCATAACCATCTGAAACGTGCATGGTGAGTATTACTAATGGTTCTAGAAGAGAGTGACATGCCAATCAAATGCTGGACGCACAAAAAGTCCTTTGTTTAAAATAAATATCTCATTTAAATGTGCATTTGAAAACATGGCAGGCAGGCAGTGCTCGTCGGCACAAATGGTGTCCATATTGTGGCCTGGGGGCTATTTTTTTTTGGCTTGAAGCTCATTTTTTTATTGTTACATTCTAAAAAATAAAATGCATTATTAATGAGATTGGGTATTACTCTAATTTGCTTTGTCACCTATAAGACTTGTCGCCCCGGGACCCACCGTCCGCCCTCAAAGACACGACAAGAGCTGACCCAAAATGCAGGAATTTTTGGGGGTCATAAAATTAATTAAGACACGAACGACATCAAATTAAAAGCACAAAATGAATTAATGAGTATCAATATTTGGGATCAAATAGGAGTTCAAAGTTAAATGAGAAAATACAGTGGGTGCGTTCAAGGACCTGCAAACAATATGGGACGAGTCACCACTTGCAACAAAAAAAAAATTTAGGAATGAAATAAAGGCCCATATTTGCAAAAGCGGGTGGCACGGCGGTCGAGTGGTTAGCGCGCAGACCTCACAGGTAGGAGACTAGGGTTCAATTCCACCCTCGGCCATCTCTGTGTGGAGTTTGCATGTTCTCCCCGTGCATGCGTGGGTTTTCTCCGGGTACTCCGGTTTCCTCCCACATTCCAAAAACATGCTAGGTTAATTAGCCACTCCAAATTGTTCACAGGTATGAATGTGAGTGTGAATGGTTGTTTGTCTCTATGTGCCCTGTGATTGGCTGGCCACCAGTCCGGGGTGTACCCCGCCTCTCGCCCGAAGATAGCTGGGATAGGCTCCAGCACGACCCTTGTGAGGATAAGCGGTAGAGAATGAACGAATGAATGAGTTCTCCTCCTATTTTGTGTGGAAGTGGTAACTTTTTGGCTTCTTATTTTGTCTTTCCCCACCCTCGGCCATCTCTGTGTGGAGTTTGCATGTTCTCCCCGGGTACTCCGGTTTCCTCCCACATTCCAAAAACATGCTAGGTTAATTAGCGACTCCAAATTGTCCATAGGTATGAATGTGAGTGTGAATGGTTGTTTGTCTATATGTGCCCTGTGATTGGCTGGTTTGCTAGTTTGTCGTGGTGTGGAATAGGCTCCATCATACTGACAGGTGTTCCTAATATTTTGATCATATTTATCTAAAAAAAAAAGTGCACATGTTTTATTCTATCTTTGTCAAGGCGCTGTTTATGTTACAACTCATTGTTGTACCTAATGAAGTGTCCATGTCGCAGAGATTCCACACGCAATGGCCGAGCCGAGGCATGAATGTGCAAACGCTATTGAATAAGCGTGCACGTCAAGTGAATACGCCCATATTGTGGGTGTAAACACGACAAGCACGTGGCAAACAGTACATCCCAATTCTCCCAACACAAAACAAGACTTGTGTGAGATCAGATCTGGGTCATGTTGTATGTTGTCTATAGCAAATGTTGCGTTACCTCTTGCCGCTGTATTGTACCACTCTCAGACCGTGATGAAGGGGGCGGGGCCACAGGTCACATGGGTGCACGCATGCGAGAATCGCATAATAGTATCGCCTCCACTCGGGTCCAAGGGAGCAGGATCAGGCAGGGTCCCTGCAACAGTGCACATCATGAGGTTGGGTGGTCAAGCATGCGGGCGTCCATCCTCTTCAAGTCTTCGTCGTGATGACTATCATCACTATTATCATATTATATTTTAAAATTAAAATTAAATTTTTTTTTATAAAATATTAATATATATATATATTATTTTAAATTAAATTAAATTAAATTAAAATTAATTATTTTTATTTATAAAATATAAAAAATATAAATATATTTTATTTTATTTTGTTTTATAGTTATTTTATTATAAAATTATTTTTATTATTATTATTTTTTTTATTTCTATTTTTATTTTTACTTTTTAATTTCAATACACAGTGTATTAATAACCCGACAAGAGGCTTTAACTGGAAAATGAACGCAAACTGAGGCAAAACACACTAACTGTCGTGGCAGCCCTCGTACACCGCCTTTTTACCCCAAATCAGCTGGTGTAGGCTCCAGCCTATCAGCATAGTGAATACAAGCGGCACAGAAAAATGGCTACATGAATGAAATTACCAGCTTTGAATTCTAATCCCGAAATAAAAAGTCGGAATGACATTATTTCTTATGGGGAAAAACTGACTTGGTTAACAACAACAACAACGTTTCGGTTAGAGTTGTACCTTCTGGAGCAAATGAATGACACTAACCAAAGGTTCCGCTAGTTTGGGGCTAATACTTCCTGTAACAACACCTCCCAAAATATAACAGCGAGAGGTGTGTCGCCATCAAATTCCGATGGCTGTGATTCAATAATCGCTCAAGCTGTGCCATGGGGGGGGGGGCTAAGTCATGTGACTCATGAGTAAATAAACACAGCTGATGAGATCATAGCCATACGATTCACGCCTGGTATGCGTCTTAACCTAGTGACAGTTTAAAAAAATAAACATGTGAGAATATTATTGGACTTTTTGATCATTTGGTCATGAATTTATAGTCGTTTTAAGCGCTCAGCTTCATCTTTGATGGAGAAGCTTCCTTGGGAAAAGTGTGTGGAGAGGAAATGCTGACCGTCCAGATATAAAACTGTGTGTACTATTTATATCCTCTTAAGAATGTCTCCTACTGCTACTGGCACCACACCAAAGATAATCACCCAGTTTGAGAGGCGTCATGTAAAAAAGTCTTTTTTTTTTTTAACATCTCTACTGAAATACGCTGATGCTCACACATGTGGGCCTCGGAACGGAGGCGAACGCATCGTCTCTTCACGTGAGCCCGCCATTTTTATCCCCAACTGGAGACGATTCGAGAATGAAGAACAGACTGCTCACAAAAAATAACTGTTGAGTTCCACTCATTGACATATTAATTTGATTCCGTTGTTCGCATGTTCTCCCCACTGACCGGGATGCTACTTTATCCGGAGTGAAAATATTTACATGAATAACTGACATGTCATTTACTTCCTGATGACTACCAGGACGTGCGGATCCCTCGATGGCCGCTTGCTTATACCGAGTCAATTATCTTTCCAATCAACATTCCAGAACGGAGCGCAGTGTTTTGTTTTTAATTAGCTCTCGTGTCGTGTCGCTCACTTTCAATTTGGCATGACGAGACAAGTCGCTTTTGTTTACACTTGTCATCTTGTTATCATTTATCGCAGAAAAAAGAAAATATGATACGGTAATCCATCGTTTATCGCGGTTCATTGGCTCTAAAGTAGGATTCCATATTTATGGAATATGTTCATAGTTAGAGCATAGGAAACATTATTAGAGCCCTCAAGACATGAACTAACACCCCTATGGTCACCTTTACACCCAATATAATAGAATATTTTTATTTTTATTAGGGATTATTCTGCCTGGATTCAAACCTGCAATAAGAGCTGGTTGATCTGACGATGAAGGTCGACATTTGTGCGTCTACTTTTAGTGGTATTAGTATTAATATAAGCATTAGTATTACCATTAGCATGAGCATTAGCATTACCATGAGCATTAGCATGAGCATGAGCATTAGCATGAGCATTAGCGCGAGCATTAGCGCGAGCATTAGCGCGAGCATTAGCATTCGCATTAGCATTCGCATTCGCATTCGCATTAGCACGAGCATTAGCAGGCGCATTAGCACGAGCATTAGCATTAGCATGAGCATTAGCATTAGCACGAGCATTAGCACGAGCATTAGCACGAGCATTAGCACGAGCATAAGCACAAGCATAAGCACAAGCATAAGCATAAGCATGAGCATTAGCATGAGCATTAGCATTAGCATTAGCACGAGCATTAGCACGAGCATTAGCACGAGCATTAGCACGAGCATTAGCAGTATTACTAGTACCATTACTGATACCTAGTGACCAGTGTAGAATACTACATATCATTCACAGCATCTTTGAATCTAACGTATTTTGGTTCGTTTAGCCATATTTCTAAACCTGCTAAATTGGAACGGTGAAGTATCGAGGGAGATGCGCCCCAGTTAGTGCGTTTTTTAGTTAACGTCAAAAATGTATGGCATCATTTGGCATTCATTTTTTACAGTTCGAGCCTCTTGTGGTGTTATTAATACACCATGTGAGTCCAACTGTGTTCTTAGTGTATTTTTAATGACAAAACATCCTCGTCACCATCTGATTGCCTTGCCTGTACAGACAAACAAAAACCACCTGTAGCTTGTACTAGTACTAGCCTGTATAGAGATGTGCAGTGTGGTGTCCTGCTCTTCTTCTCAAACGTCTTGGGTAGTGTACCCCTACCCCTTTCTTTCACACTGTGCAGACACGTGGCATTAAACTCAAAATGTCTGCTGTGTGGAATTTATAATGTCAGGCCTGTCCAAACGTTCCACCGAGGGCCACATGCCCTGTTTAAATATATTCATTCATTCAGTCATTCATTTTCTACCGCTTATCCTCACAAGGGGTGCGGGGGGTGCTGGAGGCGGGGTACACCCTGGACTGGTGGCCAGCCAATCACAGGGCACATATAGACAAACAACCATTCACACTCACATTCATACCTATGGACAATTTGGAGTCGCCAATTAACCTAGCATGTTTTTGGAATGTGGGAGGAAACAGAGTTGTATTATTTATATATTTAGTGTTTTTTTAATTTTAATTTTAATTTTAATTTTAATTTTAATTTTAATTTTAATTTTAATTTTAATTTTAATTTTCTTGTTAAATTTATTTTAATTTGTATTTATTTTATTTATTTATTTTTTATTTTATTTTCATTTATACATACTTTTTTATTTTAGTTTTCTTTTTAAATTATATTTTTCCAGTCTCCCCCAGGTCCTAACTTCCCCCCCTTACAGAAGCCCTGGCCAATGTCACTCACCATAAACAAATAGAAAAACTGACCGGTATTAGAAAAACCCTGATCGGAGCACCTCGAGTTATAACCTCATTAAAAAGGTCCGCTTTACATAATAGGGCCCTTTAAAAAATTGTCATTTACGCAAAAAAAAAAAAGAAGCAAAGCTGAGGTGACCTTTCACCTTTTAAAGGCTAATGAGCATAACAGACCATGTTGACATTGAGCCAAAGCGGGACGCCGAGAGGAAATCTTTATCTGGACCTCACAAAGAAGCGTGAGGGATGAAGGACAATTAACAAGCGGAGTGATTGTTGTTAAAAATGATTGAAGATGAACGGAGCACAAACTCACGCCTCTGGGAAGCCGGCGGATGTTGTTGTCCTCTCATATAGTCATGTGACGTGAGCATCTGCAGGTAATTGCTTTTTCAATTGCGTCTAACGGGACAGGCCGTGGAGACACGCACGTTCGTTCCAGGAAGAAGAGCCATTGTGGTACGAGAGCGTGCCCTGCAGAGCACAAACAGCCACTGTACCAATTGAAGTTGTCACAGCAAATCAGGGCGACTACGTCGGGGGCCTAAAGTGGACACATTTTCGACTTCCGTGCGTGTCGTTGGCGGCGTTGCATGCGAATGAAGCCCTGCTGCTTGCGGAGTGGAGAGTCTGTCTGCGGCGGCACAACACTTCACCAGGTGGCTCTTGTTGAAAAGGTCACCTGTCACCGCGCTGCACCGCAGACAATTTAGCATCACCCAAGCGCAAGGCTGGCCCGCCCGCCAAAATAGCACAAGAACATTGAAACAAAAGCAGAAATCTTCTTGAGCCACTTGACTGCGACTGTGTGGCTGCCGAGGGAAGAGCACTCACACAAACGCGGGCGTTCCAAAAACCAAAATAAATACTGCATGCCAAGAATCACACTTAATAGCGGCGCCGACGCAAATCGCATTTATACTCCAAGAACAAAACGTGGAATGTGCTCATACGTATGGCTCGCTCGCACGGTGGTCAAGTGGTTAGCGCGCAGACCTCACAGCAAGGAGGCCCGAGTTCAATCCCACCCTCGACTTGTCTATATGTGCCCTGTGATTGGCTGGCTACCAGTTCAGGGTGTACCCCGCCTCTCGCCCCAAAACAGCTGGGATAGGCTCCAGCACCTTGTGAAGATAAGCGGTAGAAAATGAATGAATGAGTTCTCCTCCTATTTTGTGTGGAAGTGGTAACTTTTTGGCTTCTTATTTTGTCTTTCCCCACCCTCGGCCATCTCTGTGTGGAGTTTGCATGAATGAATTAGGTATAAATGTGAGTGTGAATGGTTGTTTGTCTATATGTGCCCTGTGATTGGCTGGCCACCAGTCCAGGTTGTACCCCGCCTCTCGCCCGAAGACAGCTGGGATACGCTCCAGCACCCCCCGTGACCCTCGTGAGGATAAGCGGTACAAAATGAAGGAGTTGTCCTCCTATTTTGTGTGGAAGTGGTAACTTTTTGGCTTCTTATTTTGTCTTTCCCCACCCTCGGCCATCTCTGTGTGGAGTTTGCATGTTCTCCCCGTGCATGCGTGGGTTTTCTCCGGGTATTCCGGTTTCCTCCCACATTCCAAAAACATGCTAGTTTAATTAGCAACTCCAAATTGTCCATAGGTATGAATGTGAGTGTGAATGGTTGTTTGTCTATATGTGCCCTGTGATTGGCTGGCCAACAGTCCAGAGTGTACCCCGCCGCTTGCCCGAAGAGAGCTGGGATAGACTCCAGCACCCCGCTGACCCTCGTGAGGAAAAGCGGTAGAAAATGAATGAATGCTATGACGCATTAGCATTATCATCTTCATATTTCCTTCTTCTTTGACATTTAACTTGGCGACATCTTTCGGGATTCACACAGGCAGAAAAAAGTAATAAAACCATACCCCGAGCTCATATTTAGATGGAACATTTGCATAATTACTTAATTGCTTGTCAGACACTGATGAAATATTGCTCTTCTGTTAGCGTAACTAAAAGGCAAAAGCAGTGATGAGTAATGAAGACTCCTGTGTGCTTTGGCAACTCCCTTTACTCGAGGAGTCGAAAGGTGGGAAAGTTTTTAGGATTGATTATACAAAAACTTTCCTTATCCTAATCCTATTTTCATTTCATGAGACAGTCAATCATTGCTTTTCAGCACATGAATAAATGAACACTATTGGACAGGTAGATAGAAGCTTCTGTGATTTTTGTGATTTTCAATAATTCATTAATTCATTCATTTTTTACCGCTTATCCTCACGACAGTCGCGGGGGTGCTGGAGCCTATCCCAGCTGTCTTTTTTTTTTTTTTTGAATGTGGGAGGAAACCGGAGAACCCCGAGAAAACCCACGCATGCATGGGGAGAACATGCAAAGTCTACACAGAGATGGCCGAGGGTGGGGAAAGACAAAATAAGAAGCCAAAAAGTGACCACTTCCACACAAAATAGGAGGAGAACTAATTCATTCATTCATTCACTACCACTTATCCTCACAAGGGTCGCGGGGGTGCTGGAGCGAGAGGCGGGGTACACCCTGGACTGGTGTCCAGCCAATCACAGGGCACACATAGACAAACAACCATTCACACTCACATTCATACCTATGGACAATTTGGAGTCGCCAATTAACCTAGCATGTTTTTGGAAAACATTGGGAGAACATGCAAACTCCACACAGAGATGGCCGAGGGTGGGGAAAGACAAAATAAGAAGCCAAAAAGTTACCACTTCCACACAAAATAGGAGGAGAACTCATTCATTCATTCATTCATAGCTGTGAGGTCCTTAATCACTTCCTGTCCATCCTGTCTTCCTTCTTATGTCTACTTTATCGGGTAATACGAGCGTAAAGGTGACTCTAGGGGTGTTATTTCATGTCTAGAGGACGCTAATAATGTTTTCTATGCTTTCTGTATGAAAATATGACATTCACACAGAAGCGAACGTATGAAACTGGAACCAGGATAAAGGAGGAATTACTGCACTGTACAAAGCCTCAATTGGCTTTGAAGACTGCGTGATAAATAATGGAGGACGATTCAGATGTTGGGACAGGAAGTAGATGAGCTCTGACTTCAGTCTCGGGGACCTAATGAGGCTTGACGCCCTTCCGACGCACTAATCTAATCAGAAAGTGTGTCATCGTTTTGAGTGACAAGATGAATGCTGCACACCAGGACCAGTAACTGGAGACGTGGTGCAACGACCGACTGTTTGATGCCCCTAGCTCATGCTGGGATGAGCCTCCAGGCGGCCATGCTTGTGAGACCACCTCCTTCTCTCGCTTGACCCTGAAAACTTGGCCAAAAGGGCGGAGTTCAGTCACCCCGAGGACAACAGGAAGTACTCTTCCGCAAGAGTGGGGTCCTCATAGAACTCTCACAATTTGGAAACACCTGTAGGAAGACGAGTCTGGTATTCCCAGGTTTCGAACCCTTCTAAACCATCTCCTCCATCTAATAGATGGACTTGGTATTCGGCAACACATGTGCTCTCATGTGGAGATCAGTGGAAAATGCTGTTAATCATTTCTATAGTGCTAAAGTATCCTCTCAAGACTCGCATAACCATAAACTGATCCTAAAGGACCATATTTCATATCCTGATGCCAACATTTTTCAAACAAACTATTTTCTCAGTCATCATTTTTCAGTGGAAAGGCCAACATTGGATATAACCATAAGTAGAAGTATGACAGAAGTATTATTTTTGCAGTATACGGACTAAACAGCCATGGATATCATTCAAAGTCTGACACAAATTACGCATTTATCTGAACATGGATTAGAAGATGAATCACCTTGCCCTTTGCAATCACTGGAAGCGGAAAATTATCTTGAGCGGAAAACAGCAGGGGTTATGGGAACAATCCTAATAAGTAACAATAACTCATTAACAAATGTCACATTTCAATAGTGGAAAAGTACGGAAGACATTATGAGTCCATACAGATAGCACACAGAGGTCGGTGAGTGCAAAAAATAAATAAATAAATAACCATCATCATCATCAAAATGAAGAATGTGCAGCGTGGAGTGGCTCCAAAATAAACCTCATCCGGCTAGCAAAACAATACAATAGATGAAAATATGATCTGGAAACCTCATATTATAAATATACAACATAAGGTGGCCAGAAATATTTCAGTATTAAACAAAGCAAAATTTGTTCTCAATCAGAAATCACTCCACACTCTTTATTGCTCTCTGGTTCTACCATATCTTACTTATTGTGTGGAAATATGGGCTAATAACTATAAAAGCAATCTTCACTCACTAAAAGGGTTAGTAAGGATAATTCATAATGCCGCCTCCAGAGAACATACTAACTCCTTATTTCTAAAATCACAAATACTTCAACTTGCTGATATAGTTCATCTTCAAACAGCTAAAAATAACCAATTAGCTAAAAATGTCATCCAATACTTCTCTACAAGAGAGGAGAAATATGATCTCAGGGAAGAAGTACATTTGCACAAGTACAAAAATAATATAAAAAAAAAAATTTTAAAAAAAAATGTTAAAATAAAAAAATTACAAATTAGAATTTTTTTAAAATTTTTTTAAATTATATTATGAAAGCAGGAAGTGAACAAATGTAACAGTTATTTATTTACAACTTATTCCTTATTTACAACAAGGAAGGAAGGAGGAAAGGAAGAAAGGAAGAAAGGAAGGATGCAAGGATGCAAGGAAGGAAAGAAGGAAGGAAGGAAGGAAGGAAGCAAGCAAGCAAGGAAGCAAGCAAGCAAGGAAGGAAGGAAGGAAGGAAGGAAGGAAAAGGAAAGCAGGAAGTGAACAAATGTAACAGTTACTGATTGTAAAAGTACCACATGGAGGGGTAGGATTTAATAAGCTTTGCTTCTTCCTACTCCTTTTGGACATGTGGAACCGTGAACTGATTATGTGACAAAAATTTAAAAAAAAATAATAGTAATAATAAAAAAACACAAATAAAAAAAAACTTAATCATATTAGGAAAGCAGGAAGTGAACAAATGTAACAGTTACTGATTGTAAAAGTACCAGATGGAGGGGTAGGATTTAATAAGCTTTGCTTCTTCCGACCCCTTTTGGACATGTGGAACTGTGAACTGATTATGTGATGCATTCAATTGTAATCTGATGCATGTTCAAATGAAATTAAACCATTACCATTACCAAAACGATGATGATGTTTAAACAAATAAAAGGTCCATTCTCCCTCCCAGATCCTTTTACAGTTATGTTTCATCATCAACACTTATGTCAATCCCACCCTGCTTGGAAGATGAAGTTACCATAGCGATGATTTCCTGCTGGAAATCTTAATGAGACCTGCTAGACTGAATCTTGGCAGATATGAGCCTATTTATGGAGTTCATTTATCCATCTAGTCATCCGTCTAAACTGATTATCCTGTTGAGGGAGCTGACCCGCCTAAGGGCAAAATTAGGGACCTCAATTAACAAACCTGTTTTTGAACTGTGGGAGCGTGCCGGACGGGGCGCCATGATGGAAATGATGCAAAAACAGGAAGAACATGCTAGCTTATGGACAACGCGGACTACATGGGTGGCACTCTTGCTCACAGTGGGGCGGGAAATTCATTCTGGAACGATGGCCTGCATGTGCAGCTCCGCCACGAGACGTTCCTTTAGGAAATTTCATTTTGACTTACGGGGGTCGAACTTTGAGCGTGAATAACAGCGTCACCATGCGGCGTATTTGTCGTTAAAATTGATGCTGTGAGGTACCTTTGAGTTCGGCATGGCACTTGGCATGGCACGGCGGAGCTGATTTCAGTGGCATGTGGTCGTCATGGTAACATCAGCTGCAGACCTCACCTGCTGTGGAGGAAGTTAAAGTGGGTTAGCAGTTGACAGCATTATTAAAACCATACCTCCTGACCAATCAATATCTTTTTAGCAGCTACGGGACCAACGGTGACCTGATACTGGATATCAATAGACCTATATCAGTAATATAGACAGCTGGGATAGGCTCCAACAACCCCCGCTACCCTTGTGATGATAAGTGGTGGAAAATGAATGAGTTCTCCTCCTATTTTGTGTGGAAGTGGTAACTTTTTGGCTTCTTATTTTGTCTTTCCCCACCCTCGGCCATCTCTGTGTGGAGTTTGCATGTTCTCCCCGTGCATGCGTGGGTTTTCTCCGGGTTACTCCGGTTTCCTCCCACATTCCAAAAACATGCTAGGTTAATTAGCGACTCCAAATTGTCCATAGGTATGAATGTGAGTGTGAATGGTTGTTTGTCTATATGTGCCCTGTGATTGGCTGGCCACCAGTCCAGGGTGTACCCCGCCTCTCGCCCGAAGACAGCTGGGATAGGCTCCAGCACCCCCGCGACACTTGTGAGGAAAATGCAGTAGCTTTAATTATTAATGTTATTAATAGAGTCATAATATTTTGAGAAACCAACAAAAAACAATAAAGTTTTAAAAGCTGAGATGCATGAAATATATACAGTACAACGTCTTAACTTTTATCCTTTCCTATTTCCATGTGTGTCCCTCGCTGGGAAAAGTTGAGACACCCTTTTAAAGCAGCACTTGACGCTTCTAGAAGCCGCCTTGCACTCGTGACACTCGGGTCGTTAATAGCCCAACGTGTGATGGAGCGTACATGAATACATATTTCTGAAGAACAATTATGTTAGAAGAGGTTGGAAGTGATGAATGCCCTGGCTGGCTAATTGGACATGTTGTATGTACATGTTTACACCAGCCTCAGTAAATGATTTCTTGTCTTCCTGCGAGAGGATGAGGGGGTGGGCTTGTTAGAACTAAACACAACTCACACGTGTGCATGTGCAGACGCACAGGACATATGTGAAGGTGCACCAAACACGTAACGCCTCATGGGAATCAGACATGAGAAGTTCATTCATTCATTCATTTATTTTCTACCGCTTATCCTCACGAGGGTCGAGAGGCGGGGTACACCCTGGACTGGTGGCCAGCCAATCACAGGGCACATATAGACAAACAACCATTCACATTCATACCTATGGACAATTTGGAGTCGCTAATTAACCTAGCATGTTTTTGGAATGTGGGGGGAAACCGGAGTACCCGGAGAAAACCCACACATGCACGGGGAGAACATGCAAACGCCACACAGAGACGGCTGAGGGTGGGGAAAGACAAAATAAGAAGCCAAAAAGTTACCACTTCCACACAAAATAGGAGGAGAATTCATTCATTCATTTTCTACCGCTTATCCTTACGAGGGTTGCTGGAGCCTATCCCAGCTGTCTTTGGGCGAGAGGCGGGGTACACCCTGGACTGGTGGCCAGCCAGCCAATCACAGGGCACATATAGACAAACAACCATTCACACTCACATTCATACCTATGGACAATTTGGAGTCGCCAATTAACCTAGCATGTTTTTGGAATGTGGGAGGAAACCGGAGTACCCGGAGAAAACCCACGCATGCACGGGGAGAACATGCAAACTCCACACAGAGATGGGTGGAATTGAACCCAGGTCTCCTCGCTGTGAGGTCTGTGCGCGAACCACTCGACCACCGTGCAGCCCACATGAGAAGTTGCTCTGTGCTAATTAAAACAAAGCGTGTGTACCAACATTCTGTACCAAAATTGTGGCGGTGCTGACGTAAACTGCAGCATCCAGACCCAAACACTCACTCCCGTCTGGATGCAAGTATTTACTAATCCATTTTTACAAATTCGGTATGATCTAATGAGAAGCAACAAAAGCTGTTCAACGATAACAATGCTTGGACAAGATAAACAAAACACAAGCCTTCCTGAGCAATACTTTCATAAGCCCCCCCCCCCCCCCACGCTTTGAACGTGCCTCCAGCTTTTTAAGGCGAAGCGTTATGTAAAAAATGAATCGTCCGTGTTAAGAAAAAGGACTGCATTGTCACATCTCGACAAGGCTTCCTTGCACGGGGGTACAGACGTGGGTGACAATAACCTTGCTATGTTGTTGCGGAGTCTACACGGAGGTGCGATGCTGGACCGGGCGGCCGAACGAGTAGGCTGCGGATCTGCTGCCACTGGGCTGCGAGCTGGCGAAGGGTTGGACGGATGCGCTTGGCGCTGATTAGCCGGGAATGGAGTTGACTTGAGAGAGTGAGAGTGAGGAGGCAGAGATGTGACCTGAACAAGGACAGGTAAACAATGGTGAGTAATAGAGGAGAAGAGTGGAGTGGACATGTGGGAGGGGAATTAAGTGGTAAATAATCACATGGCTTTCATACAGGATTACAATTCATTTAGGTTTCATAATTTGATTTAATGAGGGTGAGTGTAATTTATATGGGTGACAGACACTGAGTGTCAGGCATCTGAAAATAAAATCCCTTCAGCCACGCTATTAATGTGTCTTTACTGCTGCCTATCTTTGTCCCGAGAGGATGGATCACTCTGACTTTAGAGTACTTCAAAAAAAAAGTGCTGTTTTCCTCCTGGCTTCGCCATCCTACTGTTGCTTTCAGGTGAAGCACACCTAGCATTGATTCCCATCAGTGGGTGTAATGTGTTTTTAGTGAAACTTTGCATTTAGTTTTGCTGTAATTACGGTTTAATGATCGTCACCGAGGTAATTTCAGCCATTTTCACGCCCGTAGCTGCAGTGATTAAGTGTTCTGCTTTCATTTTTTATTTGTATTTTTTCACATATTTCAGGTACCACAGAAATTAGAAAGGAAAATATAGTGATACCATAAAGCCCTTTACAAAAGGGAAAAAAATATGTTATTTAATGCTATTTATTTACAACTTATTCCTTATTTACAACAAGGAAGGAAGGAGGAAAGGAAGAAAGGAGGAAAGGAAGAAAGGAGGAAAGGAAGAAAGGAAGAAAGGAAGAAAGGAAGAAAGGAAGAAAGGAAGAAAGGAAGCAAGGAAGGATGCAAGGAAGGAAGCAAGGAAGGAAGGAAGCAAGGAAGGAAGCAAGGAAGGAAGCAAGGAAGGAAGGAAAAGGAAAGGAAGAAAGAAAGGAAGAAAGGAAGAAAGGAAGGATGCAAGGAAGGAAGCAAGGAAGGAAGGAAGGAAGCAAGGAAGGAAGCAAGGAAGCAAGCAAGCAAGCAAGGAAGGATCCTTCCTTCCTTGCTTGGAAGGAAGGAAGGAAGGAAGGAAGGAAGGAAGGAAGGAAGGAAGGAAGGAAGGAAAAAGAAAGCAGGAAGTGAACAAATGTAACAGTTACTGATTGTAAAAGTACCAGATGGAGGGGTAGGATTTAATAAGCTTTGCTTCTTCCTACTCCTTTTGGACATGTGGAACTGTGAACTGATTATGTGATGCATTCAATTGTAATCTGATGCATGTTCAAATGAAATTAAACCATTACCATTACCTTTTCCCAAGGCCAAAGGTCACATAAGTGTCTGTCTTAGGTAGTGCCTGTTACCGATGTAAGAATGAACTAGTAAACTATCCTGGCCATGAGCATCTGCTGTTTAACAGTGAGCTGATTTTTTTTTTACATTTGGTCCTGTTCTTCGCTGATGGGGGTGAGCCTTCATGTCACATTGGCTTATTACAGTGATGGGAGCGTGTACACTACCCATGAATTATGCAATACCCGGGTGGCTTAGGCAACAATGCTCGACAATGACAGCTGCATAGAAACACCTTGGGTTTTTATCCCTCGTGCCGGAATTCAATTTTAAATCCGACTACCGGTGGGCTGCTCCGGCATGGGAAAGTTCACGCCGATTGGATTTTTCTCCAGGTAAATGATTAAACTATAGGAAAAGAAGGTGGACAGGCTGTTTCTTGCCATGTGTCAATATTTGACATAAATCCAAATAGCATTTCACACTTGCTGGCCTGGAAGACCCACGAAGGTGGGTACAAAGCCGTCATGCAAGGGAAGTAATCCAGTTCTTACTCATCAAGGCCAAGCACATTCATTCATTCATTCATTCATTTTCTACCTCACAAGGGTTGTGGAGGTGCTGGAGCCTATCCCAGCTGTCTTCGGGCAAGAGGCGGGGTACACCCTGGACTGGTCTCCAGCCAATCACAGGGCACATATAGACAAACAACCATTCACACTCACATTCATACCTATGGACAATTTGGAGTCGCCAATTAACCTAGCATGTTTTTGGAATGTGGGAGGAAACTGGAGTACCCGGAGAAAACCCACGCATGCACGGGGAGAACATGCAAACTCCACACAGAGATGGCCGAGGACAAAATAAGAAGCCAAAAAGTTACCACTTCCACACAAAATAGGAGGAGAACTCATTCATTCATTTTCAATTGCTTTTCCTTGCGAGGGTCATGTGGGTGCTGGAGCCTATCCCAGCTGTCTTCGGGCGATAGGCATGGTACACCCTGGACTGGTGGCCAGCCAATCACAGGGCACATATAGACAAACAACCATTCACACTCACATTCATACCTATGGACAATTTGGAGTCGCTAATTAACCTAGCATGTTTTTGGAATGTGGGAGGAAACCGGAGTACCCGGAGAAAACATGCAACATGAGAGAACATGCAAACTCCACACTCGGGTTTGAACTCGGGTCCCCAAGTTGTGAGATCTGCGAGCAAACCACTCACCAAGCCAAGTACTGTGGAAAAAAAAATAACAAAACTAAGTGCTAATTCAGAAAATCCGACCCAAACTGCTTAAAGTGAGTGGAAAAAAATCCCAAATGAGATTCTAGCTTAAGTCAATTTGGACTCAGTTTGATTAAAGTACAAAATGGCTAAGATAGCCCAACTCATTTCACAAATAGTTTCTCATTTGGGAGCTGCAAATGAAAACAAGTCTCAATTACAATGCAGCTTTAAACCGATCCCCTGCACGTTGAGTCAAAACAGTCTTGATCCCAATCAGTGTCAAACCAAAATAAAAGAAGTGTGACGCTAAATGACATGCTAGCTGCAGGGCCTCTGTCGGCAGTGACAGCGGCGGTGAGCTGAGAGTAACGAGGATGAGGATGATGACACGGCTATTTTCTCAACGCTCGCCGTTGGAGCGAGCAGACCTACTCATTTATTCCGAGTGTTGACTGAGTGACGCATCCTTCGCCACCGTGAGACATCCAGCTTTGCTCTTCAGAATATATGCCGGCTCTTTTGAGTCTTATTGTATTTTCTTGTTTTTGTCGAGTGTGCTTGACATTTTGGTTCCTCCTCAGACTTTTCCGTATATTCTTTTTTTTTTTTTTTTCTCGTGTAACATTTCCTCACAAGTCAAGTCTTGCCGATATTGGAGAGGCTACTACTGCATCGCTCTCCGGTGTGCACTTGCTCCGCTCTTCAACTACCAAGCCACAAAATATGACTTCAAAGCCGACTAAGATGCATTTGGGATCCTTGGGATATTTGCAATGCAGAGTCACAGCTACGTCTTGTTTGAAGCAGCTGGCGGATGAGAGCGGGTCTTAGATCAGACGGACATAGTCCTCATCCTGACGTGGACATGCTAATGTGGCCCACCGCTGCCGCAAAGTGGGTTCAGGGGGGGACGAACGTGACACCACGCAGCTGTACTGTTGTCCTCCTTTGGGTCTGGATGCCTGTCGTTTTCCACTTGACCACCAAACGCTCGGGACCCTTCCTGACATGTGACTTGAGTTTCCCCCCCCTGCCGGATTTCCAGCAAGCTTTCATCCGTTCCATTTGAACGAGGGTTCTTACACTTTGCCGAGGTGCTAAGATCAAGCAACGATTAAGAGCTCCTCCCGGTTTTCCTCGCATGGGAAATTAAAATAGCATCTTTTCAGTTATATTTGATCTTATCTCCCACTCATATAGCAGACTCTACCCATCACCCCTAACTCTAACGGACGAGCATTTTGTACATCTTAGAATGGAGAGAAAGTGCCCCAGGCACAAAAGATGCCGTCATAGATGTGACTCAGCTGTAGTTTTTTTTTAATACCATATACAATATTTCGGGTGCTACGGGCCAGTGAAACCATACATAGGGCTCTAATTACAGTAGATCCTTCGGCCGTTTATACATGTTTAATGTATGTACGCGCACATTGGATCTTATGCAGTTTGTATATTTGATTTAGCCTTGATCTGGATCATAAATATGTCATCACAAGAAGAACTGCTAGAAAGAACTGCTAAAAAGAAAAAAGCTGTAAAATAATAATAATAATAATAATAATATGCTGGAGCCTATCCCAGCTGACTTCAGTCTATATGAGCCAATCACAGGGAACATATAGACAAACAACCATTCACACTCATTCACACAGAGATGCCAGAGCAGAGATTCGAACCCAGGTCTTCCAGCTAACCACTAATATTCATTCATTTTCTACCACTTATCCTCACGAGGGTGGCAGGGGGTGCTGGAGCCTATCCCAGCTGTCTTCGGGCGAGAGGCGGGGTACACCCTGGACTGGTCGAAAGCCAATCAAAGGGCACATATAGACAAACAACCATTCACACTCACATTCATACCTATGGACAATTTGGAGTTGCTAATTAACCTAGCATGTTTTTGGAATGTGGGAGGAAACCGGAGAAAACCCACGCATGCACGGGGAGAACATGCAAACTCCACACAGAGATGGCCGAGGGTGGGGAAAGACAAAATAAGAAGCCAAAAAGTTACCACTTCCACACAAAATAGGAGGAGAACTCATTAATTCGTTCATTCATTTTTGACCGCTTTTCCTCACGAGGGTCACAGGGGCGCTGGAGCCTATCCCAGCTGTCTTGGGGCGAGAGGCGGGGTACACCCTGGACTGGTGGCCAGCCAATCACAGGGCACATATAGACAAACAACCATTCACACCCATTCACACAGAGATGCCAGAGCAGAGAATCGAACCCAGGTCTTCCCACTAACCACTAATATAACCCGCTAATATAAATATCATACATCGTCTGCCAACATTATCTCCAAGTCCAACTTTCATATTGGTCGCCTCTCAGAATCGACCCTGAAGACTTTCATTTTCTCATCACTTATTACAATGTAAAAGTTCATCATGTCATAGATTTATACGATACATCTGTGAATCGCTTCCTGATCCAATATTACACGACGCAAGACAAAGTTCAAAGTAATATAAATATTTCACGCCTCCCTGAAAAGTTAATAAAGGATTTAAAGCACAAAAATAAAAGTCTCTTTCAAGTTTAGAGTATATTGGCTTTCGCACTGAGCATTTGAAATCATATCTAATGAAAGCTTTGCCAACTGTGACCTTCGGAAAAGCTCTGTAAATTACAGCGACGCTTCCCTTGTACCGCCTACTGATTTATATATGAGCTGTGTGAGTGATGTCTTATGGTTTATCAACACCAGTATTGGGTGGATTGTGGTTGTTGGCTGACTGGTGACCAGGATACTCCACATATGACTTGTATTTCAATATTTTTGACTAATAATAATAATAATAATAATAATAATAACATGCTAGGTTAATTGGCGACTCCAAATTGTCCATAGGTATGAATGTGAGTGTGAATGGTTGTTTGTCTATATGTGCCCTGTGATTGGCTGGCGACCACTTCGGGGTGTACCCTGCCGCTCGCCCGAAGACAGCTGGGATAGGCTCCAGCACCTCCCGCGACCCTCGTGAGGATAAGCGGTAGAAAATGAATGAATGAATGAGTTCTCCTCCTATTTTGTGTGGAAGTGGTAACTTTTTGGCTTCTTATTTTGTCTTTCCCCACCCTCGGCCATCTCTGTGTGGAGTTTGCATGTTCTCCCCGTGCATGCGTGGGTTTTCTCCGGGTACTCCGGTTTCCTCCCACATTCTAAAAACATGCTAGGTTAATTGGCGACTCCAAATTGTCCATAGGTATGAATGTGAGTGTGAATGGTTGTTTGTCTATATGTGCCCTGTGATTGGCTGGCCACCAGTCCGGGGTGTACCCCACCTCTCACCCCAAATAAAATCTCTTTGAGTGTGACATATGACCTTTGCTGGTTGGAGTACTTGAAAATACAATATTTATATTTGTATCGTAAATGACATATTAAATATATCAAAGCTCCTAATGATTGAGGTATTTTCCTCCCTTGCATATAAGGGATGAGTTAGAATGGCACTGAGTAAAAAGACCCCAAAGCAGCATCACTTAACACACACACACACACATGAGAACAGCTCTCCTCTGCCGCCACTCTGCCAGATTTCCCAAAATATGATGACTATCAGCTTTGTGCTGCAGAGTGCACAACCTCATAAGCACCATCTGCTGTGCTAAGGTCACCCTGCAAAGTGACAAGCGCTTTAGCGTCACCCTGGCACCATCACTTAGAGTCTCGGTGTCATCACAGGTGGCTCAAGAGCCGAAAGCTCTCTCCTGATCCAAACCCGAAACAATACTCGTGTCCAAAGTACGGATCAGCACCAAAAACAACTAGCCGATATGCGAAATGAGCTCCCTTTTGTCAGCCTTTTGCTTCCAGCCACGCTGATCCTTCCCCGTCGATCAGCCTGCCTCTATCAGATGAATCTTTTATGCTGGTGATTTATGCAAATCCTCCTCTTTATGCTGCCTTTACTCTTAAGGCACAGCACGGCCCCAGCCATGCAATGCATTGCGCATTTCTTACACTGTTTGCATCTTTTCCATGAATATGTAACATCTTCATCACTTCCTTTCAGAAGGAAATAGCAGCCCCGCTCTGCCAAATTCACCACATCCAATTCCCCTTTTTCTTATCTTAAACTCCTTTATTCGCACTCTCCATTATAAGACAGGCGGCACGGTATTCATCACAGCTCGATTTCTGAAGCTTGCCATGTATCCATTATGAAGAAAAATAACCTTATTGTAGCGGCATAAAGTTGGAATATTTCATTCATTCATTCATTCATTCATTCAAGGGGTGTGCTGGAGCCTATCCCAGCTGTCTTTGGGTGAGACTGGTAGCCAGCCAATCACAGGGTACATATAGACAAACAACCATTCACACTCACATTCATACCTATGGACAATTTGGAGTCGCTAATTAACCTAGCATGTTTTTGGAATGTGGGAGGAAACCGGAGTACCCGGAGAAAACCCACGCATGCACGGGGAGAACATGCAAACTCCACACAGAGATGGCCGAGGGTGGGGAAAGACAAAATAAGAAGCCATAAAGTTACCACTGCCACACAAAATAGGAGAACTCATTCGTTCATTCATTTCCTACCGCTTTTCTTCACGAGGGTCGCAGGGGTGCTGGAGCCTATCCCAGCTGTCTTTGAGCAAGAGGTGGGTTACACCCCGGACCGATCTCCAGCCAATCACAGGGCACATATAGACAAACAACCATTCACACTCACATTCATACCTTTGGACAATTTGGAGTCGCCAATTAACTTAGCATGTTTTTGGAATGTGGGAGGAAACCGGAGTACCCGGAGAAAACCCACGCATGCACGGGGAGAACATGCAAACTCCACACAGAGATGGCTGAGGGTGGAATTGAGCTCGGGTCTCCTAGTGGTGAGGTCTGAAGTTGAAATATTTTAAAAACTCAAAAAAAAAAAAGTTGTAATTTTTGGAAAATACTTTGCGGGAAAAGTTCTGTTAAGAGAATAAAGTGAAAACATTATTAGAATAAAGTCAAAAATACTAGAAAATACTTTGTACTACTAGAAGGAAGAATGTCATTTTTCTAGCAGAAAGTTGAAATTAAATAAAAAATAATAATAAGGAAATAATATTATAATTTTATGAGAAGCAAACAACTAAATAAAATTGTAATTTTTGAAGTTAGCATATGGGAACAAATTCATAAAAAACATCAATCAACATTATTTTAGGGGAAAGTTGAAATATTTGGAAACATTTTTAAAAACTAATATAAAAAAGAACAACATTCATACTAAATAATACACATTTTTATTGATATCACAAAGCTGAGATGCAGCCCCCCCCCCCGAGAAGCTATCCTTTGTTTGGTCCCGTGAAGATGCAGCATTTCTGTGTGTTTTGGTATTTACAGCTTGTTCCCAATGGATGAGTTTTATGGTGTTTGCATGTTTTGGGATCATTTGTGTGTTTGGAGCATTTGGACGCCGCTGCGGCGTATGTTTTGCCCCCGTTGGCCAACGTAATAAACCGACACCGACATGCAAACAGCCATTTGGCGCAGTTCTTTGGCTGCGCGTGACGAGGACATCGGTGGCTCAACCCGCTGCAGCGGGAGGAACAAAGAGTACCGAAACAATTAATTGGCTGGCGGAGCCATTGCTCATTGGAATCCGAGGCAGGTATCACCTTCATGCATTACACATGGCACACAATCAGGCCAAGGTGCAGCAAGAAAGCGCCAATTAGAATGGAGTTACTCTGGGTTGGGGGGGGTGTTCTTGGGGGAAGAGCTGCGTGCATTCCCAAAGGTGGGAAGATAATCCCAGCTACTCACCGAGAAGAAGACACACAAGCGAGACGGTTGTTTCGCCCTCTGGAGAGGATCGTCATAGCAACCCCATCACCCCTCCGCCCCTCACCGTGGTTGGACTATTAGCAGAGAGCAGGCGCCACATTCCTTCCAGTGATGGATGATGCTAATCCAGTTCAACCTCAGTCTGATCCTGCAAAGAATTAAACACACAGTTACCTTTCGAGTACGAACACATGATGCTAACGCTTTGCTGCAAAACATAAATTCAACAGAATTCTGCCAGTTCTGGCAGAAACTGGCCAAACATCCGAGCAGATTCTGCCAGTTCTGGCAGAAACTGGTGAAAAATCCGAGCAGATTCTGCCAGTTCTGGCAGAAACTGGCCAAACATCCGAGCAGATTCTGCCAGTTCTGGCAGAAACTGGTCAAACATCCGAGCAGATTCTGCCAGTTCTGGCAGAAACTGGTCAAACATCCGAGCAGAATTATGTTGATGGTTACAAAAGGTATCTGCTCCAGGTGTAACTTGCTAGTAGGGGGTGTAGTTACATATACATAACTCATTTTTACCTTATGAAAATTCCTAAAAATCCCAAATGAATTGTCCGAAATTCTAATTTTTCAGACCGAAATATTCCAAACCCTGCATAACAATGAGCTTTATTACCATATTGGGTAAAATCTCCTCCGGCATTTGGGTCACACTTCTTTTTAGCAAAAATTAATTACATTTCCATTCGAAGCAGAGACGCCAAAAAGCTGCCAACAACAGGGAGGGGGCAACCCAAAAAAAGCAACATGCTTGAACTGCAAAGGAGACGTATTTCCCTGTCCATCTGTTTGTTTGTGTCATGGAAATGGCAGCTGTGGCCTGCCTGCAGTCTGTCGTCCTACTGTATTTGAAGGCAACATGACTGAGATGTTCTTTTTCAGCATATATTTATGGATGACAAAGTATGAAGCTGCAGATAACTAAGGACATCGAGTCGTCCCGGTCATTATCACATCTCCATTATAGATTATCCAATTAGATTTATCACATATACAATGTAGCGGTCGAGTGGTAAGCGCAGCTAGGAGACCCAAGTTCAATCCCACCCTCGGCCATCTCTGTGTGGAGTTTGCATGTTCTCCTGTGAGTTTTCTCCGGGTACTCCGGTTTCCGCCCACATTCCAAAAACATGCTAGGTTAATTGGCAACTCCAAATTGTCCATAGGTATGAATGTGAGTGTGAATGGTTGTTTGTCTATATGTGCCCTGTGATTGGCTGGCCACCAGTCCAGGGTGTACCCCGCCTATCGCCCCAAGACAGCTGGGATAGGCTCCAGCACCCCCCGTGACCCTCGTGAGGATAAGCGGTAGAAAATGAATGAATGAATGAGTTCTCCTCTATTTTGTGTGGAAGTGGTAACTTTTTGGATTCTTATTTTGTCTTTCCCCACCCTCTGCCATCTCTGAGTGGAGTTTGCATGTTCTCCCCGTGCATGTGTGGGTTTTCTCCGGGTACTCCGGTTTCCTCCCACATTCCAAAAACATGCTAGGTTAATTGGCGACTCCAAATTGTCCATTTATACCCCGCCTCTCGCCCCAAGACAGCTGGGATAGGCTCCAGCACCACTGTGACCCTTGTGAGGATAAGCTGTAGAAAATGAATGAATGAACATGGTCGAATATGCCTGGGGCCAATGAAAAAAATGAGCTGCAAGCCAAAAACGGCCCACGGGCTGCACTTTAGACACCCCAATGTAATCCTGTGTTTCTTCATAGTTGCACTATATCGGCATCGTTTACCCGACAACACATGTGACGTGCAGGAAAACGTGTCCACATGCCGTTTCTGCCCTGTTAGTAATTTAATGGCTCATTTGGTCTGAGTTGTGTGTGCGCATTCACATTTTTGCTTAATTTGTGATGACTGGCATTCTTCCTGCAAACATACAAACTCATCCATGACTCCTGGTCACGAAAGAAAACACATGTGAACAAGAAGTCCACGTTTTCTGATGAAAGTTTAGAAGAAGCTGGCACTTGTTACGTGCTGGCAGGGTCTACTGTGAAAACGTTTGGCCAACATTCATGTTGCTGACGCAGGCAACACCTGCTCTTATATCACAAGCCTTTGTCCAAAAAGTATTCTCTGGTACAAAAAAAGATATTCTCAAATGCATAATGAACAGCAGTCTGACTGGGGCAAAATATGAAGCAATACCTTCTGATAGCAGAAAGTAAATATTACATATGGCAAAAGTTATGCAAAGTTCAACATTCCTGCAGTGTCTGAAAACATACAGTGAAAATACGCAGTGCGTTATGGGTCAGTAGAAGCGCACACGTTCAGCATTGTGTTTCACTTTATATAACGATCTGAACACGGTATTATTTTGGTAATGGTAATGGTTTAATTTCATTTGAACATGCATCAGATTACAATTGAATGCATCACATAATCAGTTCACAGTTCCACATGTCCAAAATTTTAATTTTAATTTTATAATTTTATAATTTTATAATTTTATAATTTTATAATTTTATAATTTTATAATTTTATAATTTTTATAATTTTATAATTTTAATTTTAATTTTAATCACGTACTGAAGTACGAGGTGATATGACCATACAATGACATAATGGGTACCATAGTACCAAGTGTTACATTTGTTAACTTCCTGCTTATTCTATTTTATTCTATTTTATTCTATTTTATTCTATTTTATTCTATTTTATTCTATTTTATTCTATTTCATGCTATTTTATTCTATTCTATTCATGTATTTAAGTATATTATATTGTATTTTAGTATATTAAGTATTTGTGATTTTAGAAACAAGTATTTAGTATGTTCTCTGTAGACGCAGAGTCGCAATTGCGCATTTTTAAAAGTGTAATAACTAAAAAAAACTGCTCACAGAAATTGAAATTGTGAGATGAATAATACGGTAAAGTGCTCCCTTGCTACATTTGCATATGTTTTAAGTGCAATATTTAATATATTTCTGTGACAAACTATCACCATACATTGTGTTCTGCGCTCTTGTGGTGTATTAATTCGAGTCATCTATGGCCGCCCTGACGGTATTGTACTTAGTACTTCTACCCGCCATGTAGCTCCACCTGTGTTTACATTAATTTGAATTCAACATAATTTCCCTCTCTTAATCCAAGAGGTGAACTGGGCTGCATTGAGCGTTGCGGACTCCTAAGCACCTTATACTCCTCCATTACGCGTTAACAAGTTCCATAAGCTGACACGCCACCTCTAATGGTCACTCTGAAAGCACGGAGGGGCTTCTGGTATCAACACTTCAGCGTACTTTAATCCACGTCTTACGCTACATCCCCTAACGGTTGAAGTGCGATCAGGTGTTGCTATGAACGGGCACGCAGGGCCATCTTTGGATGAGGTTACTGGAGGGCCGTCATCAAAATGCATACTCATGATTCCATTAGGACTCGTCTTATGATAGCGACTGGAGAGGTAATGCAAACACGGAGCCTTCCATCAAATGAGCGACACATGGGAAATATGTTTGGTTGGCGGTAAATGGAGATGCGCGTTGATGCTAAACGATGACAAAAAACTACAAATACCCGAGAAAGAGTGAATGCTCTTTCACTCAGGAACCATGACAGAATGATATATAATAGCACTCCTGTGAATAAATACCATTTGCAGATAAATTTACTTTTTTTGTAGTTAGAGTATTTAAAAAAACCTGTTTATGACCATCTAAATACGGCTTTTAACTCCTTCAACTTTTAACTCATTCAATCACACAAAAAGGGTTGTTTTACATCAAGTAAGTCATTATTATCAAAGGCGCTTCTGCCACCTTGTGGCCGTTTTTATGGCTTAAAACTGTTCTACAAGTAACATCCATGAGTGTGTAGTTGCGTCATCGCCTCTTTTTGCCTCTCGTGCAAAAAAGTATGAAAGTATAAATCGGTCTTTAGTATTGAATTTAGTATTCTCATTATTAGAGCCCTCTTGACATGAACTAGCATCCCTATAGTCACCTCCATCCATTTTCCTCCGCTTCTCCGGGTCCGGGTCGCGGGGGCAGCAGTCTCAGTAGGGAAGCCGAGACTTCCCGGTCCCCGGCCACCTCCTCCAGTTCCACCGGGAGGACACCAAGGCGTTCCCAGGCCAGCTGTGAGACATAATATAGTCCTATAGTCACCTTTACCCTTGTATTACTTCAATTGCTTCAATAAGCATAGTCTTTTACTATTAACAGGTCGTATTCCTTCACAAAAAGGGCATGTTTTATTAATTATTATATATTTTACAAAATCTGTGATAGAGTGAAGCCATGCTTTGCTACCGCTTGATCCTCGCGAGGTTTGCGGCCATGCTGGAGCCTATCCCAGCTGTCTTTGGGCAAGAGGCGGGCTACACGCTGGACTGGTCGACAACAGTTGACTTAAAATGGACGTTTCTTCACTTCTTCATGACAAAAACATTAAAAAAATAAAGAAAAAAAGAAGCACTGTACCTTAGCAGCCAAGTCCTAAGACACATAAGTCAGTAGACTTCAGACGGTTCCGTGAAAGTTGTGTAAAACTACAAAACAGTAAGAAAAAAAATACAAGTTACAGGAGAACTGAAGAGTACCATGGAAGCTAGCTAGCATGACCAAGAATTAGTGAAATGTACAAACATTTCATGTCTAAAATAGTGGAATGAAACATATTTACAGCAGTATAATACCAATATATCTCAACTGCCAACAGACAAACACACAAAATACGGTTTAGAAAAAGACAAAGCAAATTAAACAGGACTGATGAGAAGCTAGCTTCCTTACTTAGAATATGACAGGAGACAAAATGGCTGCTTCACAACCATACAACTTTAGCATGACCAAGAATTGGTGAAATGTACAAACATTATATGTCTAAAATGGTGGAATGAAACATATTTACAGCAGTATAATACCAACATATCTCAACTGCCAACAGACAAACACACAAAATAGGGTTTGGAAAAAGACAAAGCAAATTAAACAGGACTGATGATAAGCTAGCTTCCTTACTTACTATATGACAGGAGACAAAATGGCTGCTTCAAAACCATACAACGTTAGCATGACCAAGAATTGGTGAAATGTACAAACATTTCATGTCTATAATGGTGGAATGAAACATATTTACAGCAGTATAATACCAACATATCTCAACTGCCAACAGACACAAAAATACACATAATACGGTTTAGAAAAAGACAAAGCAAATTAAACAGGACTGATGATAAGCTAGCTTCCTTACTTACTATATGACAGGAGACAAAATGGCTGCTTCAAAACCATACAACGTTAGCATGACCAAGAATTGGTGAAATGTACAAACATTTCATGTCTATAATGGTGGAATGAAACATATTTACAGCAGTATAATAGCAACATATCTCAACTGCTAACAGACACAAAAATACACAAAATACGGTTTAGAAAAAGACAAAGCAAATTAAACAGGACTGATGAGAAGCTAGCTTCCTTACTTACTATATGACAGGAGACAAAATGGCTGCTTCAAAACCATACAACTTTAGCATGACCAAGAATTGGTGAAATGTACAAACATTTCATGTCTAAAATGGTGGAATGAAACATATTTACAGCAGTATAATACCAATATATCTCAACTGCCAACAGACAAACACACAAAATACGGTTTGGAAAAAGACAAAGTAAATTGAACAGGACTGATGAGAAGCTAGCTTCCTTACTTAGTATACGACAGGAGACAAAATGGCTGCTTCAAAACCATACAACTTTAGCATGACCAAGACTTGGTGAAATGTACAAACATTTTATGTCTTAAAATGGTGGAATGAAACATATTTACAGCAGTATAATACCAATATATCTCGACTGCCAACAGACAAACACACAAAATACGGTTTGGAAGAAGACAAAGTAAATTAAACAGGACTGATGAGAAGCTAGCTTCCTTACCTAGTATATGACAGGAGACAAAATGGCTGCTTCAAAACCATACAACTTTATTGACCTGACCTCTATGCTTGAACACTGAGGACTAGCAACTGAATTGTGCAGTCAACAAAATGACAACTATTTCTATATTTGTCCTTAAAGAAAGACAACATGGAAAGTCAATTTAGCATATGACTATTGTATGTGTAATGATTGACATGACTGCCGTCCAATCAGACGACTGACAGGTAGCCTGACCAATCACTGCATGAACAGTGAGTGTGATGCTGCTCTCAAATGAGTTCCCAATCAGGTCCAAATATGGCACCAGAACCAATAGAGTTTTAAACTGCGGTGGATTGTTGTCCCTGCAAAAGCTGTGTGTTAACTCAGGTCAGCCATCAGCGTGATTAACTACTCTGAATGATTGCATGCTAATCTGCTTTTCATGCCCCAGACCTTTTTCAGTGTGCAACGTAATGAGAGAGTTTGGTTGGAGGGTGCGAGTACGTTATGAAGGATTAATAATTGATGTTTATTTTACCAGACAAAGATGGAGTTACGGGACTTTCGGCGCTGTGATGTATCGACTCGTGCCAAAGGGCTACTGGTGCGGAACCACCGGGCTAACTTCTACTTCTAAAATATGCTAACTCAGGAAGAAAAAGCTTCTCTCGGGAGTCAGGCATTCATTCATTTTCTACCACTTATCCTCACGAGGGTCGCGGGGGTGCTGGAGCCTATCCCAGCTGTCTTCAGGCGAGAGGAGGGGTACACCCTGGACTGGTTGCCAGCCAATCACAGGGCACATATAGACAAACAACCATTCACACTCACATTCATACCTATGGACAATTTGAAGTCGCTAATTAACCTAGCATGTTTTTGGAATGTGGGAGGAAAACGGAGTACCCGGAAAAAAACCCACGCATGCACGGGGAGAACATGCAAACTCCACACAGAGATGGCCGAGGGTGGGGAAAGACAAAATAAGAAGCCAAAAAGTTACCACTTCCACACAAAATAGGAGGAGAACTCATTCATTCATTCATTTTCTACGGCTTATTCTCACGAGGGTTGCGGGGGAGCTGGAGCCTATCCCAGCTGTCTTCGGGCGAGAGGCGGGGTACACCCTGGACTGGTGGCCAGCCAATCACAGGGTACATATAGACAAACAACCATTCACACTCACATTCATTTCATTTTGCAATCTAAATAACTATTGAAACTATAAATTTATGTTTTTTTTTAAAAAATAAGTGTTTTTAAAAGTGTCACAGGAGTTTGAACCTGACACTATCTCCGGACTATGCTCATTCCCAAATCCAACCTCTCCGCTACCGACATTGAACCCTGCGATGGCTGACCCGACCTCTGACATTCCTAAGTAATTTTTATGACTCATATGCACGCATACGTTTGTGTCCGTACGTGCTCATCATTGCATATAAAAAAAACGTAAATGGGTTCTCGCTGTGAGCGGTAATGCATTAGTCATTAGAGACCTTTGACCTTTCACATTTCCCGATGCACTGTGAGCGTTAATGGAGAGCAGAGGTGACCGTCGGGACTACGGGAGTGCTGGAGGAGGTTTATGTACGTCTCTAATGATGGCGGCGTCTGTGATGTTGCTTAAACACACATAACTATCAATACTACATGGAATAACTTCCATAACATGATATGTCATATTTACAAAGCAGTCCAGCAAAGCATGCTGGGACAACACTACAATATATAGCTTCAATAAAGTGATTGAAGCAAGTTTGATATGGATGCTGTATGGTATCATGTACCCAGAAAAAATTATTACGTTTGATTCATGTTCATGTTAAAGGTTAAATACCTGTTAATAGTTATCCTCCCTATCCGTGTGGAAGTGGTAAGTTTTTGGCTATTTAAGTTTAAAGGAAATAACTTGAAGGCTACCGTTTTGGGTCGCTAGCTCTCTAGTTTGCGAGTTAGCATGTGTCTCAAGACCCTGCAGTTGCGCAATATGTTGTAAATAGAAAGAGTATAAATGTGACTATAGTCGTGTTTTGTCATGTCTACAGGGCTCTAATAATGCTTTGTTCATTTTAATCTGAAAAAAATAATTTGTCTACCCACCAACTATATGTGGTTTTTATTATTATTATTATTATTATTATTATATTTATTTATGTATTACTGATTGATTGATTTTCTTTATTCTTGATTAATTTATTTTTCATCTTATTTTGTGTAGAAAAATAAAAATTAAGATATTTGAGAACAGTGGAATGTTTGATCAGAGCTTTTCTTGTAGAAAATCGGAACCAAAGCAAAGTTTATTAATTTTTCTGTTTTTAATAAATGCATTTTTTTTTTTTTGGAAAACCTGATGCGGCCCAATCTCACCCAGACCCTAGCTCCAGTGGCCCCCAAGTAAATTGACTTTGAGACCCCTGGGTCAGAGGAACAACAGAGGAATAATTACCATGAAAAAGCGAATCATGTGATGCCTCCATATGCAAAGTGTAGTTATAGGTCTTCTCCATGCGGGAGGAGGGCAGGCGGGGGTGTGATGGAGAAAAGGACAAGATGACACCACAGAGCAAGGGAGCACATGTAGTAGGAGTGAATGTGTTGATCAGCCTCCTGTATGGCAGGGGAAAAAAAAAAAAAGATGTGAATTAAAGCATCCCGCTCTTAAATCACATACACCGCCATTGCTCTCAACAAATAAACACCCTGTCAGAATCAATAGGGAAACATCAGTGTCCTTTTTAACTTCTCCTACTTGGAAGTGATTTCCTGCAGCTGCAGCGAGGCAGTCGGCCTCTTTCAGGGACTCTCTTCACCCTCCCTCATTCAAAGGTTGCCGCTTTAAAAAGAACAGCCATTTTCTTCTCCTTTTCATGTCTGCCACTTTGCAATATTTCGGGGGGGGCCCCAGCATAGGATGAGGATAAGGGGAGGGTGCTGACATGTCCCTGTAAAGCAAAAAGAGGATGCAAGCGAGTTGAGTCATTACAGGGAAACGGAATTACAGTAATTACAGTCAGTGGCATCATTATCCCTCTATGTGGCATCCTGGCGGAGGCTGTACGCCGCACGCCACACACCCCAGGCCTTGACAGCGTACATACTCAAGTCACTGTTAGGTGTCGTTAGTTGGATGACTTTTTTTTTTTTTGAAAAGTTCATCTTCAGTATTTCCCTCAAGGGTGCATTATTCTTTCTGATTTAAAGTCAGACCTGGACTTGGTTCTTACATAGCGTGAACAATTGTTTCACAGAAAATTGATGGCAAATATCGTGAGGTGTTCAGGTGCAAGTGAAAGTCTCCTTCAATGATGCTTTATTGTTTGTCAACAACAGCATACAGTAAGGAAGGACTGCTGGGAGAAGTAGAGCATGGCTCTAAAGAGGGGGAGCCTGACATCTAGTGGCAGATGTGGAAAATACACTCAGCCATGGAGAAAATGCTTCTTCAGTTTTATTGATCTGTAGGCATTATATTTGTTCAAATAAAAGGTACCTTTGGTTGTGCCGGGCATTAAAAAAAAAAAAAATAAATTGAAGAAGGCTAATATAATATTTTTTTCCATGACTGTATATTTAATAAGTATTTTTAATGCAATATTTGAAAATCTCCAGAGAAAAAAAATGGGGAAAAAATCCTGACATTTTGGATTGATTAAAGTGATTTTTTTAAATCACTTTTTCCCATTAATGTATATTTTAATGCAATATTTGAAAATCTCAGGAGAAAAAAAAATTGGGGAAAAATCCTGATATTTTGGATTGATTAAAGTGATTTTTTAATCATTTTTTCCATGACTGTATATTTAATTAGTATTTTTAATGCAATATTTGAAAATCTCGAGAGAAAAAATTGTGAAAAAATCCTCACATTTTGGATTGATTAAAGTGATTTTTAAATAATTTTTCCCATGACTGTATATTTCATTCATATTTTTAATGCAATATTTTAAACCCTCGAGAAAGAAAAAATAGGGTGAAAAATCCTGACATTTTGGATTGATTAAAGTGATTTTTTATCATTTTTTTCATTACTGTATATTTAATTAGGATTTTATAATGCAATATTTGAAACTCGAGAGAGAGAAAAAAATTGAGAAAAAAATCCTCACATTTTGGATTGATTAAAGTGATTTTTTATCATTTTTTTCCATGACTCTATATTTAATAAGTATTTTTTAATGCAATATTTGAAAATCTCAAGAGAAAAAAAATTGGGAAAAAAATCCTGACATTTTAGATTGATTAAAGTGATTTTTCTAAATAAACTGAAATATACTATGAACATGAGAAAATCAATAAATGTCCAAATGATGTAGTTATTTTATTCACATCGCAACATAAAGATCATTATCAGACATGCACCCAGGCCTGGAACTCTCTGCAGTTGATGACAAATCTATCTTCATGCGTTTGTGTGTATATGAACTATTATGAAACATGCTCTTGGGGCTAGCGGTGATGATCCAAGCTCCAACACTTTAATATATTGTCCGACTCCAGTTGAGTCATGTCAGCGTTATATCAGTGGTACTAAGCAAATAAACCAATACGCTGACCTAAGACAAACAACTTCATAACACTCGCATAGCCGCTGCCCCCCCCCCTTAAACCCCAAAAGTTGTTTCTAAGCCATGATGAGAGCAGGGACTTGGAGGTACACAATGAAAGCGTTGAAGTATTGTGTACACACAGCTAAACTCAAGTTAAGGAGTTAATACTGCTGCGGTAAGGATTTTTTTTAAACAATAAAGGAATAGCCAAAGTTCCTCTACACATGAACGTTGCATCTTTGTGACAAGGATGAAGAAATTCAACTATTAAAAAATAAATAAATGTTCCCATCCAGCTTCCAAGCATGAGATTTCGACTTACTATTAAGAGGTAATGTTAAGTGACTGCTGCAATGTTTAGCATTCAGGTCCACAACCCCACCCCATGTAGTTTCGTACTCACCCCTAGTGAATTGGAGTCACAGTCCAGCCTTCAGCCTGGGCACCACACCGCCTCCCTCGTTGGGGTTGTCCGGGGCTCGTCGTCAGAAAAGGCGTTTCTCCAATCCGTGTCGACATCATCCACACTGCTTGCCAGTTATTCCAGTAGCCAGTTAGCATCATATACTGTATTAACTTGTAGTTAGAGGAGGACAACTGGTTTTAGTTTAAGTGATGAATCCTTGCCAAGGCATAAAGTGATGGATAGTCATGACTTTATTATATTAGAAAGTTTACAAGTGAACAATAAACATCACTACAGTGGAACCTTGGTTAGCGTCAATCTCTTCCAGAAGGTCAGACGGGGGGGGGGGGGGGGGGGCACACAAACACACTGAACTACCATTGTGGTGTGGAAGTGGTAACTTTTTGGCTGCGTGGGTTTTCTCCAGGTATTCCGGTTTCCTCCCACATTTCAAAAACATGCTAGGTTAATTAGCGACTTAGCGGATAAGTGGTAGAAAATGAATGAATGAGTTCTCCTATTTTGTGTGGAAGTGGTAACTTTTTGGCTTCTTATTTTGTCATCTCTGTGTGGAGTTTGCATGTTCTCCCCGTGCATGCGTGGGTCTCTCCGAGTACTCCGGTTTCTTCCCACATTCCAAAAACATGCTAGGTTAATTAGCGACTCCAAATTGTCCATAGGTATGAATGTGAGTGTGAATGGTTGTTTGTCTATATGTGTCCTGTGATTGGCTGGCCACCAGTCCAGGGTGTACCCCGCCTCTCACCCCAAGACAGCTGGGATAGGCTCCAGCACCCCCGCGACCCTCGTGAGGATAAGCAGTAGAAAATGAAGGAATGATTTCTTGTCCCTATTCCACCACCACCTTTTTGGAGGATGCACGCCATATTGTACACTCACTGCCAAATGTACACAAACCAAGGCAAAATTTGTTGGAAATTGTCAACCAAAACTGAAAAACACCAGCTGGGGTGTTCCGCTGTATTTATTTATTTTCCATGCAATTATCTTGAAAGCACATCAGGTCATGTCGCATTGATTTCTAAACATGTTTCACACACAGTTTGCTTTTCCTTACACTTGTCATCCATGTATACATAATGTACATATTTTTAGGATTATTGTGACGTGTGTGATGACATTTACTTCATTCATTGATCACTTGAGTTCCTCGGTGGAGGATGACGGCGTCTCGGAACCGTCAAGGCACTCCTGAAATACACAGCGAGTCGTGTATGACTATGACTTGTTTGCATTACAATGCAAACAAAACCCACCTTGACTCTGTCCAACTGTGGTCTACCTGGAAGGGATTTTTGGGAGGAAAAGGCCTGCAAAAAAAAGAGACGTGTGATTAGATCCGGTTAAGAATTGACGGCATTGACGTGAAGGAGTCTCACCCTCTTTGACTGTTGCGGCTCGTCTGTGGATTTGGATCGGTTCTTCATGTGTTTGTGTGGAGAGGTGCTGGTTGTGCACTTTGGGGTGGGAAACAATTCAGTTACATGAAGAGCCGTACTTGTATCAATTCATTCATTCATTTTCTACCGCTTTTTCCTCACAAGGGTCGCGGGGGTGCTGGAGCCTATCCCAGCTGTCTTGGGGCAAGAGGCGGGGTACACCCTGGACTGGTGGCCAGCCAATCACAGGGCACATATAGACAAACAACCATTCACACTCACATTCATACCGATGGACAATTTGGAGTCGCTAATTAACCTAGCATGTTTTTGGAACGTGGGAGGAAACCGGAGAAAACCCACTCATGCACGGGGAGAACATGCCAACTCCACACAGAGACGGCCGAGGGTCGGGAAAGACAAAATAAGAAGCCAAAAAGTTACCACTTCCACACAAAATAGGAGGAGAACTCATTCATTTTCTACCGCGGGGGTTGTGGGGGGTGCTGGAGCCTATCCCAGCTGTCTTGGGGCAAGAGGCGGGGTACACCCTGGACTGGTCGCCAGCCAATCACAGGGCACATATAGACAAACAACCATTCACACTCACATTCATACCTATGGACAATTTGGAGTCGCCAATTAACCTAGCATGTTTTTGGAATGTGGGAGGAAACCGGAGTACCCGGAGAAAACCCACGCATGCACGGGGAGAACATGCAAACTCCACGCAGAGATGCCCGAGGGTGAAATTGAACCCTGGTCTCCTAGCTGTGAGGTCTGCGTGCTAACCACTAGACCGCCGTGCCGCCTATCAGTAATTCATAAAAAAAAAAAAAAATCAGACTCATACCTCATTTGTCTTCTGCTCCATGGCCGAGTTCTGAGCTTGAGGATCAATTCTGTTTGAAAACTCCGACTTGAGACAGGTACTAAACACAAGACAAAGAGGTTATCAGATGACGTTTAGACATTTCCAGGTCCAATTGCTTGCTTGTCAACAATCAATTCCACAAGAAACGGTCCTACTAAACATGTGCAGATGACAAATAAAACCAAAAACATTAACAAAAACAGTCAGGAAACAGGAAATGGAAATGTCATTGAAGTGCTTTGGAGAAAAAAAATAAACTAGACGCATTTTATTTTCAAACCTCTGCTAAGTACAGTCTGTGTAGTCCTAAATTGTAACAATAATAATAACAAAATAAGATGAAACTAAATGTCTCCCCCTGGGCGCTCAGCCAGCTGCTCTACAGGAAACACTCAGCTCAGAGCTCATTAAGAATAAATGGAATGCTGATCGACCACCATAACTCACCCACTGTGACAGCTGACGTCAAGGCAGCATCGTGTTGGCGTTACCGGGAAGTCAATAACAAGGTTCCGAGTCGATGTCTACATACAAGCTCATTGAAGACGTGAGAATGAATGAATACTCCCTACGGCTCTCATACATTAGAGCCATTATGGCCGTATAGTCAGCTGGTTGACTTGGCACACTCAGGGGGGGGGGGGGTGTGCACTTAGGATGAAATTGGCGTTCTGGAGCTTTGAGAGAGCCTTTGGAGGAGGATCACAGCAGGACGGCCGAGTAACATCCCTCACCAGCATGACCCAAATCTGAAAGGTTTTTCCCACGACTGCATGTGTAACCCTGCAGTCATGACACGGCCAAAAGGATGGGGGATGGTACTATATGCAGTGCATCTCTTACACGTTTCAGATATGCATGCAAAAAAAAAACACGTCCGTGTATTATTAGCGACAATAGACTTAGTTATAAAAGCTACTCCACAACCTTGTTCTGCAAGGCTGAGCAAACACAAAATGTTGCCCCCGCTGTCTTTTGTACCGTTCCTTTCTACCCCATCATCACTTTTGAGTCACTATGCAACATCGAGAGGAGGAGAGGGAGGTCAAAATCACATCTAAAAAGCACAACATGTCCACATTAGAAATGTGTAGTTCAGGTACACTGACACCATCCATAGTGTTTGGGTACCAAGAGGGTGGAGCCATAAACTTTGCAGTCTGTTTGGTCACCATATTGTCACTTCAAAAGAAAAATTATTACGTTTGATTAATGTTCATGTTAAAGGTTAAATAACTGTTAATAGTTATCCTCCCTATCCGTGTGGAAGTGGTAAGTTTTTGGCTATTTAAGTTTAAAAGGAAATAACTTGGAGGCTACCGTTTAGGTTGCTAGCTCTCTAGTTTGCGAGTTAGCATGTGTCTCAAGACCCTGCAGTACGCAATATGTTGTAAATAAAGAGTATAAATGTGACTATAGTCGTGTTTTGTCATGTCTACAGGGCTCTAATAATGCTTTGTTAATTTTAATCTGAAAAAAATAATTTGTCTACCCACCAACTGTATGTGGTTTCTTAAGTTTTTATTATTATATTTATTTATTACTGATTTATTTATTTTTCATCTTATTTTGTGCAGAAAAATAAAAATTAAGATATTTGAGAACAGTGGAATGTTTTATCAGAGCTTTTATTGTAGAAAATCGGAACCAAAGCACTGAAAAAGTTTGTATATTTTTCTGTTTTTAATAAATGCGTTTTTTTTGGAAAACCTGATGCGGCCCAGCCTTGCCCAGACCCTAGCTCCAGTGGCCCCCAGGTAAATTGAGTTTGAGACCCCTGGATTAGAAGATAGTATATCAATTGTTAACAAAAAAATAATTTACAATGAGATGAATTAATATGCACTGAATGAATATGCATATTATGCACCGTTTCATCATATTATCACACAATTGTAACATACAGTACATTCTAACCTGTATGTATTACACTGCAGTTCCATGGGAAGGTCGGAACTACTGGAACATTTAAAATGGTTGATAACCCCAAAATGCAATCCTACACTGCACGGGGACGAAGCTCCAACGGGGAATACATCATGTCAGCTGAAAACTGAGGAAATGCTAAGTCCTGTCCGTGTTAAATTGCAGGGAAGCGATTAAGTTCAATACATCAGGAAGCAGGGTGTGACAGGATGGAATCAATGAATAAAAAAGCAGGCATCTTCTAAAAGGGGAGCAGGTGCCAAAAAAAAAGGAAAAATAGATGGATGCAAAAGATGTAGCAAATTTCAGGCACTCACCACCTTTTCTTCTCCTTCCTCTCTCTCTCTTTCTTTCTCTCACCCTCAGTGCAGACTTCCAGCCGAGGAGATGCTCATGTCACTGTTGCCGCTATGGAGTCTGTGAGAGAGAGCACACCCCTCTGTGCCCATTCAAAGCTCCACCGACGCACCATTCATGCATGGATGGATGGATGGACGGACACACACACACACACACACACACACACACAGAGAGAGAGAGAGACAGATAATGCCAGACACCTGGTATGCCTATCACGATGCTGCATGCTAATGAACGCATCTTGGCAGACGGAGGTCGGCATGCGGCACATATACAAAGATGCAGTTTAATATTAATTCTTTAACTATACTGCAAAGAGTTATTAGTTACAAAGACAAACAGAAGAAGAACTGAAATGTATCATATAGATATCACTAATGTCTATTTTTAAAAGCCCACCTATTTTTTTTTTTGCCCTAATGCAGGGGTCTCAATCACGCGGCCCGCGGGCCAAATGTGGCCCGCAGGACACTAGTTTGAGGCCCCCGCCTTGATATGAAAGTTTAATGTTAGTGCGGCCCGCGCAAGTTTGATATGGATGCTGTATGGTATCATGTACCCAGAAAAAATTATTACGTTTGATTAATGTTCATGTTAAAGGTTAAATAACTGTTAATAGTTATCCTCCCTATCCGTGTGGAAGTGGTAAGTTTTTGGATATTTAAGTTTAAAGAAAATAACTTGGAGGCTACCGTTTTGGGTAGCTAGCTCTCTAGTTTGCGAGTTAGCACGTGTCTCAAGACCCTGCAGTTGCGCAATATGTTGTAAATAAAGAGTATAAATGTGACTATAGTTGTGTTTTGTCATGTCTACAGGGCTCTAATAATGCTTTGTTCATTTTAATCCGAAAAAATAATTTGTCTACCTACCAACTATATATGGTTTCTTACGTTTTATAATTTGGCGTTTTATTATTATTATTATTATATTTATTTATTTATTACTGATTGATTTTCTTTATTCTTGATTGTAGTTTTTTACATTTTTTTTATTTTTAATAAATGCGTTTTTTTTTGTATTGTTTTTTTGGGAAAACCTGATGCGGTCCAGTCTCACCCAGACCCGAGCTCCAGTGGCCCCCAAATAAATTGAGTTTGAGACCCCTGGAAAACAAGCCTGTGGACAAATGAAGCATACGACAAATAAAGCATACAACATGCAGAGAAAGATGAGGTGACAATCACTAGTCCACTAGTGCAGCTTCCATGTCTACCAGAGCACTTAGTTGCATTCTAGGAGGTAGTTCCCCAGCCAGGCGACACATGAGGATGTACATATTTCACTTAGTCATATTTCAAGCTAGTATCCGACGTGCCAAATCCAACTACAAGACGATAACGATCACATTTGACCACATATTTAATTGTTGACCGATACACTCTTCAGCTATTTTGAGTATCACATCCGCATTACAGTACTAATTCATAATGTGAATCCTGAGAATGACAAGTATGAAGTGGTAGCATGGCAGGACTTAAACCAGGCTTTGTGAAAAACGCCATTACGGCAAACAAAACAATCTGAAAACAAGAAATCAAAAGCATTAATAAGCACGCAAGAACACATGAAAACATTTCAATACCCCAAAAACAACGTGCAATATTCTTCACAAGCTGGCCAGTCCTGTGCTATCAGTCCTGGTATTTGTGTTACAACGCATAATTAAGCATGGACAATAGATGAATAGAAAAGCAAGTTATCATTCAGAAAATAAAATATATACATCTAACTGCTAAGATACAGGTTGTTTAACATTATGGCTACATTAAAACTATATAGTAAACACCCTCCTGAGGATGTGTAGTGTTTATAAAATGGATACTTACCGTGATTTCCTGATTATTGAATGCACTTGAATATAAGCCACAGCCACCAAATTCAACAAGTAAAATTTGTTTTTTTACACAAACATGAGCCTCACCTGTCCATAAGCAACAGGTGTCCATGTTGTAATGTATGATATGGCTATAATAGATGTAATATGTAAGTGACAGTGCTGGAGACAGGACACTATAAACCTTGCAATGCGACCTCCACTCTGTGTTCCCAGTGTCACTCGTTAGCAATTTGGAAATTCGCTACTTCCTGAATCGGTTCAAGCATCATGGGAACTGGAGTTCTCCAGCGTAAACAAACCTAATCTATTTGTGTCTTCCATACTGTAACTACACGCTAACGTAAATGATCAGTGGTAGCAGCTCATTAGCCTGTAAAAATCATTGTTTAAAGGCGCAGGGTTCAAAGTGTGCGAAAAAAGTGGCGGCTTATATTTCCAGAAATTTCGAGAGTTGGTAGCATAATGTTGCCTTGTAGCTTATTTAGAAATGACTAAAAAGTGCTTAACATAAATCTTTTTCCTTTCGACAAGACTGACCTCACCTCGTTGGATGTTGTAGTTTCTTACCATTTCCTCGTGATCCAACACAAAAGTCTTTCATACTGATGTTTCTCTCAAGTCTTTGGTCTGTTCAGAGTCACCTAAACTAGAAGATGACGAGATGTTCTCAGAAACCTTGCAGTCATGTACAGTAGATGATTCGTTTGTGCCGGACTCTTCTGACGACTCAAGGTTCTGTCCCTGGTCTGGGGGAAGCTGTAGGAAGAGAGGAACTTCCAGCTGTTCTTTAGTGAGGAGACCTCGCTGGTCATCGACTCTGCAGCACTGAGCCCTCGACAGCATTTCCAAGAGCCCTGATGTTATCACAGTACAACCTGGTATTAACTTAACATAACACTGACTACTATATTAGGGGTAAATCGAGCGTGGTTCGGGTGACCAGTGCTAATGTGATAAAAAAAAAAAGTTGTTCTTGATACAGTCCTAACTATCCTATGGTTTAGGAGTCCTACCATCCATGTCGCGGTTCTTACTAGGCTTTGGTGAAGTCTTGAACTTGTCGGTCTGAGGGGACAAGCGGGCCTCCAGACCACCTGATCCTGCCTGGATCCAAGACAGATACAGACAGATATGAAATTAATAACTGGCATTTGTTTAATTCCATAGCACACAATTAGTGCTTTTTGATTGGAGGAGGAGATAAGTTTGATAAGATAATTGCACCATTTTACCATTTTTGCACAATTCCAATAAATTCTCATTGTCTCACCTGTGTGGCTGCAGCAGTTCCACTGGCTCTTGGAATGCTGCCTTGGTCTTTTCCTGCTCAAAACAAAAGTTACAAAGTCAGGAAATACATAAGATAAAACTTCACAATGCATCACACGGATAAAACCAATATCATTAGTTGCCAACATATGCTCGAGGGCACAAAGCACTGGGTAATATTTCCCTTTTTTGGCTGCTTTCCTAGCCGCATAATACCAAATTTGTAGCATGTCCTTTATTTACTCATTTAGAAAATATATTTTAGGAAGTGAACTGGCCTCCCCTGGGATATGAATTAATCTGAACAAAATAATTACAGTACACTACACAAAGAGATGGAGTCTGGAGCCCATTTTGCAAATGCCGTCCATATTGGCTGTTCATTTAAACTAGCTGTCTTACAGTATAGCTACATATATCTATACCGTACTTCTCTTCCTAAACTGAGGCGAGGGGCACTGATCCAAAGTGAAGTTGGTTGTGGTGTCTCAGCAGTACGTAAAAAGAGGTGTGTGAACTAGACGTGGCGTGACATTCAACAAACCAAACACACTCCGACACTGAAGTCCCACAAAAGGAGAGACACTTGAAGAGTAAGACAAAAGATGAAGGCAGAGATAGGAATAAACTATGACAACTATGACCTAGGATCCATTATGTCATTGTATGGTCATATCACCTACTTCGGTACGAGGTACATTTAAAAAAAAAAAAAAAAAAAAAAAAAAAAGAAAAAAACCTTAAACCGTATTATGAAAGCAGGAAGTGAACAAATGTAACAGTTACTGATTGTAAAAGTACCAGATGGAGGAGTAGGATTTAATAAGCTTTGCTTCTTCCTACTCCTTTTGGACATGTGGAACTGTGAACTGATTATGGGATGCATTCAATTGTAATCTGATGCATGTTCAAATGAAATTAAACCATTACCATTCAACTGCTCAACAAGTAATGAAGAGGGAATAGCATAGTATATAGTATGTATAATGCACATTATTGATAAAGTACTTGGATGTTCTTTATTTATGGAGTGGTGTAGTTGCTTCAGGGACAAACCTTGTCAATTCCACTTGCAGACACAGGTCAAAGAACGAGCTCAACAATGTCTGATGAAGTTTCAACACACCTTTGACTTTGTCAAGCCGCAGCATCTTATTGGCCAGTCTGAACACCGTAGTGCTCATGTTCACAGCCTCGTCACTTCCAACCTGATGAAACAAAACAAAACATAGGCTACAGCATGTTCAGTGGTTACAGTGCAATTACAGAGACACGTGAGGTGGTGTGCAACCAAGATACAATTATTTTTTAAATGTTTCAACAAGAATACGCACGTGCGCAAGCAGTTATTTGCCAGGAAGACTAAAATCTCCAACACCAACTTGTATATCAGAGATATATAGAAATACTCACAATTGTGACCTGGGCCTCGTGAGGCTTTAGACTATGTTTCTGTAACACAGTTGACAGGGCATCTTGCAGTGTCTTACTGGACTTTGCCATGATACCTCCGGTCTTCCCCGTGAAGGCAATTTCCAGCCTGAAACACAAAAACACTAAAAGCATTTAATAATAAATTTAAATTTATAACGCACATCTAAAATAAGTAGAGCAGTGGAGGTGGAAATGACCAAAGCCAAACTAACACACACAGTGAACCAAAGACATTAAATATGCATTAAAATAGGCAAGCTATGTAAAAGCTTTTCTAAAAAGATATGTTTTTAAACCTTCTTTTAAAACGGTCTAATGTCTGTGGCGCCCTCAGATGATCGGGGAAGCCCATTCCACAGACATGGGGCATAGTTTTGAGCCTGATCCTTGGAGGCTGGAGGAGGAGATTGGCTTCAACCAAGTAAAGCACAGGCTTCAGTCCCGGGCAAACCATATTGATGACATTGCAAAAAAAGGACAGAAGTCATTAACTGAATGAGTGATGGGCGTTGAACCGTGGACTTCCCCCTCTCTGACAGTGAAGCGTGTTGCGGTGTGTGTGTAAAAAAGCCTGCTATTACACAAAAAAAAAAGTGTCAAGGAAGTCAACTCACGCAAACGTCACCCGAAGCTCAAGCAAGACCTGCTGATCTCTTAGCACGCAGCAGTCCTGGTCCAGCGATAACGGTTGCTGTGGTGGAGACAAAATGTGACTTGGAGATGACGTCATTCAGGAAGAAGGAGGAAGAAGATGGATAAGTCATCATATAACTGCTGGTGCAGGAGTTAAACTCTGGGAATGGTAAAAGGACATGAGGCAGAGTGGCCAAGCGCTCACTTTGTCCTTGCCGTGAAGGTAGATGATGACGTCTTTCAAGGAGAAGCCTCTCTTCTCGCACAGGCCAGCCAGCATGTCTCTGATGGGCAGGCCATTACGGGTTGGAGCCAGCGAGGCGCTGCCGTCGGGCAGGTACACGCAGCAGTAGCCCCCCTCCATTCCACAGCGACCTCCCAGGACGCCACCCTGCTCCGGGGAGCGAGGACTTGATTGGCCATTCTAAAAAAAAAAAAAAAATGTACATGGAGAAGAATTTAACTTTCACAAATTCCTTTAAGCTTCAGTTTTAACCTGCACTGACCTCTGCTGTCCTGCAGAGGGAGTCGAGCTCCACGTTACTGCTAGACTTCACAGCCACGGCCTCTCTGAGAGAAGGGGAAACATTGCTGTGGGATGCATCTGCTGAGAAGAGTCAGAGAATATTGTCATTTACATAAGTTGGGCTTGGCTGCACAAGCGATAAAATTCGACGGGGCACCACCTCCCAAGGATCCTCTTTTCTGGCGCTGTTTATCCAAGATCTTTCCACTCGAAAAGCTGCTGCCATCTGACTTCCTGCTCTGTTTGAGACCGTCGTTTCATCGTCATAAAGCATGTTATACAACTCAAAACATGCTTTTATTTATCTGGTGCTACCTTTTTGTCACCGAGGTTGGGGCTTCTCCTGGCCACGTCCTCCCAGGACACCGTGCGGAAAGGTTCCGTGGAGAGGTGAGGTAAACGTTTCCCTTCCACACTCGCCAAAGTGCAGCTCTGGTAGAGGGAAGAGCGCACAAAGCGTCTGTAGCTGTCCATTTTCATCAACTTGAAGATCTGACACAAACAAGAGGACAACCGTGGTTGGACAAAGTCAACTTGCTGGATGTCGGAAGCGTGTGTAGTGGAGTAGTCCAAACAGACCTGTGCTTGAGCCTTGTTAAACATATCAGGCGTGGGTTGTTCCAAGTCTTTTTCATCCGTCTTGGCCGTGTCGTCAATGTTGACCGAGTGGGGCGCCTTCTCGGACAAGTACATTTCATAGATGGAGCAAGCTGTGGCCTTTAGCTGGGAATAGAACATCTCCATCAGAGACATCTCCGTAACGTGTGGATCTGACCTGAAACCATCGAATCTGATGATTTCAGAGTTATTACGTTTGTTTCCCAAATCCTCACACCCATCCAATCATTCATTTTGTACCGCTTTTCCTCACGAGGGTCGCGGGGGGTGCTGGAGCCTATCCCAGCTGTCTTCAGATGAGAGGTGGGGTACACCCTGGACCGGTGGCCAGCCAATCACAGGGCACATATAGACAAACAACCATTCACACTCACATTCATACCTATGGACAATTTGGAGTCGCTAATTAACCTAGCATGTTTTTGGAATGTGGGAGGAAACCGGAGAACCCGGAGAAAACCCACGCATGCACGGGGAGAACATGCAAACTCCACACAGAGATGGCCGAGGGTGGGGAAAGACAAAATAAGAAGCCTAAAAGTTACCACTTCCACACAAAATAGGAGGAGAACTCATTCATTCATTCATTTTCTACCGCTTACCCTCAAGAGGGTCGCGCGGGGTGCTGGAGCCTATCCCAGCTGTCTTTGAGCGAGAGGCGGGGTATACCCTGGACTGGTGGCCAGTCAATCACAGGGCACATATAGACAAACAACCATTCACACTCACATTCATACCTATGGACAATTTGGAGTCGCTAATTAACCTAGCATGTTTTTGGAATGTGGGAGGAAACCGGAGAACCCGGAGAAAACCCACGCATGCACGGGGAGAACATGCAAACTCCACACAGAGATGGCCGAGGGTGGGGAAAGACAAAATAAGAAGCCTAAAAGTTACCACTTCCACACAAAATAGGAGGAGAACTCATTCATTCATTCATTTTCTACCGCTTACCCTCAAGAGGGTCGCGCGGGGTGCTGGAGCCTATCCCAGCTGTCTTTGAGCGAGAGGCGGGGTATACCCTGGACTGGTGGCCAGTCAATCACAGGGCACATATAGACAAACAACCATTCACACTCACATTCATACCTATGGACAATTTGGAGTCGCTAATTAACCTAGCATGTTTTTGGAATGTGGGAGGAAACCGGAGAACCCGGAGAAAACCCACGCATGCACGGGGAGAACATGCAAACTCCACACAGAGATGGCCGAGGGTGGGGAAAGACAAAATAAGAAGCCTAAAAGTTACCACTTCCACACAAAATAGGAGGAGAACTCATTCATTTTCTACCGCTTACCCTCACGAGGGTCGTGCGGGGTGCTGGAGCCTATCCCAGCTGTCTTCGGGCAAGAGGCGGGGTATACCCTGGACTGGTGGCCAGCCAATCACAGGGCACATATAGACAAACAACCATTCACACTCACATTCATACCTATAGACAATTTGGAGTCACATTTGGAATGTGGGAGGAAACCCACACATGCACGGGGAGAACATGCAAACTCCACACAGAGATGGCCGAGGGTGGAATTGAACCCTGGTCTCCTAGCTGTAAGGTCTGCACGCTAACCACTCGCCCGCCGTGCTGCCCCCACCCAATCATGAATGTGTTAATTATCAAAAAAGGATCAGTCATACCTCCTCCAATGACGTGGCTGGGATCTTCCTGAACTGTTCACATGACTGCCAGAACAAAATGTTCTCTGCACTCACCTCAGATCTCAGAAAGGCCTGCAGAGAAATACCCAAGACAACATGGTCCCACGCCTACCAAGTGAAAGTAAAACATCATTATTGTGTTTATATGCTACATCTCACTGTAAAGTAGCTGACTCCACAGGGGTCCTCCAGCAGCTTCTCAAAGGAAACAGCCCAGCTCAGGACGCTGTTGGCTGGACTGGACTCTCCGCCCGGGGTCCCGGGGAGACTGGAGCTGCTGCCTGCACTGCTCCGTGCGGACATATTTAACTCTGTACACATCCAGAGAACACACACACACACACACACACGTTTACCCGCACAGTTAAGCGTGACCAAGAATGAGACTAAAGATGTGTTCTTGTTGCATGCATGGGCTTGTTTCCACTCCAAGATTAGTAGGCACATGTTGACATTTCATGCTCACCTCCATCTGACATGGCGAGACTCTGTTAAGATAAAGTGGAAGACACAGAAATCATTATCCGACGAGAGAAAATGTCTCAAAACTGAATAAGAATGTTGTTAACTTCACAATAGCCATTTTAGGTTCATCTCATCCCCAGTCACTGTTGTTGTGTCCTTGGGCAAAACACTTTGCGTCCCTCCAGGGCTGGGAATGAATGATCGGGAGTGGACAAAGAGGCGCAAATTGTCAGCCATGTTTCCATCCCAAGGGCAGCTATGGCTACAGATGTAAATTAACCTAACATGCATGTTTTTGTAAACAGGAGTACACGGAAAAAAATCCACACAGGCACGAGGTGAAACATGCCCCCACATAAACATTGGTTAAGCACATAAGAATGGATGTTTTGCAATTAAAAAAAAAAAATCATAAAAATACACAATTTTAGCGCTGAATTAAAACAATGTGGAAAACACAAATTACATTAATTGCAGCAACAGTGAATGCAGGAAGTGGTTACAACATCAACTTCTCTCATTCAGTTTTTGCAAAAAGATGTCTTCAAGCTGAAACTACACGTTTCAAATCATGAAAATGTTTAACAGGAGTCCAGCATATTTTTATTTTTTTCTTCAGCAAACTAGCGTTGGTTCGAGCCTGGAGAGCCCAATCACAGAAACCGACCGCCAGCTTGAGCAGAGTGCGAATTAAAGAAAAGCTTTGATCACGGATCACATAGAGTACATCCTACACATGACAAAGTTGGCAAACAGGCAGTTCGTTTTTAGCAGCTTGCGCCATTGCAGAGAATGCTGACAGTACAAGATAAAAGAAAAAAAACGCTCAACATGTCAAAATGGAGAGTGAAGGCCCATTTTTAAAGTATGCAATCCTAAAAAGTCATCCTAACTCACCATGTGGCCAACAGGAGACCTGAGAGAATTACAATTCTTCGCCATGCTACCCAAGACGCCACAGTTTGATGTTGAAGTCAAACACGATGTTGTCCACTAAGCATGGACACACAATGGAGTACTCCACCCAAATGACTTGTACACTTTGACAAACCACCCTAAAAAAAAAAAAAAAACCTCATCGCTTGGGTTCCCCGGTCACTTCCTGCGTGGCGAGGAGGTCTTGCTATAGCAACAGGCCACAGAAGAGGAAGTAACATTACTATCATCTCACTGTCACGCATTACAATGCCTCTTCTCATGAAAATAGTAACATACTACATGTATAATTATTATTAAACAGCAAAGACTACTTGCATTATTATGCCATATATTACTACTAATGAAGAAAATTGACTCAAATTAATTAAATGTTGACAGTATTGTTTATCAGTAGGATAATTAATCCAGGAAATTTGCTATGGTGACAAGACTAATTGTATTTGTACAATAATTTCACCCTCTGTATTATCAATATTTCCGCTTAATGTACGATTTTACTTCAATAAAAAATATGTATAATATGGCTTTATTTAGGGCCTATGTAATTCTGAATGAGTTCTCTCTCTCTCTCTCTCTCTATATATATATATATATATATATATATATATATATATATATTCTATTCCAAATTTGTTGGATGTTTATTTACTTCGATGCTAGTAAATGGAGAAAAACATTGCTGTACATTCTAAACATTAGTATTAGCAGGTTAAGATAATGAGCGGCTTACATAACAAAAAATACATTTTTAGCAGTTAATGGTTGTACTTATTAAAACAACACTAACTTGTTGTTAATGGTACTTAGCAATTTAAAGGTTGCAAACTTCAGCCACATAGCGGCGACCAGCAATTAGACGGCACCACCCCAACAGCCAAACATTTCTGCTTGGGTATGTACAATTCATTGAACTACCTTTTCACTTGCCATTTCCGTCACTATGGAGTGCCATTTGTCATGTTTTCTGTATGTCATAACCTTCGCCAGGCAGGAGAAGCGACGGTGAAGCCTCTTGAAAGCGACCATGTTGTTTCATTCAACGCCGAAGAGAAGCAAGCAGGTAGGATTTGATTGACAGCTTTGATTGGCGCCAGTCAGTCCTGACATGCGCAGTATGGTTTGCAGGTGTTCCGGGGTGTAGCTAATTGCGAAGTTAGCGCACATTAGCTTTGTATAGAAAATGGACTTTAAGTGGAATAAAATGCCATACTTAGTAGTTACTATACTTGACGACATAATGGCGGTACCTGTAAGAATTGTTTAAATAGATGCAGTGGGGAGTACACAACTATTAACGTTAGTATGGTCTGAATACAAAAATACAGCAGTCATAGAAAATAGTGTACTAGTTTAATAGTTAGCAAGATTGGTTGAAGAACATGAAGTCCCCTTCATTGTCATGGCTACCAAACCCAAATACTACATATAACCAATCAGTATCAGTGTTTTTTAATCACAGTTCTGCTGACAAAGGCAAAGTGAAGTAGTGCAATATGTATAATACTGTGTAATATGTACAATATGTGCAGTATGTGTGGAAAGGAGGGATGATGGAAGGCAGTTTGGAGTCTCTGCCACATGATGTCACTGTTAACAGTAACTATACTTCAAATACATACACAGAGCACAATAATACACATACAGTATAACTGAATGAATACCTTTATGACAGCGCCAGACAAAATGTATTACTTTTGTGTTACTTTTTGTGTTCATAAAAATGCAATATAAAATTGCCAGAGACCAATACTGTTAGCATGGATAACGCTAACAATTTTTTTGCGGGTGAATTATTCTTCCACGGCTATTTTCCCACTGTGTAATACAACACTGACCACACCCGTTGAGCAGAAAGGATGTGGAGTTGAGCAAAAGAAGCCAAGAAATGTTTTAATCCAGGCACAGAACAGGCGTACTGAAACTAATCCCACTGAATGCTCACAGGAAGGCAGAGCAGCTTTAGACGAGCAGGAGACGTGGAACTGATAGACGGGATGACATGTGTGTGTGTGTATAAGTTTGTGTATAAAGTCAAAAATAAGTTCAGTGATATAATCCTGTGATTATAAAAGTGTTAGCCTCCATTGCACAATGTTGATGCTCATCTTTGCTTTTCTGCATTAGCAGCAGTTCCTTCCCCTCGGCCATATGGCAGACCGCCCTAAAGTGGGCGATAATGTTCATGTATGCGAGTGTTTACTCGGTTTCCTCCTGTAGCAGGTGGCTAAGGGGATAATCCAGGTAAAGCCACTGCAAAGTGGAGATGTAGGGATGGACTGGAGGAAGGAAAGCGGGGGGAGGGTAAATGGATGCAGTGAGTGTCCTATGCGTGGACGACTAGGGCTAATTCCGGTCTCCTAATCCTGGTCCCATTCGCCCTTCCCCCCTGTTCCTGTTCGCCATCTCCACGCCGATGATTAGGCGCAACCGATGACCAGGTAGACATAACTAAAAAGAGGCTGCTTTTGTGCATAGCTAACCCGGTGACCTTGTCGCAAACGCACCTGTTTGAACCTCATTGGAGGATGTAGCATCGGCCCTCGAGCCGAGCTAAAGGATACGCGCCACCATGGGAGAAGCTCAGAAGGTACGTACCTTTTGTTTATATTTGATGTGTTGTTCTGATAAATGTCCTGATTTAACACCTGACATGTTAAACTGTGTGCAAAATATGAAAAATACCCTTAAAATTCAGCTTTTTTTTTAGTTCTTCTAATGCAATTCCAATCAAAATTTAAAGTGACAGTGATTTGTTTTCAGTAGTGTTTACATGTGCCGTCTGAATTTGGATTAATCGTGTTACAAAGTGCACTATTGTACAGTATGAATGGAGGCCTCTTCTAAATGAAGCTTCAGATTATGTTACAGAACAAGGGATCAGAAGATGTGCTAGCTGCAGCTAGCTTTGACCTCAAATCATCGCAACTATAAGATTTATTTTTGTTATTTGACACAATAGATTTCTTTAACTCGGATCCATTGTCTGTGAAATGCGTCAATGTGTTGAAAACAGATTTATTCACTGTTTAGGTTGGGTAAGATTTTGGGGAACCTCAGTTTTGGTCCAACTAAGACTTTATAGCCATCTTTTCATTTTATCATTATTGACCAAATAAAAGATTTTTTTTTTTTGAGGCGGAATACTAGCATCTAAGACATGTCCCTCCATTCAGGGCTTACTCTCCGTCATTGAGAAACTGAAGGGCTCAAGTGAGCAGGAAGTCAGAATAGTTCTTCTGGGTTTGGACAATGCTGGGAAGACCACCCTGCTGAAGAGCCTGGCTTCCGAGGACGTCAACACCATCACGCCTACACAGGTAAGGTGGCAAATATACTGCGATGAACTTTAGTGGGGATTAAAAAAAAAACAAAAAAAAAACCTTAAACTGTATTATGGAAAGCAGGAAGTGAACAAATGTAACAATTACTGATTGTAAAAGTACCAGATGGAGGGGTAGGATTTAATAAGCTTTGCTTCTTCCTACTCTTTTTGGACATGTGGAACTGTGAACTGATTATGTGACAAAATAATAATAATAATAATAATAATAATAATAATAATAATAATAAGATATTTTAAAAAAACTTAAACTATATTAGGAAAGCAGGAAGTGAACAAATGTAACAGTTACTGATTATAAAAGTACCATATGGAGGGGTAGGATTTAATAAGCTTTGCTTCTTCCTACTCTTTTTGGACATGTGGAACTGTGAACTGATTATGTGACAAAAATAAAATAAAAAAAAAAATTAATAAAAAATATTTTAAAAAATATAAAAAAACAACAGATCTGCAATGATTCGTACTGTGGCAACACCATCGTACTGACCCAGACCGTTTTCTTACTTTTCACAATTAGGCAACCCCCTACATGGTTTTGGTTACTGACTGAATCACTTGTCTATTATGGTGGACGTCTTTCTGTCCGTCCATCTTTGTTTCTATCTGTCTGTCCTTCCGTTCATCCATTCATCTACTGTATATGTTGGTCTGTCCGTCCATCTGCCTGTCCTTCCATTCACCCATCCATCCACCTATATGTCTACCTGTCATCTGTCTGTTCGCCTGTTCATCCATCCATCCATCCATCCATCCATTCACTGAACACTAGCAAAACAAAGTGGGTTTAACTTGCTAATGTTGCATTTGCTAGTTTGTGTATAAAATAACCAATCAGCAGCTTTACATCACTGGACTCCCAGTCCTTCTATTTGCACAGAGGTTCAAAGAAAACACACAAGATCGAAGCTGATCCTCGGATGTGCTCATTAGCTGTTAGACAACCTCGGTGTCCGAGCGTTGTTATGAAAAAAGGCTGTAGATTAACACAGTGACCGTAGTCTTTAATCCCCGAGAGCATGTTACTCTCCTGCTGACACACCAGGCTGCCATGCACACGTCTGTTTTCCAGATTTACAACATTTCCTGTATTTGTTCCTTTCCTTGTCAGGGCTTCAACATAAAGAGTGTGGCATCTCATGGCATGAAACTCAATGTGTGGGACATTGGAGGGCAAAGGAAGATCAGACCTTTCTGGAAAAAGTATCTGGAGAACACAGATCTGTTGGTAAGGGACCACATGTCAGTCAATGTCTGATTTACTTATACAGATCAGTGATATGAAGAAATGCATTGTTATTATTGCTTGTTTTGTCTTTCAGATTTATGTTATTGACAGTGCGGATAAAAAGCGATTTGAAGAAACAGGACTGGTGAGCTTGAAGCATTATTTTCATATGGTGACACAATTTGGGTCATGTTGCCTGACAAAAGCATCAAAAAGCTAAAAAAAAACATCTGAAGTGATTCTACCTGAAACCACATCTGAGGAGCTGAGAATTACCGTATTTTCTGGACTATAAGTCGCATGGAGTATAAGTCGCACAAGGCCAAAAATGCATAATTAGAGAGAAAAAAACATACATAAGTCACTCCAGAGTATAAGTCGCACAATGCCAAAAATGCATAATTAGGTCGAAAAAAACATACATAAGTCGCACTGGTGTATACGTAAGTCGCACAAGGCCAAAAATGGCTAATTAGGTAGAAAAAAAACATACATAAGTCGCTCCAGAATATAAGTCGCACAATGGCAAAAATGCATAATTAGGTAGAAAAAAAACATACATAAGTCGCACTGGAGTATAAGTCGCACAAGGCCAAAAATGCATAATTAGGTAGTAAAAAAACATACCTAAGTCGCACTGGAGTATAAGTCGCACAATGCCAAAAATGCAAAATTAGGTAGAAAAAAACATACATAAGTCACACTGGAGTATAAGTCCCACAATGCCAAAAATGCATAATTAGGTCGAAAAAAAAAATACATAAGTCGCACTGGAGTATAAGTCGCACAATGCCAAAAATGCATAATTAGGTAGAAAAAAAACATACATAAGTCGCACAAGACCAAAAATGCATAATTAGGTAGAAAAAAACATACGTAAGTCGCACAATGCAAAAATGCATAATTAGGTAGAAAAAAACATACGTAAGTCGCACTGGAGTATAAGTCGCACAATGCCAAAAATGCATAATTAGGTAGAAAAAAACATACATAAGTCGCTCCGGAGTATAAGTCGCATTTTTTTAGGGTAATTTATTTGAACTACTTGACCAAAACAGACATTACGTCCTCTTGGAAGGCAAGTTCTAATAATAATAAAAGAATAGAGAACAGGCTGAATAGATGTAAGATATGCTAACACAATGCTTATTCAGCTACACAAAAAATAAACATGAACAGAAAAGGTGTCCAGTGTTTATGTATTATAAACAGTTTTTTTTTCATTTATAAGTCGCTCTGGAGTACAAGTCGCAGGAACAGCCAACCTATGAAAAACAGTGCGACTTATAGTCCGGAAAATACAGTAGAACTGTAGCTTGATGTCACATGCAGATGCAGTTTTAAAGTCATTCTAAAGTCTATCCTAATCCTAACTCTCACGTGATGCAAAACGATCCAAAACACAGGAAACCAAAGACAAAAGAAGGTCGAAGTTGTGCTAAAGGGGATTTTAACTGATGTTCGCCATGCAGGAGTTATCAGAACTGATCGACGAGGAGAACCTGAAGGGCGTTCCGGTACTAATCTTTGCCAATAAACAAGATCTGGCCACAGCATCGCCGGCCAGTGAGATTGCGGAGGGCCTCAACCTTCATACGTACAGAGACCGCGAGTGGCAGATTCAGGCTTGCTCAGCCGTGTCCGGCGAAGGAGTGCAGGTCAGCATCACTGTTCTTTGTATCATCTGCTTCGGTCTGAAAACGGCCCCAGTGCCCCACTTTGGACACCCCTGCTTTAAGTCTTTCCTCTTTCTTTCTTATCGTCTCTGTTTCTGTACCAGGATGGCATGAACTGGATTTGCAACAACATCATGAACAAGAAGAAGTAAACGGGCATCATTCTCACACAACACACGCATCATTTCCTTTCTTGTCATGGTATAAATATGTTTCTAAATATAGCTCCTATTTAAGCGACACTTGAATAAATTAGGCTTTTACAGCTGTCGATCGCGTATGCAAGCTTTACTGTCTCTGTTAGAAGTACGGCCCTCGTTGTATGCTGTAGTTGAATGTGGGGCTAACGTGTTTGGAAGATTTTTGACAATAAAATGTTCAGTCTTGTCATCTTTTGGGGGATTTTCTGACATTTTATACTCTAGGTCAGGGGTCTCAAAGTCAATTTACTTGGGGGGCCACTGGAGCTAGGGTCAGGGTGAGACTGGGCCGCATCAGGTTTTCCAAAAAAAACGCATTTATTAAAAACAGAAAAATGAATAAAGTTTGCTTTGGTTCCGATTTTCTACAAGAAAAGCTCTGATAAAACATTCCACTGTTCTCAAATATCTTAATTTTTATTTTTCTACCCCTGATTTACAACATATTGCGCAACTGCAGGGTCTTGAGACACATGCTAACTCGCAAACTAGAGAGCTAGCGACCTAAACGGTAGCCTTCAAGTTATTCTCTTTCAACTTAAATAGCCAAAAACTTACCACTTCCACACGGATAGGGAGGATAACTATTAACAGTTATTTAACCTTCAACATGAACATGAATCAAACGTAATAATTTTTTCTGGGTACATGATACCATACAGCATCCATATCAAACTTGCACGGGGCCGCACTAACATTAAACTTTCATATCAAGGCGGGGGCCTCAAACTAGTGTCCTGTGGGCCACATTTGGCCCGCGGGCCGCGTGTTTGAGACCCCTGATTTACAACATATTGCGTAACTGCAGGGTCTTGAGACACATGCTAACTCGCAAACTAGAGAGCTAGCGACCTAAACGGTAGCCTTCAAGATATTTCCTTTCAACTTAAATAGCCAAAAACTTACCACTTCCACACGGATAGGGAGGATAACTATTAACAGTTATTTAACCTTTAACATGAACATTAATCAAACGTAATAATTTTTTCTGGGTACATGATACCATACAGCATCCATATCAAACTTGCGCGGGCCGCACTAACATTAAACTTTCATATCAAGGCGGAGGCCTCAAACTAGTGTCCTGCGGGCCACATTTGGCCCGCGGGACGCGTGTTTGAGACCCCTGATTTACAACATATTGCGCAACTGCAGGGTCTTGAGACACATGCTAACTCGCAAACTAGAGAGCTAGCGACCTAAACGGTAGCCTTCAAGTTATTTCCTTTCAACTTAAATAGGCAAAAACTTACCACTTCCACACGGATAGGGAGGATAACTATTAACAGTTATTTAACCTTTAACATAAACATTAATCAAATGTAATCCATATCAAACTTGCGCGGGTCGCACTAACATTAAACTTTCATATCAAGGCGGGGGCCTTAAACTAGTGTCCTGTGGGCCACATTTGGCCCGCGGGCCGCGTGTTTGAGACCCCTGCTCTATAACATGTTTTGTCCTTGCAGATGTTTTCTTTGCCTTTGACCTTGCCGTTTCTCGAAACCTTGCATTCGGCCGCCATGACTCGGATTTAATGGTTCTTTTGTTGCTATTGTCTGGAGATGTAATTAACCATCTGAAAGCACTTGACAATCGCATTCGCCGGCTCATCTTCCACATGAAATGCGCTCATTGTGACTTTTCCTGGTGTTGAGATTGATATTGTGTAGGGGGGGGCACAATTTGAACAATGAAGGTGCTCCTTCGGCCAACAGGTGGCAGTGTAAGAACAACTAAATACCTGACGTGCCCTTTATTTTACCATTTTAAAACCCTTCTAAGGACTACAATGTAAAACATATAATAGACGTGAAGGTGCCATATTGTAATCTGGCTGCATTTCAATGTATCCTTAATCATAATGCGATGCTTCATTCTAGTCGTGTGATGAGTGTTTCCATGGAAACCCTCCACATTATTCTCCACCTTGCAGCCTTCACTCCTTTCTACCTTCATGTCTGTCACAAAGATTGAGGTTCTGTTCCTCAGAAGAAGACACCCAGAGCGACACGAGCGCACAGGTAAGAACAAAATTCATGTTTTTAGCATCCAAGTGGAAGGAAATTCAAATATACTTGATAATAGATTTTTCTACAGGACTACCACAGCAGTCCATCATGCCACCGATTACTCACCTGACACCCAACGCCACCCAGACGACCTTTCACCCTGGGAGGGAGGTGCACCTCCAAGTGCACACCATCCTGATTGTGGTCATGTTTTGTGCGGTCTGCTTCCTGCTGCTATCGGCTTTCTTCTTCGCTTTCTGCTTCCACTGCTCCATCGCGTCGACGCCATCACCAGACCCGCACAGCGCCACCAGGGCCAACTTCGATCGAGAGGACGCCACGTTCAAGTGCACCTCGTCTGACGGCCTGTCAGTCGGGAATCGTGTCTGATTTAATTTTTAGTCATATTTACAGTTGCATTACACAATAAAGGATACACAATCACAGAAGATAAGCCATTTAAGACATAAATAAGATTCCTGCTTGTGTGTTGAAATAAATGTCTTTGAACGTGTGCACAGGAAGTGACATCAGGGATTCAGATTTGAGTTTTAGCTGTATAAGGACCACAACAGTAACCCATGTTATGATGATAATCATTATTGTTATGCTATTATTATGCCTGTTGTGAGATAATTCCCCCACAGTAAAAGCCTGTTGTTCCGATGATCAAGTCTGGTGCATGTCTCCTTAGTGACACCTGGTGGCCAATGTAGACTACTACAATATCTGTTAATGGCTTATATTGTATTTGTACAGTACATTTCACTTCATGTAGCCATTTTTATGCTTGAAAAAGCTTAATTTAGATTACATAAGATTTGCTTAAACGTGTATGTTTTTGACCAATGACGTCTCATCAACCACGAAACACAATTATTTATTAATTTTAGAAAAAGCTACCCAGAGTAAAGGAGTGAATAAGTGTTTTAAACGCGAAGTGACGAGGGACGGATGTGTATGCTTTTTATAGGACAGCTATGTTACATTGTGCTTTTCCACGCAACTTTGCGTTTCTTTAATGTTGTTGCTTGACATTACATTCACTTATGTGATATTACGCAAAATTAACATTAAAATAGGCGTCTGTGCGTGAAGTTTGCGTGTTAGCATGTTAGCATTTGGGATGCTGAAAAGTGAATGGGGTATCAAATTAAGTTAAAGTCATGGTTTATCAGATAGAATTAATCAAATTAATTCAGCATTTCTAGAATTCCAACCTTTTGTGTGATGGTTAGCGTCCTTCTCTGCCTTTTAGGCTCAGAGCGTTTCGTCGACATTGTGTATTTTGTCGGCAAGAAACTTACAAACTCGCTAGTTAGCTAGCTAGCTAGCTAGCTTGCGAGACACGGTCCGGCGCCACGAATGAAATTGATTGACAGTTTTCTCCAGCCAATCAGGACGCAGAAGACAATGCGTGGTGCAGACAAACAAGATTAAAAAAAGAAACACTCAACTTCCCACAATGCAATTTTTCTTAAAGGGTCAGACTCAGCCTGAAACAGCGTTCATAGGTTGCAATAAAAAATAAAAAAAACACTAAAATATCCCGTGAAAGCAAGAGAACAATGTACTTACGTTGTAAAAAAGCGTCATAATTAACAACAAGTCTTTAATTATATTGATACACAGAGGAAGGACAAAGCTAGAGTAAAGCTGTGCTCAACCACATGGCAGTCAACACTTTTTGGTGCGAAAACTTTTATTTCTATGCAAATTAAACCAATAGGTATGATTTAGCTATGCGGTAAAATGCCACATGCTACTAGGAAAGGTTTCAGTCTATAGTGCAACCAAAAAAATAATCCAACATTATCAGATATCGGGGTTTTGAGTCGTACACAAAAATAAGCATCAGCTAGCATCAGGTTGCCATCATCTACAGTATATGTTAGCATGTGAGAGTTCAAGACACGGAACACATGGCGCTCTTGGAGCAGCGGGAGTCACAAGAGCTGTCACGTGACCCCGTGATGGAGTCCCTGCCGTCAGACTCTGGTGACTCCAGCTCCAGGTGAGCGTCCTCCAGGCCGTCCTGCAAAGTGTCTTTGTAGTGGGACTGGGGACACCGAAACAATGATTGGTAACTTTGGACAAAGCATTACAACACGTTTTGATTGCATCATCCTGATCATACCTTATGAACTGACAACTCCTCCACCCGACACTCCTCCATGGACTCCTCCAGGGAATGGCCGGAAATTTCCATCTTGATGCGATGAGAGTGAATGGACTTGACGTCGTCCTCATCCTCACCCGCCACCAGTGGGAACACCTGGACAAGAGGATCGAAACGAGCCAAAAACTAGAAAGGCACTCTAAGAGCGCAGACCCCTTACTGCTATTCACATCAAAATAATAACCCTACATTTTTTGGATATCCGAGGGTGGGGAAAGACAAAATAAGAAGTCAAAAAGTTACCACTTCCACACAAAATAGGAGGAGAACTCATTCATTCAGGGTCACAAGGGTGGTGGAGCCTATCCCAGCTGTCTTTGAGCAAGAGGTGGGGTCCACCCTGGACTGGTGGCCAGCCAATCACAAGGCACATATAGACAAACAACCATTCACACTCACATTCATACCTATGGACAATTTGGAGTCGCTAATTAACCTAGCATGTTTTTGGAATGTGGGAGGAAACCGGAGTACCCGGAGAAAACCCACGTATGCACGGGGAGAACATGCAAACTCCACACAGAGATGGCAGAGGGTGGGGAAAGACAAAATAAGAAGTAAAAAAGTTACCACTTCCACACAAAATAGGAGGAGACCTCATTCATTCATTCATTAATTTTCTACTGCTTATCCTCACAAGGGTAGCGGGGGTGCTGGAGCCTATCCCAGCTGTCTTTGAGCAAGAGGCGGGGTACACCCTGGACTGGTGGCCAGCCAATCACAGGGCACATATAGACAAACAACCATTCACACTCACATTCATACCTATGGACAATTTGGAGTTGCTAATTAACCTAGCATGTTTTTGGAATGTGGGAGGAAACCGGAGTACCCGGAGAAAGCCCACGCATGCACGGGGAGAACATGCAAACTCCACACAGAGATGACCGAGGGTGGGGAAAGACAAAATAAGAAGTCAAAAAGTTACCACTTCCACACAAAATAGGAGGAGAACTCATTCATTCATTCATTTTCTACTGCTTATCCTCACCAGGGTCACGGGGGTGCTGGAGCCTATCCCAGCTGTCTTTGATCAAGAGGTGGGGTACACTCTGGACTGGTGGCCAGCCAATCACAGGGCACATAGAGACAAACAACCATTCACACTCACATTCATACCTATGGACAATTTGGTGTCGCTAATTAACCTAGCATGTTTTTGGAATGTGGGAGGAAACCGGAGTACCCGGAGAAAATCCATGCATGCACGGGGAGAACATGCAACTCGGGTCTCCAATTCCAACAATTCCTGAAAATTTCATCCAAATCCATTAAGAACTTTTGAAGTTATTTTGAAAAGCTTAGTGCTGTGCTTGGTGGAGGTAATAAAAGTTCAGGAAGCAAATAGTTGAGATGAAATTCTTCCTACCAGTCCTTCCTCATCGCCTGTGGCTTCAGGCCCGGTGAGGGTGGCCTTGCTGATGGCCTTACTGATGGTTTGGGTCTCAAACTGAGGACACGCTGCTTGAGCGTTGCCGTCCTTGTCCCGCTTTCCTTTCAGCCAGTAGGTCTCAATCTCAACATTGCCCTGGAAGATGGACGGATGGAAGGAATAGTGGATAACTCCATACTTGCCGTCTTAAGAAAGGAAAAAGTTCTTCTTGTTTGAGTTGGAGGAAACTTTCTTGGCATTATTAGTGAACATAGTCAAGGCTCAATGTCACACAGCTCCACTTTCCGGCGCTGGATGCTAAACATGTTCACTGCCCAGAGCCAAAACATTGCTAGCTATTATATTTTTGCAAATAATTCTGAAATATTTTGTTGGCTACACATCTCGCATTTGCACCAATACGGGGGGCCTGAGGGAAGGTTTTGTGTATGCAGATACATATTTATATTTACTGTTGACACTTTAGCACACTGTGTTAGTCACATGTCCTGCAGCACTTCATTATGTTGTCATGGCAGATAAGCACATGTGATTTATGCGGTGGGTGTTGTTGCCACGGTGACTCATTTGACCCTTGACCTTGATGGTAATGATGCCCCTTCTTTCAAAAATAAAGTGGCTTCCTTTCAGGTGCTCGTAGGTGGCACTGCTGAGCTGAATATGCATCTCCTGGTAAAAAAAAACACACACAAGGGGCAACAATATTAGATATTTGCATGGCATACATACATTTCACTGTGTTGTGTTGCGTTGCTACAACAACTACAATGCGCTATGCCATATTACATGAGGTTACATGTCATTAATTTATGTTCCATTGCACTACACTGCATTGTGTTATTCTGTTTGGATAATAGCTAACTGGGCAAAATATACATTTTTTTTCATACGTCACACAGGCAAGAAAATCATACGTCCGTTTGTGACCGAGGCTCAGTGGCGTCATTAGGCCTATTTTAGGGGGACTTTCCATCCCCCTAAAACAGGGGTCTCAAACACGCGTCCCACGGGCCAAATGTGGCCCGCATGACACTAGTTTGAAGCCCCCGCCTTGATATGAAAGTTTAATGTTAGTGCGGTCAGCGCAAGTTTGATATGGATGTTGTATGGTATCATGTACCCAGAAAAAATTATTACGTTTGATTAATGTTCATGTTAAAGGTTAAATAACTGTTAATAGTTATCCTCCCTAACCGTGTGGCAGTGGTAGGTTTTTGGCTATTTAAGTTTAAAGGAAATAACTTGCATTATTAGAGTCCTGTAGACATGAAAAAAACGACTATAGTCACATTTATACTCTTTTTATTTACAACATATTGCGCAACTGCAGGGTCCTGAGACACATGCTAACTCGCAAACTCGAGAGCTAGCCACCTAAACGGTAGCCTTCAAGTTATTTCCGCACTAACATTAAACTTTCATATCAAGGCGGGGGCCTCAAACTATTGTCCTGTGGGCCACATTTGTCCCGCGGGCCGCATGTTTGAGACCCCTGGTCTACTACATTCATTCATATCCTGTGCATCTCCAGGGGGCTAAGCCCCCCCCTGTACTCAGAACCTAGTGACGCCCCTGCCTAGGGTTAAGCTACAGCACATTAGGCGACATTGTGTTGGGTTAAATATAATATGGGTTATGTTGCATGGTGTTATGCTATATCATGCTACACTACATTGCATTATCTTGTGTTGGACATTGCCATGATATGCTGTGATGCAATATAATGCACGAATCCCCCTACTCACCTTTCCGTTGCTCTCCATAGCCGACGCCGTGTGCACCGTGTCGCCATGAAGACCGTAACGTGGCATCTTGTGTCCCACCACACCTGCGACTACCATCCCGGAGTGGATGCCTGCCAAGGCAACATCATTCTGGGATGCAACACTACATTGAGTCTTCAATTCAGTACTTTTTAAAACGTGAAGCGAGCGCTGCGGGACCCACACGTCCGACCTACCAACACGAATCTGTATATTGTTTCCATTTGAGGGGTCTTTCAGGTGATCGATGGAGCGCACCATGTCCAACGCCATGTCGCAAATGTTGTGCGCGTGATATTTAGTCTTCTCCGGTGCCCCTGCCACCACCATGTAGGCATCCCCAATGGTCTCAACCTTGGTAGGGGAAGGGACAGGACTTGAGAACATAAGTAAAGGAGATAGGACAGAGGAAAGGAAACGCACCTTGAAGACTCTGTGCTTCTCGCTGAGTGTGTCAAAGAGCGTGTACATGGTGTTCAGCATGGAGACCACCTGCATGGGGGTAATGTGGCTGCAGATGCGAGTGAATCCCACCACGTCACTGAAAAGAATGGTGACATCTGGGAACACCTAGGGAGGGGGGGGGGTGACCTGTGCAGGACTTCCTTTTTCACAAAACTAGAACTAGAACATGACCTGGAATGAGGAGCATGGATGCTCTTTGTTCTTCTGACCTCACAAGTGTTTACAGCCGGCTCTCCCTTACGCAGCCGCTTAGCCACCGGCTTGGGAATCATTCTGTACAGAAGGTCGTCGGTTTTCTTCATCTCGTAATCCAGCATCTTCATGCTCTCTTCCAACTTGCTGGACTTCTTTTGCTCCTGCATTGGAAAAAAAAAGCCATTGTGAAGTGTCATCGGTATAAAAGGGGAGCTGCTTTTTCACCAAGGCGGGAACCTGTATGAGTGCTCTTTTCAGCTCCTCCGACTGCTGTGTGCCCGCCAGCACCAAATCCCGACTGGAGTCGTGCATGCTTAGGTCATTGATGTAGAGGCCTGTCTTGAACATAGCACTCAGGCTCTCCATCCTGCATACACAGTTGATTGAATGGAGTTCAAATGATCATGTTCACAACAACATAACAGTAGCATTAACGTTGAGTGGTAAGATTCATTTTAGCTCGATATTTCTTCTTCTTCTGTTAATATCCTCTTACAAATCTAGGGTCAGAATTTGTAAGTCACATGGAATGCTACTTCTACTGGTCCTATCTCATATTAACAACCTCTACACATCTATCTCTCTCTGAAGAGTCTTAAACCAGTCATGATGTGCTATATATATCACTATATTGACACTTACTATGGTACCCCAAAAAAAAACTATATTAGGAAAGCAGGAAGTGAACAAATGTAACAGTTACTGATTGTACCAGATAGAGGGGTAGGATTTAATAAGCTTTTTAATGGTAATAGTTGTAATGGTAATGGTTTAATTTCATTTGAACATGCATCAGATTACAATTGAATGCATCCCATAATCAGTTCACAGTTTCACATGTCCAAAAGGAGTAGGAAGAAGCAAAGCTTATTAAATCCTACCCCTCCATCTGGTACTTTTACAATCAGTAACTGTTACATTTGTTCACTTCCTGCTTTCCTAATATAGTTTAAGTTTGTTTTTTTAATTAATTTTAATTTTAATTTTAATTTTAATTTTAATTTTAATTTTAATTTTAATTTTAATTTTAATTTTAATTTTAATTTTAATTTTAATTTTAATTTTAATTTTTATTTTTTAATTTTTATTTTGTCACGTACCGAAGTACAAGGTGATATGAGCATCCAATGACATAATGGGTACCATAGTAAGTAAAACTAAATGAAATGAAAATACAAACAAACAGAACTAAAACCAAAACACAGCGAAAAACGCAGCAATGTATAAAAGTTCAACCAGATTCAAATAGGTTGGTTTTAGTTGTTTTTTGAAGTTGGGTACCGCTTCATATCGCAGGAAGGCTTCCAAAGAATGCGGCTTCCACGCTGTTCCACCACAGGCATGGCCGCATTTCATTACAAAATTCTAAAAGTTTTAGAAGAGGAAAGAGAAGAAGGATGTTTTTGGTGATGTTCTGAGAGGAAAAACACTCTGGTTTGCAAATGGGTTCCCATTAGGCTCACAAGAGCTGCACTGTCTGATTACAAGCTAATTAGCAGTTCATTTCATGCATGGCGAGAGCTGCTAGAATGGGCCCCTGCTCTGATTCCCTTTTATTTGCACACTCACTGTCGCTCTCACTGCACAATGTTTTGCTTTACAATGATTAATGAGGGCTTTTGTATCTTCTCTCTGTGTGTGTGTGTGTGTGTGTGTGTGTGTGTGTGTGTGTTATTCTTACACAGGAGTTCCCAGAAAGATGATGGACTCCCACTCAGGCATGTATCTCATTTGTCCTTTCAGTTTCAGGCAACGGCTCCCGTCGCCCCAGCTCTCCATGGCGTTAGCGCTGTTCCCGTCTAAGATAGAAGCACCGTGAGATGTCTGCAAAAACGCACTGTGCTGTTTTACGTTGAAACCGGAGAGGTCGTGACCTTTATAATCGTCCCCTATGATGGACTGGAAAGCCATGAGCTCCACATCCACATCAGCGGAACGGTTGGCATTTTCATAGTCGGAATCTGCAGAAAACACACAGATGCATGCATGCACGCACGCACGGACGGAACAAGACGAAAGCTCTCCTGTGTTTCTACTGTTCTCCTGCTAAGGAACATGCAATGGCGGCTTTATGTAAAAAAAATATAATCTCATGCTAGTGAGCCCTACACCAGACACACACCCCTGCGATTGTTTACATGGCTTCCAGGCTTACTCTGGACTCGGTTGTGGAGATTCCTCTCTCTCTTCACGGGTTCCTTGGACATGATCTCAAACAAGTTGTTGGGATGGGAGATGATCTAGATGCACACCAACACAGACTCTCTTGAGCATTCTTGGGAATGACACCGGAGCGACGGTCATCACATCTAACCATGTTCCATGTGAACTCCACCAGGGGGCGAGCCAGCAGGAAGGCATCGTTGATCTTCTTTCCATCCAAATCAGGGAAGACTGTCGCTAAGCCGGAGCCAACATTGTGCACCACCATGTCCTGGACGCCCAAGATAATGACTCTGTCTTCTCTTGCATGTAATAATTAAGTCCAGAAATGAGTTTTTTTTTTTTACCTGTCTGAAGACGATGTTAAAAGGAAAGACCTCAAAGAAGAAATCGGAGGTGATTGGCAGGATCTCCTGCTCTTCTTCGTCCTCCTTCATGATGTAGCGGTAAGCAGAGTTGTCAAAGTTCAACCTGAAGGAACACAAAAACAGACCAGCATGGGTAAAGCATATTGTGTAGCATTGCAAGATATTTAGCACAGGGTTTTTTTCATGGCCATGATGTGCATACGTGACCTTCTCACCACTCATGTGTGTTGGTGTCGAATGCATCACACAATACAAGAACCAGATCATGCTATTACGTATACCATATATGCTATATGAAATAGTTAATAAATAAATAGTAAATAAATAGTAAATACATAGTAAATTAATAGTAAATAAATAGTAAATAAATAGTAAATAAAAAGTAAATAAATAGTAAATGAAAAGTAAATACATAGTAAATAAACAGTAAATAAATAGTAAATAAAAAGTAAATGAAAAGTAAATAAATAAAAAATAATACATAGTAAATAATAAAAATAATACATACAAAATAATAAATACTAAATACTAAATATATGCTATATGAAATAGTTAATAAATAAATAGTAAATAAATAGTAAATACATAGTAAATAAAAAGTAAGTACATAGTAAATAAATAAAAAATAAAGAATAAAAAAGAAAAAAGAAAACAAAAAACGAAAAACGAAAAACGAAAAACAAAAAACAAAAAAATAATACATACAATGTAATAAATAGTTTGTCTTGGTTCTTTACAAAATACAATTGTAAACAATCTTGTACATGTCTGCTGGAAGGCTGGCGTACCTCATGGTGACATGAGAGTAGTCTCCTACCATCTGCTCAGACAGCACCTCCACATGGATGTCTGTGTCATAGAACTGCTTGCCCATCTGCCTCAGCTGACCCATGGCGTAGTGCAGGTAGCCCTTGCGCTTACTCCTGCACATAACAACAAATCAATCAAAAGGGTTTGTGCATGCAGTAATAGGGTTGCATGCATTCAAGAAGAGTGTCTCAGACCTGTAGTGCAGGGTGACTCCCGTGGCCGACTCTTCCTGGCAGAAGAAAGTCGGGGGCTGGACTTTGGGGTAGCTGAAACGCAGATACTCGTGGAGGTTGTCCAGGCCGTTAACAAAGTCACGGACATGGCGGCCAAGCACCTAGAAGCAGAAACATAAAGACAACAAATCAGACCGACTATCCATACATATACGTATTATAGCTGTGCTACTCAATTAGTTTCTCTCATGGCCCCCTAAGGGACATCATTTTTTTCGCACGGCCCCCCTCTGAAATACTACATTCCACTGTTCTCAAATATCTTAATTTTTATTTTTCTATACACAAAGTAATATAAAAAAAATAAACAAATTAAGAATAAACACAATAAATCAATCAATCAGTAATAAATAAGTAAAATAATAATACAAGTTTTAACAGTTAAAGTATTAACAGTTATTTAACCTTTAACATGAACATTAATGAAACTTAATAATTTTACCCAATTAGCAAGTTAGCATCGTACTCAGTTCCATCCGGCGTCGTAACTTTAACAACATGTTTGATGAGATGCTTTATCTTGACGTGTATTTTCCGTTTTATTCCAAATCATTTCCTGCATTTATTTTGTACCCAGCGTCATATAAACCTTTAGCTTCATTGCTAATCCAAAGCAAAACAGGGCGGGGTAACAGGGCGGGGTAACAGGGTAGTGTAACGGTATGGGCGGGCAAAAAAATCATGTTAATTGTGTCCGGTGTGCACACAGATTTAGGCTGTCATTTCAACATTGAACATTGGTATCATGTTGGGGGCCTCAAAGTAGCGTCTCACGAAGTTATTTTCTTTAAACTTAAATAGCTAAAAACTTACCACTTCCACACGGATAGGGAGGATAACTATTAACAGTTATTTAACCTTTAACATGAACATTAATCAAACGTAATAAAATTTTTTCTCGGTACATGATACCATACAGCATCCATATCAAACTTGCGGGGGCCTCAAACTAGTGTCCTGTGGGCCATATTTGGCCCGCGGGCCGCAAGTTTGAGACCTCTGCTTTATGTAGACCTATGTAAAGTTTCTATTTATCTCTAAAGATGTTTATGTTCACCTTGAGGATCCTGTCATAGCCGTACTTCCCCACAAAGCCCAGGAAGTAGACGCCCCAGGAGTTCATCAGCTCATTGTAGGGTGTTCCCGTTACTCCGCTGGCTGCCTTTGCAATCCGGGGAATCACACTCTCGCTATACACCTGCAGGTACACATCACCGGCGATGAGAATTTATGTAACTTATGTAACGGAAAATTACGCCTTTTTTGAGACGATACCTGGTGCGTGACAAAGGAGTGCAGCCTGACATCCGCCCTCTCTCTGACCAGCTTCCACACGTCGTCCCCGTACGACTCCTTGATGAAATCATGGAGGCTCTCGCACAGCAGGCCGTACATTATGACTCTGGAAATTGCAACTCAAAATGCAAAGACTTCCAATTCAGCACTCCCAAAGGCACCTGCAAAGTCAATGAGAAAAGTCCAGACTTCATCGAGCGCAATATATTTAAAGCCGTGAACTACCTGTGGAGTTCAGCGCTTCATCACTTTAGACGACCCAATAGGGTTCCATCGGAGTTTTAAAGGCGCTCTCATTATCAAGTACTTAAGTGCGTATGGCTGGGTATTGTTCCCGTGTCAGCTGTCAGCTCCTGGTGGCCGTGCAGCTCCATGTGACACAAACACACCACCGAAGCCGTCTCTCAAACACAGATGACACCAGTCAAAGGGAGTAAACATCCACTGGAAGCATCCTGTTATTGATGACCTACAACAAACATCCAATAGACCACAGTGCAGTTAAAGGGCAACAACTCTTCTTATTTTACGGCCGTCTGCAAATGATTCTTCGCGGCTTGAATGGCGACTTTTCTCTCTGAGGCCGGGAGCCTTTCTAATAAGGGATGGCAGGCTGGGAAGGTGCAAAAAATCGATATCTAATCTCAACAGAGATAAAAAGAAAAATAACCGCCCTTCCTTCTCGACGCCCGCTGAGTCCAATAAATCAATCTGTGGGGCACACCGCATCCACGTGATCCGGATAACTCTACATATTTCTGACAAATATAAAAGATATATAAGCACATTTAAAGAAAATGTAAATAAATAAATGTACAAATAAAAACATGTTAATAAATCAAATGAAAAATGTTTATGTATGACTGTGCAGTCAAACCTGTTTACGGGAAGAATTCAGCTTTTTTGTTTCCACCTTAGGGCTGCACGGTGGTCGTGTGGTTAGCGTGCAGACCTCACAACTAGGAGACCCAAGTTCAATACAACCCTCGGCCATCTCTGTGTGGAGTTTGCATGTTCTCCCCGTGTATGCGTGGGTTTTCTCCGGGTACTCCGGTTTCCTCCCACATTCCAAAAACATGCTAGGTTAATTGGCGACTCCAAATTGTCCATAGGTATGAATGTGAGTGTGAATGGTTGTTTGTCAATATGTGCCCTGTGATTGGCTGGCCACCAGTCCAGGGTGTACCCCACCCCCCTCTCGCCCAAAGACAGCTGGGATAGGCTCCAGCACCCCCCTGCTACCCTTGTGAGGATAAGCGGTAGAAAATGAATGAATGAGTTCTCCTCCTATTTTGTGTGGAAGTGGTAACTTTTTGGTTTCTTAATTTGTCTTTCCCCACCCTCGGCCATCTCTGTGTGGAGTTTACATGTTCTCCCCTTGCATGCTGTTTGTCTATATGTGCCCTGTGATTGGCTGGCGACTAGTTCAGAGTGTACCCCGCCTCTTGCCCAAAGTCAGCTGGGATAGGCTCCAGCACCCCCGCGACCCTCGTGAGGATAAGCGGTAGAAAATAAATGAGTTCTCCTCTTATTTTGTGTGGAAGTGGTAACTGGTGGTAACCAGGGTGTACCCCGAAGACGGCTGGGGTAGGCTCCAACACCGCCCTCGAGAGGATAAGCGGTAGAAAATAAATGAATGATTTTTTGTGTTTTAGCCTGAGTGGACCCTCCTCGCTTCCTCTTACTTGGGTACTTAGCATTTTTGCAACATGCCGCTCCGTGTGAGCGGGTTTTTTATTCATTGAAGATGTTATTGATTCAACATCAGCCACCATTGACTAATTGACTAATTCCGGTGTCTAATAAAGAAGAATAGAATAAAGCTGAGGTGTTTAAATATAATATTTGTGTGGTGGTTGGTTTCCCGGCCTAGTGTCACCATCAGGATACCAGCTGCTATCATGCACTCGCACCAAAACACACACAGGATCACTTTTGATGTGCAAAGAGCTTTGAGGTCAGGATGTAAATCTTTATACTTACCCCATCCCCCTAATCGCCCTTTTTATAAACCCCCGCCCAAACACTCCATTCACCCATCTTCACTGGTGCAAAAATAACTCTATGAGCTCAGAGCCCAGAGAGGTATTCTTGGGTGACTTTTTATACGGGCTATTCCTTGTCAGACTGCAGTGGGGAGGCACCCCTGTCCCGGCGCAGGATAAACAGGATCAGCTGTGACACCCCACACATAAACAGACAGGACGCTCAGGTAAGATTCCCACACGCACAGGCCAGCTCACCTATTTCCTGTTTGCAAAACACACACCAATTAGACACCAATTATGCAGCTACGACACTTTAAGAGACACAATCAAAACATGAATTCATTAAATTGCTGTACACTGCAAGGTAATATAAGTACATAAATATTGAATATGTTTTGCTAAATGACTAGATATTAACATGTTAAAATATCAGCATTAATTACGGATGAAGGGAAAATAGTCTGCTGTCATAAAACATAATGTATATAGGATATCTACAAGGTATGTTTCTTGTATTTTGGATTGCTAAAAAAAATTAATCAATAAATCTGTGTCAATGAGCAACGTAAATGCATGTTCTTGAGTGGTTATTCACATGAGCAAAAAAACTGGACTTGTTATCAGGGCTAATTACAATACACTCCTGGTGGTAATCTACATCTGTAGTCACAGCCGCCCTGGGGTTGTAAAATAGATGTGTAAAAAACTCATGTACAAAATCATATCAAGTCATATCACCTCCTACTTCGGTACGTGACAAAAATAAAATAAAATAAAAAATTAAAAAAAAAATTGAAAAAAACTTAAATTAAATTTTTTTTTAAATTAAACTATATTAGGAAAGCAGGAAGTGAACAAATGTAACAGTTACTGATTGTAAAAGTACCAGATGGAGGGGTAGGATTTAATAAGCTTTGCTTCTTCCTACTCCTTTTCGGACATGTGGAACTGTGAACTGATTATGTGATGCATTCAATTGTAATCTGATGCATGTTCAAATGAAATAAAACCATTACCATTACCATAATTATACATATAAAAAAAGCCATAATAGTGTCTTTTCTACCAGTGGGAAATAATGATGCTGATGCACTCAGGCCTGGATGAAATGGTCAAGCACAAGATGCTGCAGGCGAAGGCGCTATCTCAAGAAGCCAAAGGAGGTAAGCATTAGAGATGACTCACTTTGTGTGGTGACGCTATCAACGACCTCTGCTATGGCGTTGTTATTTTTGAGTTCAGAACATTCTGTTCTCAATAAGATTAAGAAATAACAATATTATTTGTTAATTGTTATGTTGACACTCCGGTTTCCTCCCACATTCCAAAAACATGCTAGGTTAATTGGCGACTCCAAATTGTCCATAGGTATGAATGTGAGTGTGAATGGTTGTTTGTCTATATGTGCCCTGTGATTGGCTGGCGACTAGTTCAGGGTGTACCCCGCCTCTCGCCTGAAGACAGCTGGGATAGGCTCCAGCACCTCCCACGACCCTTGTGAAGATAAGCGGTAGAAAATGAATGAATGAGTTCTCCTCCTATTTTGTGTGGAAGTGGTAACTTTTTGGCTTCTTATTTTGTCTTTCCTGACCCTCGGCCATGTCTGTGTGGAGTTTGCATGTTCTCCCCGTGCATGCGTGGGTTTTCTCCGGGTACTCCGGTTTCCTCCCACATTCCAAAAACATGCTAGGTTAATTAGCGACTCCAAATTGTCCATAGGTATGAATGTGAGTGTGAATGGTTGTTTGTCTATATGTGCCATGTGATTGGCTGGCCACCAGTCCAGGGTGTACCCCGCCTCTCGCCCAAAGACAGCTGGGATAGGCTCCAGCACCACCGCGACCTTCGTGAGGAAAAAGCGGTAGAAAATGAATGAATGAATGCATGGAGGCAATGCAGTGGTGTCCATTCAAGTCCCAAAAGCACTGATATGTTCTCCAAACATTCCAGCAGGGAGTGTCCCGTTCGTCGTGTTTGTCCTGCAGCGGTACCCAAGAGCTAAGCTTTGAAACAGCGTTCCTCTAAACTCTGCAAAATGCGACTCCCACCAATGAATTTCACGCTCAAGGGGTGGCATATGCCCCAGCTACTCCATACACTTATCACAGGCAGGAAATAAGGCCGTTCCTTCGTCGCAGAGATTCCTATTTATATGCCGAGTTACCCATGCAACCCTGGACCACCACAACAAACATTATACACCCCCTGACAGCATCTTCAGGCTATTTCAGTGTCTCTGCTCTGTAAAGATATGACACAAGCCGTGATGAAAAAGCTTGGTGGTTTTCAACTCAATGATGCTTTATAGTCTTTAAATCAGGTTTTCCAAACTTACTTTCATTATTATTATTATTACGTCAACAACACATTTACATTGATGCTGTTGTTTATGTTTTCCAAATATTTCAACTTTCTTCTGAAATTCATTCATTCATTCATTTTCTACCGCTTTTCCTCACGAGGGTCGCAGGGGTGCTGGAGCCTATCCCAGCTGTCTTTTGGGCGAGAGGCGGGGTACACCCTGGACTGGTGGCCAGCCAATCACAGGGCACATATAGACAAACAACCATTCACACTCACATTCAAACCTTTTTGGAGACAATTTGGAGTCGCTAATTAACCTAGCATGTTTTTGGAATGTGGGAGGAAACCGGAGTACCCGGAGAAAACCCACGCATGCACGGGGAGAACATGCAAACTCCACACAGAGATGGCCGAGGGTGGGAAAAGACAAAATAAGAAGCCAAAAAGTTACCACTTCCACACAAAATAAGAGGAGAACTCATTCATTCATTCATTTTCTACCGCTTATCCTCACGAGGGTCTCTGGGGTGCTGGAGCCTATCCCAGCTGTCTTCAGGCGAGAAGCGGGGTACACCCAGAACTAGTCGCCAGCCAGACAAACAACCATTCACACTCACATTCATACCTATGGACAATTTTGGAATCGCCAATTAACCTAGCATGTTTTTGGAATGTGGGAGGAAACCGGAGTACCCGGAGAAAACACACGCATGCACAGGGAGAACATGCAAACTCCACACAGAGATGGCCGAGGGTGGAATTGAACCCGGGTCTCCTAGCTGTGAGGTCTGCGCGCTAACCACACGACCACCATGCATATTTTGACTATTTTTTTGTCAAATGTTTTCCTGTTAAATTTCATTTTTAGAATAAACAATAAACAAAACCCCCGGGCCGCACTTTGGACACCCCAGCTTTAAATAAGTAGTTAATAGAAGGAAATAAGAAGATGTTTGTCCAAAGGTTCCTGGGTCATCTAATGCCACCATGTTCCTACAATGTTTCCTCCACATCCTGTATACTTGCGTATTAAATCACACTCATGTGATGTCAGGGCGTCTAAATCTGGGCAAGAAGATCAGCGTCCCGCGAGATGTGATGATCGAGGAGCTCAACCTTCCGTCCAATCGAGGCTCTCGTATGTTTCAGGAGAGGCAGAAGAGAGCTGAGAGGTTCACGCTGGAGAACGCCTCCTTTGGTGCTCAAAACAACATAAGTGTAAGCATACTATTAGCTACTAACATTTATATTTCATCAATGAGCACATAACAATAATAAACAGTGTTGTTCGACAGTGAAGGATACTGAAGGATATTGATGATCTTCAGTCGGAATCCCACTTTCCACTTACTCTGTTTGTGCAGCTTGTACCCCGGCACGCCCATATAAGGAAGCCCGGCTCACTGTGACATCACAGGGAGCGGTGTTAGAAAAATCTGCATTATCCATCACAATAAAACAATATTCTAACAACATTTATAAGTCAGAAAAGTGGAAAAAGCACATTAGGACCGCTTTATTGAAGTCTATCATTCTAATTATGTTGACTTTCTAGCTCTAATTTCCTGTATTGTTCAGTCTTCTTACAGTCTGAAAGCAATTCATGGATAACCTTAGCCTTTTCATACTTCAGAAAACTTTGCAAAAGTGTGTCCTGATAGCTCAGAGCTATGATTAAAGTGAACTCTTAAAAGCCTTTTTGAGTGCAACAAATCTAACTGTCCCTTTCCCAGGCCCATCCAATGGCTGTTCCTCCCCCGCAAATCAGCGAAGCGCCTCGGGGAGGCAAAGAGAACCAAGCTATCTCTATCCCTGGTAAGCATAGCCTGGTCATGAACCTTCAGAAGACCGTAGCAAAGAAGGGCAGTCCTGGTGTCCTAGCCCCAGGTAAATAGAGCTATAGCATGACCGCTAGCTCAGCCTGGACAAGGCCAATGCTTGTAGGTGTTCTTCTGGAACATCAAGCATTGTATTGCTTTTAGTTTAACTGAGAGCTTTTTCTAACTAGTGGATGTAATTAACATAAGAATGGATTAATATAGCTCATCTTGCTTGGAGCTGCGACAATCTATGACAGGGGTCTCAAACTCAATTTAACTGGGGGCCGCTGGAGCTAGGGTCTGGGCAAGGCTGGGCTGCATCAGGTTTTCCCAAAAAAAGAAAAACGCATTTATTAAAAACAGAAAAATATACAAACTTTTTCAGTGCTTTGGTGCCGATTTTCTACAATAAAAGCTCTGATAAAACATTCCACTGTTCTCAAATATCTTAATTTTTATTTTTCTACACAAAATAAGATGAAAAATAAATAAACAAATCAAGAATAAAGAAAATCAATCAATCAGTAATAAATAAATAAATATAATAATAATAAAAACTTAAGAAACCACATATAATTGGTGGGTAGACAAATTATTTTTTTTCAGATTAAAATGAACAAAGCATTATTAGAGCCCTGTAGACATGACAAAACACGACTATAGTCACATTTATACTCTTTTTATTTACAACATATTGCGCAACTGCAGGGTCTTGAGACACATGCTAACTCGCAAACTAGAGAGCTAGCGACCCAAAACGGTAGCCTTCAAGTTATTTCCTTTCAACTTAAATAGCCAAAAACTTACCACTTCCACACGGATAGGGAGGATAACTATTAACAGTTATTTAACCTTTAACATGAACATTAATCAAACGTAATATTTTTTTCTGGGTACATGATACCATACAGCATCCATATCAAACTTGCACTAACTTTCATATCAAGGCGGGGGCCTCAAAGTAGTGTCCTGCGGGCCACATTTGGCCCGCAGGACGGCGTGTTTGAGACCCCTGATCTATGAGATGTACATCAATCAGAGCATTATCACTACATTCACGATGAATATCATTCTCAGATTTATACCCCCGCTTTTCCTCTGCCAGGATATTCCGGTCCACTGAGGGAGATTGCTCCTGAGAAGTTCAACACAACAGTGATTCCCAGATCCTACTGTTCCCCATGGAGGGAAGCTTTAGGCCAGAATGATGAGCTCCGGGAAGCCATCAGCGCCCAACTGGCTCCCCTACCGCAAAGATACCAGCCTGCCAAGTACAGGTGCTTCAACAGGTAAACACTGTGAAGCTAATAGTGTTAGAATTCCAGTTATTTATGAGTCCTGGGTAGGGGTGCAGTATAAAGGGGGAAAGTCAGCACAATTCCACTGTCCCTTGACTGCCAGGGGGGGCCAAAAATAGCTAACTTCTATGAAAAATCAGTAATTAATTCATTAAAAGGGGCCCTTGAGGCCCAGAATTTTGACTACATCTGTGTTAACTATTAAAAAGGAACCATAAAATCATTATTAATTTAGACTAAAACATTTTACTTTTTACATTTTGAAGACATTTCCGGAAACTTCCAGAAGATGAACGCCATTTTTATTAGCGTTATTAGCTTTGCCTTCATACACATATAGCTAAGTGTTAGCCACATAGCTGCGTTAGCTTCAAAAACTCACCATATTCCATCAAGTGTTGTTCTTTAAATGCCGCATTAAAATCATTATTAATTTAGACAAAAAACATTTTACTTACTTTTTGAAGACATTTCCGGAAACTTCCAGAAGAAGAACGCCATTTTATGGGGTTGTTAGCTTTGCCGTCATACACATATCGCTATTAGCTATATGTGAATGACGGCAAAGCACTTAAAGTGTTAGCCACATAGCTGCGTTAGCTTCAAAAACTCACCATATTCCATCAAATGTTGTTCTTTAAATGCCGCATTAAAGCGTTTTACTCCGTAAGATAGTTTTCGTGACATATGTTCACAATTAGGTTCCACACGGCAGACATTATTGCTTTTGTTTGGAGGGAAAGCGGGAGGACGACACTGCCAAAGATGTTATTCAGAGCAAGACAATTCACTGCATGAAAGGATCGCTGCGGGGCACAGGCGATCGATCTATTTTTTTATCTATCTGTATAGATCAGCATATCGGCCAATTCTGATTTATCTGAGCATTCTGAGAGTGGGGTGATTTTAGATCCTTAGAAGATCCCAAAAGGTGTTACATTTTAGATCCTTAGAGGATCCCAAAAGGTGTTAAATGGGGTTGAGGTCAGGACATTAAACTCATCTTGTCTTATCTTGGGAACATGAATGGGGAATAATTCAAGGGGTCACGTGGATGTGTCAGTACATTTGTCCAGACTCCACTGGAGGTGCAGCAACTTGAGAAAAATAAAGAAAAATCAATTTTCCATATCTGATTCTAGATTTCCGTGTAGTGACAAAGCATATAAACCTTTTCTCTTTAAATTACACTTTTTTGCTTTGTTTTTGAACATATATTATAACCTTTGGCTTGTACGTTTTTCTCTAAATATATTCATTTTTCCAACCAAATTTTCCAAAAAAAATCCAAAAAAGTTATTTTTCTATTATGTCTGTACCATTAATATTTCATCTTTATTCTTGTAAAATTCATTAATTAATTCATTTTCTACCGCTTTTTGGGTGCTGGAGCCTATCCCAGCTGTCTTTTGGCGAGAGGCGGGGTACACCCTGGACTGGTGGCCAGCCAATCACAGGGCACATATAGACAAACAACCATTCACACTCACATTCATACCTATGGACAATTTGGAGTCGCTAATTAACCTAGCATGTTTTTGGAATGAGGGAGGAAACCGCAGTACCCGGACAGGCAAACTCCACACAGAGATGGCCGGAATTGAACCCTTGTCTCCTAGCTGTGAGGTCTGCGCGCTAACCACACGATCACCATGCCGCCTCTTCATTATTATTAATTATGGGGTCTTTTTTTTCAGTTGTATTTTCTTGTTTGATTTCATTTTAAAAGGCCCCCAAAAAAAGCTGTGGGCCGCACTTTGGACACCCCTGGTCTATAAGATATAGGTCTCTTTCATGTGTTGTAATTACATTACAGTCGGAAAGCAGTTGGAAAAGGTCATCCATGTTGAAAGAGATCCACACATGATCTCACCACCAATACCATCTGGGCGCTAGTCCATGTTTCCACATAATTCAGACAGTCTACGACGCACCACCACCTTCTTGGACGGGTCTAATTTTGAAATCCAGTCACTTGAGATGATCCACTCGGGGGTGGTCTATCAACCTTCAAAGAATTGCAATCATGGCACACGGTGCACGAAACCCGCTGTGAGCAAAGACAAATGTTACTCTTGGGTAGATTTGATTGCCATAACCTCCAGGGAGGTTATGTCTTCAAGGGCATATGTTTGTTTGTACAGTACTGTATATGCAATTTTTGTCAGGTTGGAATAAAGAATATAATAATTTGTATTGAAATTTTATAGGTAGTTTTGTACATGGGCCAAGAAGGAAGCAGACCTAAAAATGGTGAGGCTCTGGATAAAGGTGCAAAAACAGGAATTTATTTTCTTTATTTTAAAGATACGGCACACCCGGAGGGAACATTTTCACAAAAATGAAGGACTTTTTACCTCACCCATATGCTGTAGTTATGAAATCAGAAGTCAAAACAAGCCATAATTACACACGTCAAAGATCGTATGTATGACAGGAGCACTTTAACCGACAACTGCTATAGTCAAAAATCCTCAATAAGAGAGTTGTGCTACTAACTATTTCCCAGTCTATGACGTCACTTGTTTTCTGCCGACCAGCCTGAAAATGACCCCCCTCCAGGATCTATTTACACCCCCCCCCCCCCAGATTGTGATGAAATTATGAACCCCCCCACCTAATGGACTGAGCAGCTGGTGATGTAAAAACAGGTTATCCTGTATTCCCTAAGAGCAGGGGTCTCAAACACGCATCCCGCGGGCCAAATGTGGCCCGCATGGCACAGTTTGAGGCCCCTTTAATGTTAGTGCAGCCCCGCGCAAGTTTGATATGGATGCTGTATGGTATCATGTACCCAGAAAAAAATTATTACATTTGATTAATGTTCATGTTAAAGGTTAAATAACTGTTAATAGTTATCCTCCCTATCCGTGTGGAAGTGGTAAGTTTTTGGCTATTTAAGTTTAAAGGAAATAACTTGAAGGCTACCGTTTAGGTCGCTAGCTGTCTAGTTTGCGAGTTAGCATGTGTCTCAAGACCCTGCAGTTGCGCAATATGTTGTAAATAAAAAGAGTATAAATGTGACTATAGTCGTGTTTTGTCATGTCTACAGGGCTCTAATAATGCTTTGTTCATTTTAATCTGAAAAAAATAATTTGTCTACCCACCAACTATATGTGGTTTCTTAAGTTTTTATTATATTTAAAACTGATTGTCTTTATTCTTGATTTATTTTATTTTTATGTTTGTCTCACCCAGACCCTAGCTCCAGTGCCCCCCAAGTATGAGTTTGAGACCCCTGCCTAAGAGTATCGCAAGATAACCAGAGAAGCTATTGCGGCCATGTGATGATATTGTTTAACACTACACTTGAGTTTCAACTTTCAGGTCTGCCGTGCCGTTTGGAGGTGGAGCGGCTAGCAAGAGAGTGATCCCCGTTATCAGCTTCGAGGCCCTCGAACCCAAGACCCTACCTGGTGCCGCCCTGGACCGCATGTGTCAACGGCCTAATTTCAACAGAGCGCCCACAGGATGGGGAGGTCACGATTCCCCTGAATCTAATGACCTATGAAAAAGAACTCATTAGCTTGAGATTGTCATGCTGCCTTAACAACTATAAAAAAAACACTTAATACATGATGTTATCTGCTATTCTGAGCATCTGAGGCAAATGCGGGATAATGAAATTAAGAGTTATTTTCCACAGTGGAGTGCAGGACGACACAGGATGATTAGATCAGCTCTAATTTTTTCTGTTCCATTTAGTATATTTATATACACAGAGGCCTTTTAAACGTCTTTTTAATTGGAGAAGGAAATATTCAAATAAAACCTCTTCATAAACTACCTTAAGCTGTTGTTGAATATGAAGTTTATTTAAAAAAAAAAAAAAGTGAGAAGCCTTGGCAGGCTGCACTGATTCAGTCCATGTGCAGCACGGAGGTGAGAAAATAAATCTTGATGGTATCCTGCATGTTTTAGTTCCCTAAATTCCACCCGGGTGACAGCATGTTTCAGGGCACTCAGGCGGCATGAAAACAGGTGTGACCGGAGAAGGGGGGCAGGGGGGTGGGGGAAAAAAACAAAACAAAAAAACAACCAATCACAGTTTGGAGTTTGAGCCTGGCAGCTAGTCACCGTGACGTGCACCGTGAGCAGCATGGGCACCCATGCGCTGAGGGTCCTGGGAGGGGTAGTGGATTTGACCCGGTGGTCTCATGCTCATGGGCGGAGGTGGCATAGGGGGAGCCATGGGACCCATGGGGTGAAACATTGGGGGGCCAAAACCTAGCGGAAAATACAATACATAAATAAATATGTATTGGAGATATGCATGATGATCTTTTGTGTCTGTATTTGTACTGAGTTTACCTGGAGGAGGTGGGTTGAGGCCTGGAGGTGGGGGCAGTGTAAGGTTCATGACGGCTGGAGGTGTGCTCGGGTCCAAGTTGAAGTAGTTTGCCGGGGCCTCGTCGTCCAGAGGAGGTGGTGGAGGTAGTGCTGCACCCATGACAAAAACAAAATGAGCCCAATGTTCTGTGCTGATGTCTCAAATAGAGATGAGCCTGAACACCCCATGATGAACTGCAGTCGTCTTTTGCCATTCAAAACATCAATCCCTCATTCTATCGATTTCTATCGCGGGGGGGGCGGGGGTTCTATGAAAATGCACCTGTGGGAGCCTTGTTCACTACTGAAATCGCTACTGCTTTCCTTAGCATTAGAACAGAGGTCTCAAACACGCGGCCCAAATGTGGCCCACAGGACACTAGTTTGAGGCCCCCGCCTTGATATGAAAATTTAATGTTAGTTTGATATGGATGCTGTATGGTATCATGTACCCAGAAAAAATTATTACGTTTGATTAATGTTCATGTTAAAGGTTAAATACCTGTTAATAGTTATCCTCCCTATCCGTGTGGAAGTGGTAGGTTTTTGGCTATTTAAGTTTAAAGGAAATAACTTGAAGGTTACCGTTTTGGGTCGCTAGCTGTCTAGTTTGCGAGTTAGCATGTGTCTCAAGACCCTGCAGTTGCGCAATATGTTGTAAATAAAAAGAGTATAAATGTGACTATAGTCGTGTTTTGTCATGTCTACAGGGCTCTAATAATGCTTTGTTCATTTTAATCTGAAAAAAAAATAATTTGTCTATTCACCAACTATATGTGGTTTCTTAAGTTTTTATTATTATTATATTTATTTATTACTGATTGATTTTCTTTATTCTTGATTTGTTTATTTATTTGTCATCTTATTTTGTGTAGAAAAATAAAAAGTAAGATATTTGAGAACAGTGGAATGATTTATCAGAGCTTTTGTAGAAAATCATAACCAAAGCAAAGTTTATTAATTTCTGTTTTTAATAAATGCGTTTTTTTTTTTTAAAACCTGATGCGGCCCAGTCTCACCCAGACCCTAGCTCCAATTAACTGTGATTAATAAAAGAGAGCGATGTACACATTTCAACTCACCTCCTGGTAGTCCTGGCACAGGATCAAGTCTGGTACCCATCTCACTGACACCTTCGCCCTCCTTTCCTCTCGCCGCCTGAGACCTAAAAAGACATATTATTACAAGCTTCAAAGGCGTTCAACCGTTCTTTATTCTACTGCGTTTAGATACTACTGACGTCTTACCTTCCCCATTTGACAGTCAGCCTCTGACCATTGACAATGAGCTTGTTGAAGGACTTCTCTGCAGCCATTTCCGCAGCTTGCCGTGTGGCAAACTGGATGAAAGCACACTGCTGCCTTTGCACGATTGTAATGGTACGGATCTCACCAAACTGGTAGAAGAAACCCCTTTAAAAAAAAAAAAAACCAGAATGTCAACACTGAAAAAACTAACACTGCTACTTATATGACATAAGATGCTCACTTGAGATCTCCATCTGTGACGGTTTCGCCCAGACCCCCAATGTACAGAGTGGTGATGGACTTGTCATCAGGCGGGTCCAGCCTGGGCATGGCGGAGGCCCTCTTCAGCAGCTTGTCAGCAACCGGATCATTGATTCCATAATAACGGTCCTTGATGTTCTGATCTGCAAGCGGGTCATCGGGATCTGTGGGTTTCTCGTGCCTGGGAGAAACAATAACAAGGCTGATGTGGTGGAACTCATGTCATATTGCTTACTGCAGTCACTCAACAAAAGGCAAAAGTGATGCAATGGGCTTGATAAATTATAACACAGGGGTCTCAAACACGTGGCCTGCAGGACACTAGTTTGAGGCCCCCGCCTTGATATGAAAGTTTAATGTTAGTGCGGCACGCACAAGTTTGATATGGATGCTGTATGGTATCATGTACCCAGAAAAAATTATTACGTTTGATTAATGTTCATGTTAAAGGTTAAATAACTGTTAATAGTTATCCTCCCTATCCGTGTGGAAGTGGTAAGTTTTTGGCTTTTTAAGTTTAAAAGGAAATAACTTGAAGGCTACCGTTTAGGTCGCTAGCTCTCTAGTTTGCGAGTTAGCATGTGTCTCAAGACCCTGCAGTTGCGCAATATGTTGTAAATAAAAAGAGTATAAATGTGACTATAGTCGTGTTTTGTCATGTCTACAGGGCTCTAATAATGCTTTGTTCATTTTAATCTGAAAAAAAAAATTAATGTCTAATCACCAACTATATGTTGTTTCTTAAGTTTTTATTATTATATTTATTTATTTATTACTGATTGATTTTCTTTATTCTTGATTTGTTTATTTATTTTTCATCTTATTTTGTGCAGAAAAATAAAAATTAAGATATTTGAGAACAATGGAATGTTTTATCAGAGCTTTTCTTGTAGAAAATCGGAACCAAAGCAAAGTTTATTCATTTTTCTGTTTTTAATAAATGTGTTTTTTGGAAAACCTGATGCGGTCCAGCCTCGCCCAGACCCTAGCTCCAGTGGCCCTCAGGTAAATTGACTTTGAGACCCCTGTTATAACATCTAAGAAGCTGTGTCACTTACCTGTAGGGACACTCCTCCCCTCTCCTACACTCTCCTTTAACCCAGAACGAGCAGATATGTGGACGGTTCCTCTTGTAGTACGGCGTGGTCCGGGCCAGTTTCAACAGCATGTCACTGGAGCTGGTTGCCTTGCCAACCTGGCCGCCCGGCTTTGTGCCTTCCGAAATAGCGAGCTGGGAACAAACACGGCCACAAAGACCTATGAGGGACCAATCAATTGACTTTCGGCAAAGAAGGCCGTTTAACTGGGCCCAGACATTCCACAAATCCTAAGCGCTCTCTTAGGAAAAATATATTTTAAACACCACAGAATTTACTAATGTAATTAAATCCAAGTAAGCTGTATTCTTGTGCATTCAAACATTCAATCAAGGCAGGAGTAGATGGAGTATTTGCATATATACTCTACCTATAGCGGGGGTCTCAAAATCGCGGCCCGCGAGACGCTAGTTTAAAAAAAACAAATACACGTTTTGACATTCAAATACCTCTCTCTCCATGTTCTGTGTATAGTATTCCTTATTCACATCCGACCGAGGAATGTCATCTTTAATAGCGAGGCCAGTGTCTCGAACCTGAATGGGCAAACCTGTCAAAGAAACATATAGTTCATAAGAGGGGTACTAACACAAGCCAGTGGATAACATAAGCCAGGAAGAAATCAAACACCTACCGTACTCCAGGTCCAGCAGACACGTCTGACAAACGTTCTTCATTTTACTGCAAGTCTGACAGACTTCGGTTTTCTTGAAACGCATCCGCGTCCCTGGACACCAGCGGAACACGGTGAAGGGCCGAGCACAGATCTGTTGGAAAAACATACCAATGTTATTACCAGGAAGGTAAAGTTACGTGTTTAATCTACATTGTGTTTGGCCGTTGCTGTGGTTTGGGGTAGTTATGCAAAACATACCTTGCATTCTTTCCCATATTTCTCTTTGGTCTGGGAAATAAGAGGGCAGAAAAAGTGTGAAACCACACATGTTAAAGCACAGAAATTAGATATTTAATTTACAATTACACACTTATTCACTCACCATACGGATGTAAGGGTTTTCTCCTAAACATGTCTGACACAGAATTGGGAAATCCTGAAACAGGAATGTAATTTAACATTTAGTCAATCACGTCTCGTAGCATCCAACAGTTTCAAAAATTGTCGAGCTGTAATTCTGCTCGGTTTATGCCTTCTACGCATGTATGTCTATACATCAAATAACACCACTTTTTAAGTTTTACTACCAACATAAAAAAATAAACGATGAAACTTCGGGTTTCATTGCAATTGACGTAGCGTGCTAATGCTAGGCTAGCTTTACACTAGTTAGCATTCAAATGATGTGCTTATTCATTAAGACTTAAAATTCCGCTGTAGTCTCAGTTAAACGACCGTTCAACTGACTTTTTGTAGAGCTAATTGTAAAATAAATTACCAAAAACGCTGACGTTCACAAGCTAAGAAAAACGGGCTAGCATCCACGTTGCTGGCCAACACTAGCTTAGCTTAGCTTGTTAATGCTAACTAGCCGCGCAAAGAACGAGTCATATTTGCGATAAACAGAGCAGATTTAAAACAAATGTCACTTCCCCCACAGTAACACGGTAAATAAAGTTCCACAAACGATGCCTATGGATGATAAAATATGATGTTTAAACGTACCGCGTCTTCCCAGTTCTGTCTATTGTATGTGTTGGAGCCGAGGGACGTCGCCATTTTGCGAAATGTGATGTCAGACCGCGCTTGCGCTAACAGCAGTGCCTCGTTTCACCTGAGGGGGTCGCCCTTTTTCAAGAAGCCCATGTGGCGCTGTCCATAAGCCAACAAAGGAAGTGAACTAGTGGGATAATAACATGACTAAATCAATACATGTTATTATGTTATGTATAGAGGATCATATAGTGCATTAGCTGCTATTTTCATCAGTATTGCATTATAACCTTTATTGTTTCTTCTTCTGCAGTTGATAGCGTGTAGATGTTTAATCCAATTGTGTTGTCTGCTTACAGTTTAGCTGCCCACCTGTTCCCTTCAGGTCAGCATGTCTTTGCTGTGTGAAACTCCAATTAGAGGAGCACAAAATGTTTGCCGTATCGGATTGTCATTAAGCCCCTGATGTTTAGTTAAGTTCTGGGTGACGTTGTCGAGTCAAAGGATTAGAGCAAGTATCTCTTTCTCAGCGTATTTGCTTCTCAGTTAGGGTTTGTTAAGAACATGCACATAATACACGGTAATTGAATTTTCACGAGAAAGCGTCAAGAGGATCTTGAGAGCGTCTTCCTGCTTCTTCTTCAGTGAGAGCATTTTTTTTAAAGGATCACCAAGATCCTTATGGGGGCATTGGCATCTTGGTTTTAACAAGTCGTGTGACCCTGAATGTCTCTTCTTCTGTCATGTGATGTGGATGAGACAACCAAAGCTGTTTTGAAGGACGGCTTTGTCTCGGCTTTAGCCACTCGGTAATCACAATCACCAACCTCATGAGTCACAAGGTCAGAGGACACGACGGTGAACAACCTCGCAGCTGCAACATTTTTTAAACGAAAAGAAAACAAGTGTCGGCCATATAAGCAAATTAAGCCAAATAGGACATAGAGGACATCGTGGCATTTCCACTCATATGTGATCTGTTGGAGTTTGGCCAAGGAAATCGAACATCGAGTCTCCCCAAAATGGCAGCCATATTTACCAGCATGTTTTACGGGCACAAGAGAAATAAGTGTTTTTAAAGGCAGTAAGTGTTCTATGTGTTTTTGTTTACAATCAGTACTTTTTATTTCTTATACAGTTTATAACAGGGGTCTCAAACTTAATTTACTTGGGGGCCACTGGAGCTAGGGTCTGGGTGAGACTGGGTTTTTCCAAAAAAAAAAACCCCAAAAAACGCATTTATTAAAAATTTAAAAAAAAATTTCTACAAGAAAATCTCTGATAAAATATTCCACTGTTCTCAAATATCTTTTTATTTTTCTACACAAAATAAGATGAAAAATAAATAAACAAATCAAGAATAAAGAAAATCAATCAATCAGCAATAAATAAATATAATAATAATAATAAAAACTTAAGAAACCACATATAGTTGGTGGGTAGACAAATTATTTTTTTCAGATTAAAATTAATAAGTCATTATTAGAGCCCTGTAGACATGACAAAACACGACTATAGTCACATTTATACTCTTTTTATTTACAACATATTGCGCAACTGCAGGGTCTTGAGACACATGCTAACTTGCAAACTAGAGAGCTAGCGACCTAAACGGTAGCCTTCAAGTTATTTACTTTAAACTTAAATAGCCAAAAACTTACCACTTCCACACGGATAGGGAGGATAACTATTAACAGTTATTTAACCTTTAACATGAACATGAATCAAACGTAATAATTTTTTCTGGGTACATGATACCATACAGCATCCATATCAAACATTAAACTTTCATATCAAGGTGGGGGCCTCAAACTAGTGTCGTGCGGGCCACATTTGGCCCGCGGGCCGTGTGTTTGAGACCCCTGGTTTATAAAATACAGTCAAACCAGAAAAGATGTTAGATGAATTATTCATTTGCTACAACATAATCCACTTCTTAGGACATTGCGTCAAAAAAATAAATACAGTGCAGTTCTACACCACTGCATATTACAACCACAATAATAAACAACCCGGCTGAGTATTAATATCCTTGTAAAGGTATTTTTGATGTATCGGATGCCATCAGATTGTACCGGTGTACCTAACATTCAAGCCAGTGACGTTTAGTGGTTTAGTGGTTTAGTCTTGAAATCTCAAACGCACATGAAGTTTAATGGCGAGTGAGTAATCTTATACCACAGCGAGCCTTTAAAAACTATCAGGAAATAGGCTAATCCCAGTAATACTGTATACTTATTCCGGAGTAGAAGAGATACACACACACACAAACACAGTTCATAATCTCATGACTGAAGTGCACAGATTGGTTTAAGCTCTGGCAGGGATATGAACACACACACACACACACACACACACATCGTTTCTTTTGTGCAGCAGAAAGTATGTATGTGTGCAAGCGTCTGCATGCATATTTATACATGCTGCATATTTTGTCCGTATTTAGTTCTAAATGTATAACTCTTTCATTGCACTTGCTTGGATAAACTCCATATCACCACTTGTACATATGTACGATGCTGTTCTGGGTTACTTTATAAGCCTTCAATTCTACCTTTGTGTGTATTTTGTGTGAATATAGTGCTGTGAAGCTCATCATGGGATTAATCAAGTATCTAGCTATGTATGTATGCATATTAATATTTAGTACATTGGTCATGTTTATTTATTACATTATTACCATACCATATCCGTACTATATTATTATATTTATTACTAGTATAGCTTTTTCATCTACTGCTCTGTTTGAAGCCTTCAATTTTTATTGAAGGCGTGTACTTTTGTACGAAAAAAAAAAACTATATATATAAAACTATATTAGGAAAGCAGGAAGTGAACAAATGTAACAGTTACTGATTGTAAAAGTACCAGATGGAGGGGTAGGATTTAATAAGCTTTGCGTCTTCCTACTCCTTTTGGACATGTGGAACTGTGAACTGATTATGTGACAAAAAATATTAATAAAAAAATAAAAAATTATTAAAAAAAACTTAAACATATTAGGAAAGCAGGAAGTGAACAAATGTATTAGTTACTGGTTGTAAAAGTACCAGATGGAGGGGTAGGATTTAATAAGCTTTGCTTCTTCCTGCTCCTTTTGGACATGTGGAACTGTGAACTGAATATCCAAAAAAAATAAATAAATAATAATAAAAAAAACTTAATCATATTAGGAAAGCAGGAAGTGAACAAATGTAACAGTTACTGATTATAAAAGTACCAGATGGAGGGGTAGGATTTAATAAGCTTTGCTTCTTCCTACTCCTTTTGGACATGTGGAACTGTGAACTGATTATGTGATGCATTCAATTGTAATATGATGCATGTTCAAATGAAATAAAACCATTACCATTACCATTTATGCTTTTATTATTATGCATAAATTATTATATTATTTATGCTATACTTTTGGACATGTGGAACTGTGAACTGATTATGTGATGCATTCAATTGTAATGTGATGCATGTTCAAATGAAAAAAAAACATTACCATGACCATTTATTGATGTTTTTGCTCATGTAGATTGTATTTAAATGTATCCACATGACGTGAATAAAAATGTGCCTCTCCGGCGCCCCCTATGGACAGTAATGGGCCAGTGCGGGCGGACAGAGCTGCAGAAAGAGAGAGGGAGCATTCTCAGATTTCCCGACTTCTCCCAGCCGCCGTGCAGCTTCCACATCACAGCCGTCGACACCTCGCTTTATTATCGAGAAAACCAGCACCAACAACCATCTCGGGGAGTTGACGTCGCTGCGAATAAGGTGAGTACATCGACGCCGAGCAACCTCGTCGTGCTGTTTACGCACATGTCGCCCCCGCCGCTTGCTTTATCGCTCGCCCTCCCAGGCTATGCTAGCAGTGTGCTGGCGCAGGCGGAAAGCGAGGCCAGCCTTCGGCCTCCAGGAGCTCAGTCCCCGGGCTGGGAAAACACCGAGCCCCGGTGATCGAGCGGGGTCCTTTCGCTGCTTCTTTGCTAGTCAATTCTAGCGGCGTGTGCTAGCAGTATTGTCGAAGTTTGAGCTAGGATTACCGCTACTCTTGGTTACATAGCGGGATTAATTTATCATTTCTTTATCGCGTAATATTATGTCTCTTACAGCGATAACTTATTTAATCAACTTTGGAGCGTCTGCTGCGGTTTAGTGCACGGCCGCTTGCGGTAAGTTAGCTTAATCAGGGGTCGCTGCTGACCTACAAATGTCACCGTGTAACGTGTGTTTTGCTACCAAGCATTTAAAAGGCCAAAGTAGTTTGTGTGCAAATTATATTATAAAGGTCAACACGGCTCGATGAAGCCTGTAGATGACACAAGGTGGACGATAATATTGTTTTTATTGCATCGCCCCCAACCCACAATATGGGATCATTAGATGCCTGTTGACAGAGATGGTGCACCGCACTGTTTTGGATTTACCTGCAGGAATTATTCAGGGTTTATTAGTAACATTGTCCCGCAGTTAGGTCATATAATAAGTGTAGGCTGCATGGTGGTTGAGTGGTTAGACCTCACAGCTAGGAGACGAGGGTTCAATTCCACCCTCGGCCATCTCTGTGTGGAGTTTGCATGTTCTCCCCGTGCAAAAACATGCTAGGTTAATTAGCGACTCCAAATTGTCCATAGGTATGAATGTGAGTGTGAATGGTTGTTTGTCTATATGTGCCCTGTGATTGGCTGGCCACCAGTCCAGGGTGTACCCCGCCTCTCGCCCGAAGACAGCTGGGATAGGCTCCAGCACCCCCCGCAACCCTCGTGAGGGTAAGCGGTAGAAAATGAATGAGTTCTCCTCCTATTTTGTGTGGAAGTGGTAACCTTTTGGCTTCTTATTTTGTCTTTCCCCACCCTCGGCCATCTCTGTGTGGAGTTTGCATCTTCTCCCCGGATATTCCAGTTTCCTCCCACATTCCAAAAACACGCTAGGTTAATTAGCGACTCCAAATTGTCCATAGGTATGAATGTGAGTGTGAATGGTTGTTTGTCTATATGTGTGCTGTGATTGGCTGGCAACCAGTCTCGCCCAAAGACAGCTGGGATAGGCTCCAGCAACCCCGCTACCCTCGTGAGGGTAAGCGGTAGAAAATGAATGAATGAGTCCTCCTCCTATTTTGTGTGGAAGTGGTAACTTTTTGGCTTCTTATTTTGTCTTTCCCCACCCTCGGCCATCTCTGTGTGGAGTTTGCATGTTCTCCCCGTGCATGCGTGGGTTTTTTCCGGGTACTCCAGTTTCCTCCCACATTCCAAAAAACATGCTAGGTTAATTAGCGACTTCAAATTGTCCATAGGTATGAATGTGAGTGTGAATGGTTGTTTGTCTATATGTGCACTGTGATTGGCTGGCCACCAGTCCAGGGTGTACCCCGCCTTGCGACCCTTGTGAGGATAAACAGTAGAAAATGAATGAATAATTAAACTGTATGCATTATTCCTCACAGTCTTATGTTGAGTTATATAACCACGTACTTTTCTACTGTATAAACAATATCAAGCCTGCTTTTGTTGCTCTCAATGTTGTGAGGTTAGAGCACGCCTTCCACCTCCACTACACAGAGAGAGAGAGCGAGCTACCTATAATCAACTATTATAAACATTAGACTTCACACAGAAGGCAAAGGGGCAGTCCAGACCTGCCTAAAATCTCTTGCCTCTGGGTGTGCATGCGTGCACCTATGTGATTGCTGAGGAGGAATGACTCACACCCCTGACGGTGTGTTTGCTTACCCAAGTCCGGAGGACTTTCCCTGCATTTCGCCTTTGCTCACATTAATGTTAAAGGTCTGTATTTTTTGTTTACAAATTGGGTTTTTAAGAAAACCCGTCGATTATCATGGGCTAAATTTATATTTTTTTAAACAGTTTATCCATGCCAAACATTTGTGTGGTTGTTCTAACGCTCCATCTGACTGCTCCCGCTGGCTGCCAAACACGCTGTGATCTAGCGCGGTTTTGCTTGATGAAGGCTGCCACGGCCATTTGATGGCGTGTATCTGCATCCTTTAACTCTTAAAGGCCTGTGAAATGCAGATACTTCTCACTCAGTTTTTTTTTAAAAAATACACAAAAGCATGACGGATCAAATGGCGAAAGCCGCACGCCATTATCAGAATCAGACGTGATTGCCGTTGAATGTTGCTCGATTTTTTTCAATTTTCCTAGGAGGAGAGAGTGAATTGAATTACTCCGCAGTCGTTGTCCTTTCTCGTATATTAAGTAAGCTGCAGTGCCTAAAACTGCCTCTGTATTTTTCCATGTCATCGCCCCTTGTTGCCACGCCGTGTACGTTTACGGCAGACCTCATTAAAAGGGGGGCTGAATGAAGCCAGGCATTTTTCCAATACTCATACTGGAATACTGAAATAAGTCTCTCCACTGGGTATAAACCAGGGGTCTCAAACACGCGGGCCGCGGGCCAAATGTGGCGCGCAGGACACTGGTTTGAGGCCCCCGGTTTGATATGGATGCTGTATGGTATCATGTACCCAGAAAAAAAATATTACGTTTGATTAATGTTCATGTTAAAGGTTAAATAACTGTTAATAGTTATCCTCCCTATCTGTGTGGAAGTGGTAAGTTTTTGGCTATTTAAGTTGAAAGGAAATAACTTGAAGGCTACCGTTTCGGGTCGCTAGCTCTCTAGTTTGCAAGTTAGCATGTGTCTCAAGACCCTGCAGTTGCGCAATATGTTGTAAATCAGGGGTCTCAAATGTGGCCCGCAGGACACCAGTTTGAGGCCCCTGCCTTGATATGAAAGTTTAATGTTAGTGCGGCCCGCGCAAGTTTGATATGGATGCTGTATGGTATCATGTACCCAGAAAAAATATTACGTTTGATTAATGTTCATGTTAAAGGTTAAATAACTGTTAATAGTTATCCTCCCTATCTGTGTGGAAGTGGTAAGTTTTTGGCTATTTAAGTTGAAAGGAAATGACTTGAAGGCTACCGTTTAGGTCGCTAGCTCTCTAGTTAGCGTTTTTTTTTGTTTTTTTTAGAAAACCTGATGCGGCCCAGTGTCACCCAGACCCTAGTTCCAGTGGCCCCCAAGTAAATTGAGTTTGATACCCCTGGTATAAACGGTGCTTTGTACCTCACTATGTCTCCCTGTGGTACTGGTCGGTTGGGGTGGTGTTGGGGTTGTACAAGATAATGGAATCTTGTATTGGAAATTGATCTCTGTCTGACACCCGTGGGGTGAAGCTTTGACATGAGCAAGGGGGGGGGGGGGGTAAAGTGCATTATTGTGGCGTGTTGCACTGTTGTTAGCAAAGACAGTTGCGTTTTTGGCTGACGCCGCGCTGTCACGCTCGACATCGGTGTAAGTACATTTTCAAACCTCATAACACAAGTATTAGCAAGTGATCTGATAGCATTTTTTTGTAATCCTCGGGTAAAACCTGGATAGCGGTGTTTTGAGCGGTTGCAAGCCTCCCATCAGATTATTGGCAGCAAATGACGAAATGCACATGTGTGACCGGCTGGCTGGACCGGCTAGCGATGCGGCTGAATGCTACAGTATGCAGGCGGGATCAGATTACCGAACGATTAGCCACGGCCTCCTATCCCGGGCCCAGGGAAAATTATTTTCCACTGTCATAATTCCCTAGACTGAATTACGCAGGCCAGGAAGTCCGAGATGCTTAATAATACTACTGGCCTACGCAACTGTTTTGACTAGTTTCGCCATTGTTGCACATTACAAATGTCTGCCTCAGATGTGGTGTTTTCCAGCAAGGGGAAAGTAGTTTAGCTAACATGAGCCAAAATGCATGTTGATCGTAACTGTGGCGTTTACCCCATCTTGTACTCTGTAACATAAATATGTCAGCAGAAACAGGAAGCTAACCCTCACGTATTCCATTGTATTGGACCTAAAGAGTAGATGTTTCCGAGGTACAGAACCCCCCCCCCGGGGCTGGAATCCGATACATTCCAGGGTTTTCTGTATCCAGGTGAATAATTGTGACATGGGTGTCGCATTTCATCAGATGACACCCGATTAGAGTGTAACTGCCGGGGAATATAAGACCTCTGTCAGAAAGCCGTGGCACCATTAGCTCCTTTTGCCCGAGGAGTTGGAATGTGTATGTGAAAAAAAAAAACAGTTAGTCGACCCTCGTCTCTCACATTGTGCTTCAAATTTTGTAGCTTCATGCTAAAATATTAATAAATTATGCTATTTTTTGCTGTGTTATTGATCAATAAATATACATTCATTCATTTTCTACTGCTTATCCTCATGAGGGGTGCTGGAGACGCGGGGTACACCCTGGACTGGTGGCCAGCCAATCACAGGGCACATATAGACAAACAACCATTCACACTCACATTCATACCTATGGACAATTTGGAGTCGCTAATTAACCTAGCATGTTTTTGGAATGTGGTAGGAAACTGGAATATCCGGGGAGAACATGCAAACTCCACACAGAGATGGCCGAGAGTGGGGAAAGACAAAATGAGAAGCCAAAAAGTTACCACTTCCACACAAAATAGGAGGAGAACTCATTCATTCATTCATTCATTTTCTACCGCTTATCCTCATGAGGGTTGCGGGGGGTGCTGGAGCCTATCCCAGCTGTCTTCAGGCGAGAGGCGGGGTACACCCTGGACTGGTTGCCAGCCAATCACAGTTCATATATAGACAAACAACCATTCACACTCACATTCATACCTATGGACAATTTGGAGTCGCTAATTAACCTAGCATGTTTTTGGAATGTGGGAGGAAACCGGAGTACCCGGAGAAAACCCACGCATGCACGGGGAGAACATGCAAATTCCACACAGAGATGGCCGAGGGTGGGGAAAGACAAAATAAGAAGCCAAAAAGTTACCACTTCCACACAAAATAGGAGGAGAACTCATTCATTCATTCATTTTCTACCGCTTATCCTCATGAGGGTTGCGGGGGGGTGCTGGAGCCTATCTCAGCTGTCTTCAGGCAAGAGGCGGGGTACACCCCGGACTGGTGGCCAGCCAGCTAATCACAGGGCACATATAGACAAACAACCATTCACACTCACATTCATACCTATGGACAATTTGGAGTCGCTAATTAACCTAGCATGTTTTTGGAATGTGGGAGGAAACCGGAAAAAACCCACGCATGCATGGGGAGAACATGCAAACTCCACACAGAGATGGTCGAAGGTGGGGAAAAACAAAATAAGAAGCCAAAAAGTTACCACTTCCACACAAAATAGGAGGAGAACTCATTAATTCATTCATTCATTCATTTTGTACCGCTTATCCTCACGAGGGTCGCAGGGGGGTGCTGGAGCCTATCCCAGCTGTCTTCAGGCGAGAGGTGGGGTACACCCTGGACTGGTGGCCAGCCAATCACAGGGCACATATAGACAAACAACCATTCACACTCACATTCATACCTATGGACAATTTGGCGTCGCTAATTAACCTAGCATGTTTTTGGAATGTGGGAGGAAACCCACGCATGCATGGGGAAAAAATTGAACTCGAGTCTCCTAGCTGTGAGTTCTTCGCTAACCACACAACCACTGTGCAACCAAGAAATATACATATTGAAGCAAATTAAGCATTTTTTTGAAGCATAAAAATGGCGGAATGAGGTAAAATACTGATACTCAACATTTGTATCATGAAAATCTGGAATTTGGAAAATCAGAAACAGACTATGGACATATTGTATTACTGTTATTACTGTTAAAAAGTCAATTTTACACAATAGTGGAATTCACTGTATAGTTGATCTGTGTTGTTGTAGAAGACACAAGTGCTTCATAGGAGGTCCATGGCAGCATCAACGTAATAACCAGCGAGTTTCATTTGATCATTTTGGCCTTCTTCTCAATCTCATGTCCACCCCTGAAAGCCGTTCACGGCACCGTACGGAGGCGTACCGTTTTATCTAGTTGTCAAAAACAAGCGGTCAGATATTAATGGACTCGATGTCGTCCGTTCTGATGGACTCTAGGGTTGCGGCGCGTTTCCTACTCCAGCTCTGTCCTAGTAATGAACCCATTTTGCAGAGATAGAGAGCAGCGGTAATAAGAACGCACCACTTCACTGCAGGATATTCTAACCCTGTACTCATCATAAGTGCTATCAGTCATCAGGTATGATTAGATTTTTTTTCCCTCTCTCTTTACTGTCTCCATTTAGCCATCCAGAATACTCTTTCCCAGGGATAGCTGTATGGGTATACTGTATGTGCAATATACACTGTAGTAAGAAATACTTTGAACATCCTGTACTGTTCACTGTGATCAAAACGGTTAGCTGTTCAAAGACTATACAGCCGATCAAGCTTGTTGAACGTCAGACTAAACATCATTGGAGGTAATGGTCGCTGCTCAAGGCTGACAGGTGGGAATGGGAATGGGAATGGGAATGGGGGTGGGGGCATTGCTTGCACGTTTGTCCAGTTGTCTCGTGCCCCCGGCTGCAGCCACACACAGTTAGGTTGTCCTGTAGCAAAAACGGAGAAAATTATTATTTAAAATTTATTTAACATTATTTAAAAAAACAACAACCTTAAACTGTATTATGGAAAGCAGGAAGTGAACAAATGTAACAGTTACTGATTGTAAAAATACCAGATGGAGGGGTAGGATTTAATAAGCTTTGCTTCTTCCTTTGGTACGAGGTGCATTATTAAAAAAAAATCATTAAAAATTATTTTAAAAAATTATTAAAAAAAAAAACATACTATATTATTATATTTACCAGTATAGCTTTTTCATCTACTGCTCTGTTTGAAGCCTACAATTTTTATTGAAGGCATGTACTTTGGAACAGGAAAAAAAACCAAAAAAAACCTATATATATATAAAACTATATTAGGAAAGCAGGAAGTGAACAAATGTAACAGTTATTGACACTTACTATGGTACCCATTATGTAATTGGATGGTCATATCACCTTGTACTTCAGTATGTGACACTAAAATTAAAATTAGTTAAAAAAAACAAACTTAAACTATATTAGGAAAGCAGGAAGTGAACAAATGTAACAGTTACTGATTGTAAAAGTACCAGATGGAGGGGTAGGATTTAATAAGCTTTGCTTCTTCCTACTCCTTTTTGAGATGTGGAACTGTGAACTGATTATGTGACAAAAATAAAATAAAAAAAAAAATAATAAAAAAAAATTAAAAAAATTAAACCATATTAGGAAAGCAGGAAGTGAACAAATGTAACAGTTACTGATTGTAAAAGTACCAGATGGAGGGGTAGGATTTAATAAGCTTTGCTTCTTCCTACTCCTTTTTGAGATGTGGAACTGTGAACTGATTATGTGACAAAAATAAAATAAAAAAAAAAATAATAAAAAAAAATTAAAAAAATTAAACCATATTAGGAAAGCAGGAAGTGAACAAATGTAACAGTTACTGATTGTAAAAGTACCAGATGGAGGGGTAGGATTTAATAAGCTTTGCTTCTTCCTACTCCTTTTGGACATGTGGAACTGTGAACTGATTATGTGATGCATTCAATTGTAATCTGATGCATGTTCAAATGAAATAAAACCATTACCATTTTCTCCTCTTGATGCTTAAAGAAGAGCCAGGCTGTGACCTGTTGTCACAGAAATAACCATATCGGCCGTATACTAACAAGAGACGTGTGTTTACAGCGCTGTCATGGGTGACACCGTGACGAAAATGAAGAGTGAACACTTCCACAAGGTCTCTCAGAGGTTCTAGCTGTACCTCATTATTCCATGATAATAGACTGCCAGAACATCCACGCAGCATAAAAACACTCTGCAGTGTTGAGTACTGTCACTGCATACTTGCTGGGAAGTACATCAGGTCAGAGTTAATTTCAGCAGGGCTTTCTGGGAGCCGGTGCCCTTGGTCCCCCTGTTGCAGACCCTAATGCAACACCATAGCAAGTCATCTGGTTTCCAGTCGGTTCCCAAATGCGAGCAGACAAAGCATTGCAGCATGTGATCCGTCTTGGGAATATCCAGGCAACGGTGGGGAATCTTTGGGTTTGGGGTTTTGTGGCTGATAGCTTTTATAGTTTTTTTTTAACGTTTGGTTGTTTAATGAAGTACATATCTGGGTAAAAACAATACTGCCAAAATATGCAGTGGTAATTGGAGTTCATTTGCATAATATGTTAATATGTTATACCAGGGTTCAATTCCACCCTCGGCCATCTCTGTGTGGAGTTTCCATGTTCTCCCTGTGCATGCGTGGGTTTTCTCCGGGTACTCCGGTTTCCTCCCACATTCCATAAAAAACATGCTAGGTTAATTAGCGACTCCAAATTGTCCATAGGTATGAATGTGAGTGTGAATGGTTGTTTGTCTATATGTGCCCTGTGATTGGCTGGCCACCAGTCCAGGGTGGACCCCGCCTCTCGCCCGAAGACAGCTGGGATAGGCTCCAGCACGACCCTTGTGAGGATAAGCGATAGAAAATGAATGAATGAATGAGTTCTCCTCCTATTTTGTGTGGAAGTGGTAACTTTTTGGCTTCTTATTTTGTCTTTCCCCACCCTCGGCCATCTCTGTGTGGAGTTTGCATGTTCTCACCCAGACCTTAGCTCCAGTGGCCCCCAAGTAAATTGAGTTTGAGACCCCTGGTTCAGGAGCTTTGAGCAAGGGGTCGTTTGTGTGTGTGTGTGGGGGGGGTTTGGGGGGCTACGGCTGGTTGCTCTCTGTGGGATGCGCTACAGCTGAAAGCACTACAATCCGACAAAGAGGTTCGGAATATATTTGGGAATAGAAGCAAAACTAAAGTAAGTCCCAAAACACAAACACCCCACCCTGTCTGTTAAGTGTTTAAGTACCCGGATGTGTTCGGTGAATGGGACACAGGTGTCTGTTTGACGGCCAGAAGTCTGTTTGTTTTCTGTTGCTCATGGGCTCCAGGAGTACCCCAGGGTGGTCCACCGTCATTCTTTGTCCTTTACTGAGCAGGCGGTGAATTAGGATCGGGTCAAGAATGTGATAATGAAATTCAAGACACCTGACAACACAATGTTGGGACTACACATGAAGCAAAGCCTGCTGCTTCTTAAATTCCTTCTTTTTTTATTTTTTTTAAATCTATTTTCCATGATCCTTTTGGGTTTCTGTGATCTCACCCCAGCAAAGCAGGTGTTTGAAGTTGCCGAGGCTGTGGCTTTACCGTCGAGTCCTCCCAAAGTGCTTATGTGACAGGTATAGAAGAGCCGGAGGGGAGTAATATGACTCCTACATAGTCCACAGCTTTTCCAGCTTCTATCCTCCACGCCCTTGTCTCCTACTTTCCTCACACACATACACACACACAGTCTCCGTAGTGATGTCACACAGCAGAGCTCGCCTTTGTTGTGAAAAAGCCCCAGAGGTGTGCTTTGGGCCTTGAAGAAGACTAGCAGGGTGCCGCCAAAAAACCCACACATTGTCTCCCGAGGGAGCGAACGAGGTTGAGGCAATGGGGCCCTGAGCCACGGCCATGTTTATTTAAGGTATACCATCAGCTGATATTTGCGTTTTTATTTCCTTGTATCGGTATCGGCCGATACGCGTGTGTGAGTTGGCCTATGTATTTTTCCACTGCATGATTTACAGTCAGGCATCCGCCGGGACAGCTTTGTATGCGGAGGAGCAGTCATCACATCGATGCAAGTTTGATATAAATGCTGTATGGTATCATATACCCAGAAAAAATTATTACGTTTGATTCATGTTCATGTTAAAGGTTAAATAACTGTTAATAGTTATCCTCCCTATCCGTGTGGAAGTGGTATGTTTTTGGCTTTTTAAGTTTAAAGGAAATGACTTGGAGGCTATCGTTGAGGTCGCTAGATCTCTAGTTTGCGAGTTAGCACCCTGCAGTTGCGCAATATGTTGTAAATCAGGGGTCTCAAATACGCGGCCCGTGGGCCAAATGTGGCCCGCAGGACACTAGTTTGAGGCCCTCCGCCTTGATATGAAAGTTTAATGTTAGTGCGGCCCGCGCAAGTTTGATATGGATGCTGTATGGCAGGGGTCTCAAACATGCGGCCCGCGGGCCAAATGTGGCCCGCAGGACACTAGTTTGAGGCCTTGATATGAAAGTTTAATGTTAGTGTGGCCCGCGCAAGTTTGATACGGATGCTGTATGGTATCATGTACCCAGAAAAAATTATTACGTTTGATTAATGTTCATGTTAAAGGTTAAATAACTGTTAATAGTTATCCTCCCTATCCGTGTGGAAGTGGTAATTTTTTTGGCTATTTAAGTTTAAAGGAAATAACTTGAAGGCTACCGTTTAGGTGGCTAGCTCTCTAGTTTGCGAGTTAGCATGTGTCTCAAGACCCTGCAGTTGCGCAATATGTTGTAAATAAAAAGAGTATAAATGTGACTATAGTCGTGTTTTGTCATGTCTACAGGGCTCTAATAATGCTTTGTTCATTTTAATCTGAAAAAAAATAATTTGCCGTTTTATTATTATTATTATTTATTTATTACTGATTTTCTTTATTCTTGATTTGTTTATTTATTTTAATTCTTATTTTGTGTAGAAAAATAAAAATTATCAGAGCTTTTCTTGTCGAAAATCGGAACCAAAGCAAATGTTATTCATTTTTCTGTTTTTAATAAATGAGTTTTTTTGGCCATTGGCTGAGGGTGATGGAAAAACATCGGTATCGGCATCGCCCCCCCCCAAAAAAAAAACATATCGCTCGATCCCTAATCATGACCCTCATCTGCGTGTTTGAGTCCCTCCGTGGCCTCTCCAGATGGCCCAGTATGGCCCAGTATGGCCCAGTATTGGAGCAGGTTTATCATACAGTTAATATCTGGGCCACACAACCCAACTCCCAGCTTCTTGTCTTCCTTTTCTCCATATGCTCTCCACAAACTTTTTGTTTGTTCTCGTTTTTCCTCTACCACCCTCTGTGCTATTGTCTCCGATGCCTTCTTCGGCAGTGCCCTGATTTATTTCTTTATTTTTAACCCCCCCTTCTTCTTCATCCTTTTTAAAATTCCAGAATCCATTTATTTTACCCCGAGGCACAATGGGTGATGGCAAGAGACGACGAAGCAAATTAAAATCGGTCTCCCTCGTTTGCTCCCCTTTGGATGTTGCGACGACGGCAGAGCGAGAGGAGAACAGGGGCGAAGAAAGCTAGTGGAAAAAAGCCCATTTCCTGTGCATTATTTTTTTTTCCCTGAGGGTGTGTGGTGGAGTAACACCTTTTTTTTTTTTTTTTTTCAACGCTCTTTAATTTTCCTTTTTTCTTCTTCTCCTCACCTCACCTCACGGTGACTGCTACATCTCAAAACCAGAAGGTCTCTCTCTCTTTGCTTTTTCTACCACGTATGCTGACCTACTTTTATTAGTTTTGGTCTAGTGAATCATTAATTGAGGTTATCTAACTGTCCTTGTAATGACGCCGCCGTGACTCAAGTGTCAGAAACCCTCCGCGTCCAGACCGTCCTTGTTACCACGGCGCATGCTTCTATATTCTATTATTGGCATCCTGCAAAAAAAGGCATCATCGTCAAAGCTATATGTGTTTAATAGGTGAGCTGCTCACTGTAATATGTCAATGTGTCAGAGTACAATACAAGGACTAAGTGCACTGAATGCAAATTAATCTTGTGGGATGGCAGCAGCTGAATAGTGTGGGCTTCTGGGTAAAGCGGGCGGGGGGGGGGGGGGGACTAATAGTGGCGGCAGGGGAGGAGAAGGCAGAGAAAAGAGCCTGTGAGGAGGAAGAGGAGGGAGGTATGCAGTCATCCCGAGGCCCATTCATCATGCAAGGCCTGCTGGGATGAGCTTGGGTCAGTCCTGCTCAACACAATTACAGGCTGTTCTGGTTGTGTTGTGCTGGGGCGTACACCCCACCCCGCAGTCTGTGTATGTTCTCTTGTGTTTCCTTATGTTCCGTCTCAAGTCTGTTTTGCTATATGCTCAGTAGACTTCTCTTGTCCCTTTTTTCCCACCTTCTGTTGCATATATTTGAAGTAATGGTAATGGTTTAATTTCATTTGAACATGCATCAGATTACAATTGAATGCATCCCATAATCAGTTCACAGTTCCACATGTCCAAAAGGAGTAGGAAGAAGCAAAGCTTATTAAATCCTACCCCTCCATCTGGTACTTTTACAATCAGTAACTGTTACATTTGTTCACTTCCTGCTTTCCTAATATAATTTAATCTTTTTATTTTATTTTATAAATGTATTTTTATTATAATATATTATTTTAATAATTTAAATTATTTAAATTATAATTTTAGCAATTTTTTATTTTAATTTTAGCACTTTTAAACGTAAATTTTAATTTTAGCAATTTTTTATTTTCATTTTAGCACATTTAAATTTAAATTTTAATAATTTAAGCACATTTTAATTTTAGCAATTTTTTATTTTAATTTAAGCACATTTTAATTTAAATTTTAGCTATTTTTTATTTTAATTTTAATTTAAGCACATTTTAATTTTAGCATTTTTTTATTTTTATTTTAATAATTTAAGTACATTTAAATTTAAATTTTAGCAAATTTTAATTTTAGCAATTTTTAATTTTAGCACTTTTAAATGTAAATTTTAATTTTAGCATTTTTTTATTTTAATTTTAGCACATTTAAATTTAAATTTTAATAATTTAAGCACATTTAAATTTTAATTTTAGCAATTTTGTATTTTAATTTAAGCACATTTTAATTTAAATTTTAGCTATTTTTTATTTTAATTTTAATTTAAGCACATTTTAATTTAAATTTTAGCACATTTTAATTTTAGTAAATTGTAATTTTAATATCAGCAAGTATTTGTGATTTTAGAAATAAGGACTTATAATGCCGCCTACAGAGAACATACTGAATTATCCTTACTGACCTTTTTTGCAGTACATTTAGCGAGTGAAGATTGCTTTTATAGTTATTAGTCCATATTTCCACACAATAAGTAAGATATGGTAGAACCAGAGAGCAATAAAGAGTGTGGAGTGATTTCTTTAAGTTTTGCTTTGTTCAATATTGAAATATTTCTGGCCACTTTATGTTGTATATTTGTAATATGAGGCTTCCAGATCATATTTTCATCTATTGTGATTGTGATTGTCTATTTTGTATCTATATGCGTGTGATTGAAACGTGATTCAAGTGATTGACTAGCCTGGTGGTGTGAGATGGTCGTAAGCGTGCTTTTTCAGCTCGCCGTCCAGGCTGACGCCCCCCCCCCCCCGCAAGCTTTACTATTGTTTCCGGAGCGCTATAAATATCCGGTGGCTTCTAATGTCAGTTGACAGCTGATCCAAACATGAGTATATCACTGTCTTTTCTTTCTGGAGACATTCTTTACGCCTTGACGTCGGCCATGGCAGAAATGCTGCGTCTGAATAGAAGCAACAAATGAGCATGCGGCATCTTTTGAAGGTGTGTTTCCACCCCCCCCCCCCCCCCCCCCTCGCCCCCTCCTTCCCAACATCATAGTGCATAACGGCCAGAGAAAATGTAGAGTGAATGTTCCTCTTGTTCTTCTCTAAGGATGCATACTGGAGGATGTTGCTGCATGGTTTAATATTTAAGTTCCTCAGGAAAGCAGTCAGCATTTTCACTGGGAACATATAAGTGGTGGTTATAATGGCAGTTCCCATGGTTTCAGATACTTGGACAAATTAACAGTCACATGACACTTTAGTGTGTGCATTCTGGCATATGAAAGAATTTCCACAGCTACAGGGAAAATTACAGATACTTTTTTCACAGGCTTGGAACCCTGCGACTTAAACAGTGATATCACGTTTTGAAGTCTTATGCAAGGATCGCGTTTCGATCTGACAAATCTTAAGTAAGTTTGATCAAGTGTGGAATTATTACAACTTTTGCTTAGGCTGTGGAAGCCGATGAACTCTAGTGGTAAGTGTCATAAGGAGTGATGCAAGGAACTCCGAATTTTGGTGGGATTGGATGGTAAAGGTTTCATTGTATAGTAAACGTTTTGGTCAAATCTCTCCCTAATGATCTGAACTACGAAACCAGAGTTGTACCACAGAAGATATTGGTGTGGATGTAGCTTAGCTTTCCGGAGCTCGGCTTTGGAAAAACCATTTAACCTTAGCTCGGCGTTTGCTGAATTTTTTTCAACTTGCTTCTAATGCACTTTTCTGGTAAAAAACAAAAAAACAGGGGAAACCTCACACACACTCAACAGGGGCCCCAGGAGGACCCAAAAATGGCATTAAAATGCCAACATTTTAGGGCGTCAATTTTTGACAAAAAACGTAAGGGGTTAGTATGCCGTTTTTTTTTCAGTTTTTTTCAACTTGCTTCTAATGCACTTTTCTGGTAAAAAAAAAACAAACAAAAAAAAGCATAGGAAACCTCACACACACTCAACAGGGGCCCCAGGAGCACCCAAAAATGGCATTAAAATGCCAAAATTGTAGGGCATCAATTTTTGACAAAAAACGACGTATGTGGTTTTTTTCCCATTTTTTTTCCAACTTGCTTCTAATGCACTTTTCTGGTAAAAAAAAAAAAAACAGTGGAAACTTCACACACACTCAACAGGGGCCCCAGGAGCACCCAAAAATGGCATTAAAATGCCAAAATTTTAGGGCGTCAATTTTTGACAAAAAATGTAAAGTTTTTTAGTATGTCGTATTTTTTTCAGTTTTTTTCAACTTGCTTCTAATGCACTTTTCTGGTAAAAAAAAAACAGGAGAAAACTCACACACACTCAACAGGGGCCCCAGGAGCATCCAAAAATGGCAAAATGCCAAATTTTTAGGGGGTCAATTTTTGACCAAAAACATGAAGTTTTTTAGTATGTCGTTTTTTTTCCAGTATTTTTCAACTTGCTTCTAATGAACTTTTCTGGTAAAAAACAAAACAAAACAGGGGAAACCTCACACACGCTCAACAGGGGCCCCAGGAGCACCCAAAAATGGCATTAAAATGCCAAAATTTTAGGGCGTCAATTTTTGACAAAAAACGTAAGGGGTTAGTATGTCGTTTTTTCAGTTTTTTTTCAACTTGCTTATAATGCACTTTTCTGGTAAAAAAAAAAAAAAAACAGGGGAAACCTCACACACACTCAACAGGGGCCCCAGGAGCCCCTCAGATTATCCGTCACAGCCTGTCAGCCTGCCAAATAGCGTCCTCAAAAATGCCAAATACTTATTCTTCTCCAGTTTCATTCTTGGCATAAACAGGCTGTTTATTAAACGCCATGCAGACTATGGGGAATTGTGGGGTTTTTCAGAGCCTCATTGCCCATCTAAAACCTTTCTGAGGAAATATAAGATACTTCAACGCATATGGAAACTGAGAGTTGACTTGGGGGGGGGCTTTTGGGACCTGCCGAGTATGACGAGGAAAACCCAAGATCGACTGAAAGATGACAAACTAGGCCAAAAAAAAAAATGCAGCAAAGCGTCTGGAAGCCATTTGAAACAATAAGCTGGCTTCATGTCAAATTGTAAGGATGCTTCCCATTTCTGGCTTTCTTGAGTTTCAGCCTCTAGTGGCAACTTGGCATACATAAAAAGAAGCCAGTTTGCATTCTTTGGCTTTTATATTCAATTCACTGAACCCCATACGCAAATATTTTTGGTGAAATTGCAGAAGTAGATGGACTGAATGTAAAATGTCTTCCTCCCTTTGGGATGCTAACTGTCAGTTGGAATAAAAGATTTATACTGAAGGCTGAATTTCAATAATACGCAAAGCTGGGGATGGGGCATTTGACCAAATAGTTTTTTTTATTAACCATTTTATTCTCTCAGAACCTAGTGACGCCCCTGGTAGGAACGGTAAATTGATAGCTTTGCCTTTCGCCTTAGCTCCTTTTTCACCACAACGGACCAATCCACCTGTCAATCTCACGCCCAACTTGACGCAAATAATTTGATATTTTTTATTGATTTTTTTTACCCCAAAAATCTGACAAATTTTATACAATAGGGCAAGAATAGGAGGTAAAATAAATATTTATATAAAATGTAAAATGTATAAATTTAATAATTTTAATAATTTAATAAATTTTATATTTTTTTAATAAATTTTATGAATTTTTAATTTATTCTGAAATAATAAATATATTACCTGTCATTTATAATCTAGTTATAGGAGTAATCAGAAGAAGAATGATGATAGTAATAATAATAGGCGAATTAGGACCTAGTGACTACCCTGGTAGGAACGGTAAATTGATAGCTTTGCCTTTCACCTCAGCTCCTTTTTCACCACAACGGACCAATCCACCTGTCAATCTCACGCCCAACTTGACGCAAATAATTTGATATTTTTTATTGATTTTTTTTTTACTCCAAAAATTTTACAAATTTTATACAATAGGCAAGAATAGGAGGTAAAATAAATACTATTTATATAAAATGAAAAATTATAAATTTTATGAATTTTATAAATTTTAAACTTATTATAAAATAATAAATATATTACCTGTCATTTATGATCTACTCCTACTACTAGCAGTAGTTATAGGAGTAATCAGAAGAAGAATGATGATAGTAATAATAATAAGCTAATTAATAATATAATAATATTATTATATGATTATTATATTGTCATATCCTGTGCATCTCCAGGGCGCTAAGCCCCCCCCCCCCCCCAGAACCTAGTGACGCCCCTGGTAGGAACGGTAATTTGAGAGCTTTGCCATTCGCTTCAGCTCCTTTTTCACCACAACGGACCAATCCACCTGTCAATCTCACGCCCATATAATAATTTGATATTTTTTATTGATTTTTTTTACCCCAAAAATGAATAAATTTAATAAATTTAATAAATTCAATTTAAATAAATTACATTTTAATAAATTTTAAAATTATTTTTAAAATTTATTATAAAATAATAAATATATTACCTGTCATTTATAATCTACTACTACTACTAGCAGTAGTAGGAGTAATCAGAAGAAGGATAGTAATAATAATAGGCTAATTAATAATATAATAATGATTATTATATTATATAATATACATCCCGGTTCCTGTTTGTTTTTTAGATGTCATATCCTATGCATTTCCAGGGGACTAAGCCCCCCCCTGTCCTCAGAACCTAGTGACGCCCCTGGTAGGAACGGTAAATTGAGATGTAATGGATTGTATTGCCCATGATCTGTTTATAATGAGTTAATGTTTACAATAATATTTAGCTTTACTAACTAGTAGTTAGCTTACAAAATAACACAAACCCAATGTTTCTTTGTGCCTCTTCGTCGCACAAATGAGTCACGCACAATCTAACGGGGGCTGTTTTCAATTTGGAGTGACCTTTGAGCTCTTTTTATATGCTCCCTCCTTGGCACAATAAACCTGTCTGTATTATCTAGAACAAGTTCTAACAGCGTCCCATGGCAACAGGCCGGGTGGCTAAGTACACCTGCTCAGTCAGCGCCCCGCAACCTGCAAACGCAGCGGGCGAGTCTGTTGTCAAGTTGGCTTTTGTGCGCCCCGACCAAGCCGCAGAGCTCCGGTGACATTTCACTCCTCGCACGATTGTGCAAATGGAAGGCTGATAGCAGCGGTTGCTGTAGTATATCTTATCTTAGAGCAGGGGGCTCAAACTCAATTTACCTGGGGGGCCACTGGAGCTAAGGTCTGAGTGAGACTGGGCCACATCAGGTTTTCCAAAAAAAACGCATTTATTAAAAACAGAAAAATTGGTTTCGATTTTCTACAAGAAAAGCTCCGATAAAACATTCCACTGTTCTCAAATATCTTAATTTTTATTTTTCCACACAAAATAAGATGAAAAATAAACAAATCAAGAATAAAGAAAATCAATCAATCAGTAATAAATAAATAAATATAATAATAATAATAAAAACTTAAACCACATATAGTTGGTGGGTAGACAAATTATTTTTTTCACATTAAAATGAACAAAGCATTATTAGAGCCCTGTAGACATGACAAAACACGACTATAGTCACATTTATACTCTTTTTATTTACAACATATTGCGCAACTGCAGGGTCTTGAGACACATGCTAACTCGCAAACTCGAGAGCTAGCAACCTAAACGGTAGCCTTCAAGTTATTTCCTTTAAACTTAAATAGCCAAAAACTTACCACTTCCACACGGATAGGGAGGATAACTATTAACAGTTATTTAACCTTTAACATGAACATTAATCAAACGTAATAATTTTTTCTGGGTACATGATACCATACAGCATCCATATCAAACTTTAAACTTTCATATCAAGGCGGGGGCCTCAAACTAGTGTCCTGCGGGCCACATTTGGCCCGCGGGTTGCGTGTTTGAGACCCCTGATTTAGAGGAAATGGCAGCCCTCAAGGGAACCAGTATGGCTAATTAGACTTATGTATGCTCCGCTCCACCATGTGAAGGAACTGATGCAAAAAATTGCAATCTTTAAAAATAAACTAAGTCTTTTAATGTCATCCTGCTCCGTCCGACCGCTTTTTCCTCTTTGCCTCAATTTGTCATCAAAAAACAAAAGAACTGGTTTGGGAAGCGCGTTTGATTAGAAGACCGTGCTTCCTGGGTTGGACTACTTCGTCCTGTTGTTGGACAGATTTGATCACGGTTGTGTAATCAGTCGTATCTGCAGGAAGAATGCCCTGATTCAAGGTCAGCTTGATGGCTTTTACTGTTGTTTGGCTGGTTTGTGTGCTAGGATGACACTTGAGACCTGGCAGAGAACGCCTTTACAATATTTACCTGCTTGTTGTATCTAATGCTGCACTTGGCGTTCATGTTTCCTATTTCAAAGCAGGTGGCAATTCATTCATTCATTTTCTACCGCTTAGCCTCACGAGGGTCGCAAGGGTGCTGGAGCCTATTCCAGCTGTCTTCGGGCGAGAGGTGGTGTACACCCTGGACTGGTGGCCAGCCAATCACAGGGCACATATAGACAAACAACCATTCACATTCATACCTATGGACAATTTTGGAGTCGCTAATCAACCTAGCATGTTTTTGGAATGTGGGAGGAAACTGGAATATCCGGGGAGAACATGCAAACTCCACACAGAGATGGCCGAGGGTGGGGAAAGACAAAATAAGAAGCCAAAAAGTTACCACTTCCACACAAAATAGGAGGAGAACTCATTTATTCATTCATTTTCTACCGCTTATCCTCAAGAGGGTCGCGGGGGTGCTGGAGCCTATCCCAGCTGTCTTGGGGTGAGAGGCGGGGTACACCCTGGACTGGTGGTCAGCCAATCACAGGGCACATATAGACAAACAACCATTCACACTCACCTTCATACCTATGGACAATTTGGAGTCGTAATTAACCTAGCATGTTTTTGGAATGTGGGAGGAAACCGGAGTCCCCCGGAAAAAAACCCCATGCATGCATGGGGAGAACATACAAACTTCACACAGAGATGGCTGAGGGTGGGGAAAGACAAAATAAGAAGCCAAAAAGTTACCACTTCCACACAAAATAGGAGGAGAACTCATTCATTCATTCATTTTCTACCGCTTATCCTCACAAGGGTCAGTGGGTCGCCTCCAGCTGTATTGGGGCGAGAGGCGGGGTGGGGTACACCCTGGACTGGTGGCCAGCCAATCACAGGGCACATATAGACAAACAACCATTCACACTCACATTCATACTTATGGACAATTTGGAGTCGCTAATTAACCTAGCATGTTTTTGCACGGGGAGAACATGCAAACTCCACACAGAGATGGCCGAGGGTGGAATTGAACCCTGGTCCCCTAGCTGTGAATCTGTAGTCCATTGTTTTGTAGATATGGTTCTGATAAATAACACTATTAATTGTAACATTGGTTTCCTGGTGTACAGACGGCTGGGAAGAATTAAGAAGCAATATAGCCGGGTAATTTACTCACCAAATTAAAGTCTGAGATGAAAGTAATGTGAAGTTGCACACATCAAATGGCCAAGTGATGCAATAACACCGTGTTTGATTTCCCCCCCCCGAGGGAATCTGCAAGGAGGCTTGACTGACAAGGGCGCAAAGCCACCGACTCTCAATTAGACACAAGACAAATCTTCAGACATTACCAATGGAAAATCACAAGTACTGAATTAGCGATAACGGCTTGAAAGAAAACACTATTAGAGGAGCTATCAGGAGGTGGCGGACTACTTTTCCGTATAATTTGGAATTGTAATCAAAAGCATTACAAGCTGATGTGCTTTGGAATTTTTTTTTTTCCCATGTTGTCTCTTCTCTCCGTGACACATGCTTTTTCATTTTCTTTTTACCGACTATTATTCCTTCTTGGCTTGCTGTCCTCGTATGACCAGGAAGTCGTCGCTCATACGGGGTGGTCAAAATATTCCGCAGCCAAGTGTCTTGAGCCTCAGCGGAGCCGGTAATGCAGTATGACTGCACCGCTTCGGGGTGCAAGGATCAAATAATATATTAGGGCTCATGTTGCCAGCCGTCACAACCTACTTGGGGATAAAAGTGCTGTGGCAGCAAAAACGTTTTTGCACAGTCATACCCCGAGTCTGCCTCGGGTACTTTTTTTTTTTTTTCCTCTCTCTCCCAGTGAGTCATATTCCGACCTGCTGCTACCCACTTCCACACCGCTCATATTGACTGCCTTTAGCGTGTGTTGCTAGGTTTGGGAAGTTTAGCAATATCCTGAAGCACACAGTAGCTACTCATAAAAACGTATATATATTTAACTGTTATGTTGTGTGTATCACGTGCATTAAAAATTTGAGTTTTTGGTTTTCGTCTAAATTCCTACCTCTAATTTTACGTTGGATTTTATTAATTTTGGAAATAAAGGTGATCAATATCAGATTACAATTGAATGCATCCCATAATCAGTTCACAGTTCCACATGTCCAAAAGGAGTAGGAAGAAGCAAAGCTTATTAAATCCTACCCCTCCATCTGGTACTTTTACAATCAGTAACTGTTACATTTGTTCACTTCCTGCTTTCCATAATATAGTTTAAGTTTTTAATTTTAGCAAATGTTTAGTTTAATTTTAGCAATTTTTTATTTTAATTTAAGCACATTTTAATTTTAATTTAAGCACATTTTAATTTTAGCAATTTTTTATTTTAATTTTAATTTAAGCACATTTTAATTTTAATTTTAGCAATTTTTATTTTAATTTTAATTTAAGCTCATTGTAATTTTAATTTTAGCAATTTTTTATTTTAATTTTAATTTAAGCACATTTTAAGTTTAGCAATTTTTCATTTTAATTAAAGCACATTTTCATTTTCATTTTAGCAATTTTTTATTTTAATTTTAATTTAAGCACATTTCCATTTTAGCAATTTTTTATTTTAATTTTAATTTAAGCACATTTTAATTGTAGCAATTTTTAATTTTAATTTTAGCAATTTTAATTTAAGCACATTTTAATTTTAATTTTAATTTGTTTTTTTTAGCCTTATGCATTGTTTTACCTGTTTGAAAATTAAGTATTTGTGATTTTAGAAATAAGGACTTAGTATGTTCTCTGTAGGCGGCATTGTGAATTATCCTTGAGGCTCTTTAACTAGCATTTTTACAGTCTGAACATCTCCTTTCTTATAGAGGATCTTTGAATAGCATTAACATAGTATGTCTGTTTTAATTTACAGTCATTTACTGAAGTGTAAAGTGTAAAGTCAATGTGTTACATTCAAAAGAGTCCGGTACTTAGAGTACTTAGTTTTCTGACAATGTGGCCCCTTTGGACAATTCATGTGAAATAGCCCTGCTGTAAAGTATTGGGGGGGGGGCAAATGAAGGCCCTGTGTGGGTTCCGACTGGGATGGCTCAGCATGACTTTGCTTCTTTGAAAATGTTCCAAAGCAGGATGACTAATACAGTATATTGTTTATTGCAAATGTTAATAATATGAATTCATATTTGTGTCCCGTTTTTGCAGGCGGAATTTTAATGTTTGAATTTTAATTATAGTAATTTGGCATTTTTGTACATTCTAATCACATTCCAAACCTAGTTTTTTTTGTGTGGTCTTTAGCAAGAAAAGAAAAATCCTGGAAAGAGCGTATCTATGTACAACTTGTTTGTACGCGTGGTTGGTGGTTTTGTCTGATGGATTGGTTTGTCTGAGGTCAACCCGTTTACGCCGCTAATGGCATGCTGTCCGTTTTCCCTTTTAATTTCAAGCGTCAATTGCTACGAGCTTGTTGTTTTCTGGTCAGAAATAAGTAAATCGTGACTGTGGTGTAACTTGATGCATATTTGAACAATGTTATTGATTGCTGGCGATGGCAAGCTGAAGAAACAATACATTTTTTGCAGTATTTTTCCAGGAAAACTTTTTTTTTCCACACTTTTTGGTAAATAATGTGACTGCGTGATAATACAGCAGTATAGTCGTCCCTCGTTCCAGACCCCACCCCAATCAGTTAATTAAATGCAGTATTTTTATAGAGCGTAGAAAACCTGTTACCACTTCCACACAGAATGAGAGGAGAACCTTTTTTCTCCCCACTCGATCTCACATCAGCTTTAACTGAATTAAATGCATTATTTTTATAGAGCATAAAAAACATGTATATGACTTTCTAAATATGAGGTATAACATTATTAGAGCTCTGCAGACTTGATATAACAGCCCCATAGTCACTTTTACACTCCTGTTATCCTTTGTCGTCATCACATTCCACACTGAATGGGACTAGCGTAGCAAGCTACCCAGCTAACTAGTTAGCCTCTCCAATTTATGTATTCCAAACTTAAGTGTTTCACACAGAGTGGGGCTGGACAAGAAAAAAAAAATGCCAAAACTTACCACTTCCACACAGAATGAGAGGAGAACCTTTTATCTTCCCACTCGATTTAATATCAGCTTTAAGTGAATTAAATGCAGTATTTTTATAGAGCGTAGAAAACCTGTATATGACTTTCTAAATATAAGGTCTAACATTATTAGAGCTCCGCAGACTTGACATAACAGCCCCATAGTCACTTTTACGCTCCTGTTATCCTTTGTCGTCATCACATTCCACAGTGAATGGGACTAGCGTAGCAAGCTACCCAGCTAACTAGTTAGCCTCTCCAATTTACGTATTCCAAACTTGAGTGTTTCACACAGAGTGGGGATGGACAAGAAAAAAAATGCCAAAAACTTACCACTTCCACACAGAATGAGAGGAGAACCTTTTTTCTCCCTGCTCGATCTAACATCAGCTTTAAGTGAATTAAATGTAGTATTTTTATAGAGCATAAAAAACCTGTATATGACTTTCTAAATATGAGGTATAACGTTATTAGAGAGTGGGGATGAACAAAAAAAAGCTAAAAACTTACCACTTCCACACTCAATGAGAGGAGAACTTTTTTTTCTAACATCAGGTTTAACATCACTGATTCCTAGAAAATACTGCAGTTGTGTTTAAAAAAAAAACCACAACCCCAGCAACTATAGGTATTTTGTAAAAGGGCGACTAAAATCATCCTAAAAAGTACATTTGTTGTGTGTACTTTTATCCAAATACACACCAAAATGTGATGGTTCCTCTAGAACAGGGGTCTCAAACACGCGGCCCGCGGGCCAAATGTGGCCCGCAGGACACGGACAGGACATGGATGCTGTATGGTATCATGTACCCAGAAAAAATTATTACGTTTTAATTAATGTTCATGTTAAAGGTTAAATAACTGTTAATAGTTATCCTCCCTATCCGTGTGGAAGTGGTAAGTTTTTTGGCTATTTAAGTTGAAAGGAAATAACTCGAAGGCTACCGTTTTGGGTCGCTAGCTCTCTAGTTTGCGAGTTAGCATGTGTCTCAAGACCCTGCAGTTGCGCAATATGTTGTAAATAAAGAGTATAAATGTGACTATAGTCGTGTTTTGTCATGTCTACAGGGCTCTAATAATGCTTTGTTCATTTTAATCTGAAAAAAATAATTTGTCTACCCACCAACTATATGTGGTTTCTTAAGTTTTTATTATTATTATTATTATAGTTATTTATTACTGATTGATTGATTTAGAAAGTGTATATATATTTTTATTGACATTGACAACGCCCTTATTCACTATTACTCCCATTGTTTCACAAAATGTCTCCACCTTTTTGTAATCCATAAAAGGGAGGCGACCTACGAGCATATTAAAAATTCTTGTCCGTCTGACAGCAAGACGGAGACGTCCATGACAGCTGGGTAATAAATGCCTCCCCCGTCCCTCAGTCTCCCGGCCATCACTCCACCTTGTCGCCTCGCCCTTCAGTTGATACATCGATGACATCATCTCTGCATGATGGAATCCAACCTTTTTTCTCCTCTCATCAGCCGCTTGCACGTAATTAGATGAGGACGAGCGCAATAAAGTTACTCACTCCATTAGTTGTATTAACACTCGGCATTGCGGTGTTGGCGTCGTATATCTGTCTGTCCACCGAGGGAGACCCCCCCCCTTCCGTGAGTCTGTGTTAACCTACTTACTGAGGCCCAGCAGGGGTGGCCAATCAATTAATGAACAAAGGAGCCCGCTCACTGAGCAGTGGCCTTCCAAAAACATGGCCGCTGTCACACGGTGCTCATCTAATACATCAAATGTTTTTCTCCTCTATTGTTTGTGTGTCCGGTTTATTGGTGTCCAAAGCCAATAAGGACCCACTTGATAAGACAAAAGAGTTGTTTTGTTTTATTATAAACGGTATCCAAACGTGGTCATCATAATCATAATGATCAATTTGAAGTCTTGAATGACTGCCTTTTTGCCGCATTCGCGCAAGGGATTGTTGGGTTGTTGTTTTTTTTTTGTTAAAACGAGCATCCTCTCCTTTTGATGACATCACGGCGCTGATGCACAGCTGCAGGAACACGGGAAAATTGTTATTGTCAGTAATGGACGGCAGCTAGCAGCAAAATGCGCTTGTTTACCCCACTAAGCGGAGATTAGTGAGAATCTCGAAGATTTAGGAGTATGAAAACATGCATACATCCATTATTTGATTATTGTGCAATGACCAATTAATCATTCATTCATTCATTTTCTACCGCTTATCCTCACAAGGGTTCCGGGGGTGCTGGAGCCTATCCCAGCTGTCTTCGGGCCAGAGTGAGCAGGGTACACCCTGGACTGGATGTCAGCCAATCACAGGGCACATATAGACAAACAACCATTCACACTCACATTCATACCTATGGACAATTTGGAGTCGCTAATTAACCTAGCATGTTTTTGGAATGTGGGAGGAAACCGGAGAACCCAGAGAAAACCCACGCATGCACGGGGAGAACACGCAAATGCCACACAGAGGGTGGGGAAAGACAAAATAAGAAGCCAAAAAGTTACCACTTCCACACAAAATAGGAGGAAAACTCATTCATTCATTCATTTTCTACCGCTTATCCTCACAAGGGTCATGCTGGAGCCTATCCCAGCTATCTTCGGGCAAGAGGCGGGGTACACCCTGGACTGGTGGCCAGCCAATCACAGGGCACATATAGACAAACAACCATTCACACTCACATCCATACCTATGGACAATTTGGAGTGGCCAATTAACCTAGAATGTTTTTGGAATGTGGGAGGAAACCGGAGTACCCGGAGAAAACCCACGCATGCACTGGGAAAACACTGGGAGATGGCCAAGGGTGGGGAAAGACAAAATAAGAAGCCAAAAAGTTACCACTTCCACACACAATAGGAGGAGAACTCATTCATTTTCCATTTGATATTGAACCAGAGTATGTGCAGTCTTGGGTTTTTGTCCGGACTCATAAAGGCATTGTTGCGTCAAACGGCGTCCGTCGGAGTCAAGTTTTATTCGATTTCAAACCCAAATTCATTTCATTTGTTGTGACGCAGTTGAAAAAAAAAATGTTATTGTTTGTGTGAAAGAAAGGAGACGACCACGCCCATATTTGGTGATTTGTCTCCCATGGCAACAGGCGAGCTTTGACAGCCATCCGCCCTCCTGTGCATCTCACCCACCTGTGTTGCCTCTTGTCTTTCACCACTTTTTCATCCCCCCCCTCCTCTTTTTTCTCAATACCTCCTTTCATCCCATTGAGGCACCGTCTTTTTTTTCCCTCCTCCACGCCTTAGCATTTTTTTTTTTTTTTTTTTTTTACTCTATCCCGTCCCTTAGGGCCACCCCATATTCTATTATCTTTCTTCTCTTCAGCCTCCCGCTCTCCCTGTCATCCTTCTTTCGTAATCCGGCTATTCGCCCCCCCCCAATGTGTTGCCCTCCCTGGAGTCTCCATCTTTGTGTCTCCCAGTGCATGAGATCAGGATAGCGGGCTGTTGTAACAAGCTGCTGAATAATGTAAGCACGGGGGCTATAGGCCACACTTTCAGTTAACCCTTAGATCTGGGATCACACGGTGGCTGGGGCGGACGCATCATAAATGACGGACTCAAACACCCCCCTCTAGATCCCTTTCCTGCTTCCGTCATGCAACCTTTCCCTAAAGGTGGAAGACACCCCCTCCCAGCACCGGCGTCTGATTTCTTTCTGTACGACTGGCAACACATTGACATTGGTACCCTCGTTATTTCTAACATTGATGTATAATTAAATGCGTCGGAAAAAACGATGCTGAATAATTAATACAGAGCAAATACATCACGGCATCCTTAACCTTATCATGCTCCTCCTCCTCCTCCTCCTTCGGTATTTTCACTCATGAAAGATTTACTAGTTTACTTTCTTTCTGCTCATCGACTTCCGTCGGTGCTGATTCACAGTGGCATTCACCGTGCCCTCTGGTGACCGACATGAAGTGTTTATTCCACGGCACACACTCCGGGGTTCAATCTGCAGTGGACCCCGGTGTGCCCGGTCACTTTATAGGCACCAGACGGAATCCTTTATCAGTAAATTATATTGATACAAATATGTGATGTTTAACCCTTAAATGCACGAGTGACTGGACCCTACACTCTTCCATAAGTGGGTCCAAAATGACCCATACTAGAATCAATGCCTTTTTATGACAATTTTGCCATTTTGGTTAGGAATAATCACTTGTATGATATTTAGTATTATATTTAGGACCACACAAGAATGATTTCATGTTAGAAACATCTTCATTTTTCACTTTTGTTTACATCTTTGAAAAAGAAAATGACCCCATACAACAATAGAAAATGTGAGGATCCATTGTGTGTTGCATAAAGGTAAGTTAAAAATGTGAATGGCATGATATCAAAAATATGTTTTTTGAGGAATACCTGGAATATGAAATGATAAAAAATTTTCATTACAAAGATATTTCAAGAAAACAACCTGACCGGGTCATTTTTGACCCACTTATGGAAGGTTGGGGTAGTAACACAAAAACTAAAATTTCTTAAAATGTATAAAAAGTTAAAAATGTGAATGGCATGATATCAAAAATATGTTTTTTGATGAATACCTGGAATATGAAATAACAAATTTTCATTTTTGTAATTTTTGACCCACTTATGGAAGGTTGGGGTAGTAACACAAAAACTAAAATGTCTTAAAATTTATAAAAGGTACGTTAAAAATGATATCAAAAACATGTTTTTTGAGGAATACCTGAAATATGAAATGATAACAATTTTTCATTATGAAGGTATTTCAAGAAAACAACCTGACCGGGTCATTTTTGACCCACTTATGGAAGGTTGGGGTAGTAACACAAAAACTAAAATTTCTTAAAATGTATAAAAGATAACTTAAAAATGTGAACGGCATCATATCAAAAACATGTTTTTTGAGGAATACCTGGAATATGAAATGATAACAATTTTTCATTTTTGTCATTTTTGACCCACTTATGGAAGGTTGGGGTAGTAACATAAAATCAAAAAATTCTTAAAATGTATAAAAGGTAAGTTAAAAATGTGAATGGCATGATATCAAAAACATGTTTTTTGAGGAATACCTGGAATATGAAATGATAAAATTTTGACCCACTTATGCATCTAAGGGTTAATGCCATGCTAACGTCCCAGTTTGGTTGAAATGTGAAAACCACCCATCCCTGGTGTGCCGTGCAATACATTGCTAGCTCACCAGGTCTTATTAAAGCTTAGTAATCAATAGAGACTCCTCTATCCTTAAGTGTTTCTAGTTAGCTTTAGAGCCTTACATCCCCAGGCAAGGGGGTATTGATCTGTGGGACAGATTGGATGCTTCCCTTTCAGGAGATGAAGGTTAGTAGTGGGGATATCTTGCTATGGGTGGCTGGCTGGGTGGGGCGGGGGTGTTGATGGCTGGATCGGCTTACGACTTCCTACCCCCACTTCCGCGACCACCACACCTGTCACAGCCAAGGGGAGCAACTGTGTGTGTGTGTGTGTAATTGTGCATGTGTTTCCGGGTAAATTGTGTGTGTGTGGGGGGGGGGGTTAATGGTGACTGTGCGTATTACAGCCGACTTTTGCAGCTGCCAGCCTGTTGTGGATGAGTAACGGAAGATTTCAGGTTTTGCATCATGTTTGGGCGTGTAACCCACCATTGCGTTGCATGCGCACACACGTTTGGTTCATCAAGGGCTTGGAGCCAAAGTATTCAACATTTTGTGAAGGTATAAACATGAATCCAAGTGGAATTGTTGCCACATAGGCTCCATTTACCTGGTGGGTCCTAATGCAAGGAACCATGTCCGTTTTGACCCGGGTTTTAAGTCACACACACATCTGATATCACTGTGCTTCGGGCGAGAGGTGGGGTACACCCTGGACTGGTGGCCAGCCAATCACAGGGCACATATAGACAAACAACCATTCACACTCACATTCATACCTATGGACAATTTGGAGTCGCTAATTAACCTAGCATGTTTTTGGAATGTAGGAGGAAACCGGAAAAAAACCCACGCATGCACGGGGAGAACATGCAAACTCCACACAAAGATGGCCGAGAGTGGGGAAAGACAAAATACAAAGCCAAAAAGTTACCACTTCCACACAAAATAGGAGAATTCATTAATTTTCTACTGCTTATCCTCACAAGGATCACAAGGGATGCTGGAGCCTATCCCAGCTGTCTTCTTGAGAGGCGGGGTACACCCTGGACTGGTGGCCAGCCAATCACAGGGCACATATAGACAAACAACCATTCACACTCACATTCATACCTATGGACAATTTGGAGTCGCTAATTAACCTAGCATGTTTTTGGAATGTGGGAGGAAACCGGAGTACCCGGAGAAAACCCACGCATGCACGGGGAGAACATGCAAACTCCACACAGAGATAGCCGAGGGTGGAATCGAACCCTGGTCTCCTAGCTGCGAGTCTGCACGCTAACCACTCAACCGCCGTGCCGCCCCAATAAGCACCATACTCGTCACAAAATCATGATGAGATAGCCGCCCGGGAGATTTATAGGTATTATTCCTCGAGAGGGGGGAGGAGAGGGGAGTGCACCCCTCCTTCCCCTCCCCCAGTCGTGTCCAGATAAGAAACAGCCCGCACTGATCGGACTGATTTGCGCAGCAGAAAAGCATTCCCATGGGAATATCACGTTGCGGTCGAAGAGCTGACACAGGAGATGAGAAGCTGTTGTGCTTCCCGTATTTATGCCAACCAGATCAAACAGATAGGATTCTTCTTCCTGCTTGAAAATGTGCTCATAATTATAAGCATGCTTGCATAGCAATCATAAAAAAAGCACTATTTAAGTACACAATGCACGTTTGAAGAGCGCTCACTCTTTAAGATATTAAGCACAAACATCACAACCGTCATGGCTGCCTTAACGCACGTTCATGAATAATTACCTCGTCACCCTTTGAGCCTCTGCTATTCATCTTATCTTTGTTTATTTTGGAAAACACTCACCATGGCGCAGGCTCCTTTTTCCTGGACTTTTTATGGTCTCACTTGGTCTCTTTAAATATTAACTCGTGTTTGACTCAACACTGGGGGTGTCGGAACTTGTACTGGCGAGGGCCACACCGTGAAAAAAAAGATGTGATGCATGAGCTAGTTTGATGCTAAGAAGCTATACGCTTTTGGTAAACAGTTGGTAAAAAATAGTGTTATATTGGTTTATTATTTTTTTCCTCCCATTTTTGCTGTTTTTCCCCACAAATTTCAACTTTCTTTAATAATCTTTGTACATTTTTTTAATGGTAACATTATGACTTAATTCCCAGAATATTGTAGTTTTCTAGTTTATTTTGTTATATTTTTTTCTCATAATATTACAACTAATAATATTTTTCCCTTGATATTTAAAAATTCTATCCTACTGAAATGACATGATTTTTCTTCATAATATTACAAGATTATTCTCATAAAATTATAATATTTATTATATTAATTATTAAAATTATATTAAAAATATATTAACATTATATTTTAATATAAAAATTTAATTATATTAATATTAAGAATATTTATTTTCTTTTCATATTTTGACTTCATCCTTGACATCCGTTTCTGTTGTGAATTTTTTGTAATTTTTTCCTTATTATGAATTCATTCCCATAATATTTTGACTTTATTCTTGTAACATTTTGAAACTAATTAAAAAAAATTAAGATAGTAAATAATATTCCCAGGGCTGCACGGTGGTCGTGTGGTTAGCACGCAGACCTCACAGCTAGGAGACCAGGGTTCAATTCCACCCTCGGTCATCTCTGTGTGGAGTTTGCATTTACTTGGGGGCCACTAGAGCTAGGGTCTGGGTGAGACTGGGCCGCATCAGGTTTTCCAAAAAAAAAAAAAACGCATTTATTAAACTTAAAAAGCCAATAACTTACCACTTCCACACGGATAGGGAGGATAACTATTAACAGTTATTTAACCTTTAACATGAACATTAATCAAACGTAATAATTTTTTCTGGGTACATGATACTATACAGCATCCATATCAAACTTGCACGGGCCGCACTAACATTAAACTTTCATGTCAAGGCGGGGGCCTGAAACTAGTGTCCTGCGGGCCACATTTGGCCCGCGGGCCGCGTGTTTGAGACCCCTGCCGAAGAGGGTTGGAAGCGTAGATTTAGGAGAACAAGCCAAACGCCTAATTGCAGAGGTAACTGAACAAGAGATACGTTTGAAGACTTGTGTCCATATGGGGGGGGGGGGGGGGTATTTTTATACTTCATTAGAGTCATTTGTGGAGGTTCATTACCTCCATCAGCATTTATTCAACCCTAACGTTCTGTGACAGCTCTGATGTTTCACTTCACGTTCAAAAATCATGAGTGTTAAGAAAAGCTAATTATAGCCACTACTACTACCACGTGTTCTTCTTCATGGCCTTCTCACAGATTCCCCAAAATAAACTCAGCTCGGTCGTCACCGTTTCAGCCGCCTGCAGAAGTGTTCTACCTTGTTCCTTTCGCTTGCGGTGTTCTGTGCTGAAGCAGAGGTTGAAGCATGTGTGGCTGTCATGGAGCTGACAGGTCTATCTGGGCTCTGTCTACCGTGTTGGCTTTTCCCATTCCCCCCCCTCCACTTCTCCACCCCCTAATGCCATCTCCACAGCTGCCGCCGATCCCACCTCAACCCTGAAAACACACACGGATATCAGTTTGCAGGCGGCGGTGGTGGATTACTCTGCACGGTGCACGGAGACCTGAAATGCTACGTGTTTACGTCTGCAATTCTGCATGAAGGTTACGACATCCATCGATAAACGTTGGAGACAAATATCCGTCTCGGTTCCGTTTGCACATTTCGACTTCTAATTTAGAGTCATCATCTTAGAACAAAATACCATTTCCATTTTGGCAGTTATTTTGTTATTTGTCATTTTGTTAGCAAGCTAGCTTGTTACAAGCTAAGGATGTTTTGTGGACTCATTAGTATTGTACGCTAACCGAAAAAAGTATGTCAACCGATGAAAAATTTTCAACATCACTGAAAAGCTAACTTGGCAGTCAAGTGGTACTCCGGTTTCCTCCCACATTCCAAAAACATGCTAGGTTAATTAGCGACTCCAAATTGTCCATAGGTATGAATGTGAGTGTGAATGGTTGTTTGTCTATATGTGCCCTGTGATTGGCTGGCCACCAGTCCAGGGTGTACCCCGCCTCTCGCCCGAAAGTAGGTGGGATAGGCTCTAGCACATCTGCGACCCTCGTGAGGAAAAGCGGTAGAAAATGAATGAATGAATGAGTTCTGCTCCTATTTTGTGTGGAAGTGGTAACTTTTTTTGCTTCTTATTTTGTCTTTCCCCACCCTCGGCCATCTCTGTGTGGAGTTTGCATGTTCTCCCCACGCATGCGTGGGTTTTCTCCGGGTACTCCGGTTTCCTCCCACATTCCAAAAACATGCTAGGTTAATTCGCGACTCCAAATTGTCCATAGGTATGAATGTGAGTGTGAATGGTTGTTTGTCTATATGTGCCCTGTGATTGGCTGGCCACCAGTCCAGGGTCTACCCTGCCTTTTGCCTAAAGACAGCTGGGATAGGCTCCAGCGACCCTCATGAGGATGAGCGGTAGAAAATGAATGAATGAGTTCTCCTCCTATTTTGTGTGGAAGTGGTAACTTTTTGGCTTCTTATTTTGTCTTTCCCCACCCTCGGCCATCTCTGTGTGGAGTTTGCATGTTCTCCCCGTGCATGCGTGGGTTTTCTCCGGGTACTCCGGTTTCCTCCCACATTCCAAAAACATGCTAGGTTAATTAGCGACTCCAAATTGTCCATAGGTATGAATGTGAGTGTGAATGGTTGTTTGTCTATATGTGCCCTGTGATTGGCTGGCCACCAGTCCAGGGTGTACCCCGCCTCTTGCCCGAAGACAGCTGGGATAGGCTCCAGCACCCCCTTGTGAGGATAAGCGGTAGAAAATGAATGAATGTTGCTTATTGCTCTTACAGTCCAAAATCCTTGACTGGATATTTCTATCCCATTTTGATTGAGTAGATTAGATGGGTTATTTTATGTATGTGAGCTTGCCGGAGGACTCCATTATTAGTTTGTTTTCTTTCATTGGTCCACGACCATCCCGAGTTCTTGTTCCTTGATAGCATCTGCGCTTCATGTCAGCTCAGCAAATCAGTTTTGCTGTTGCGCTGCAGGTGTTAAAGCCGTAATAAAACTGTTCTGTGGCGCTTTGAGAGAGGTTTTCTTAGTAGAATTGACTTTTGATTGGATTGGCGAGACCCTGCAGGGCGATACCGATACTCGCCAAGTCCTGCTATCTCTCTCTCTCTCTCTCTCTCTCGTTTACGTTTGCTCCTTTCACTGGCCTAGCGCAATCGCTCGCTAGCACACCGACTGGCCTTATGCACCAGCTGGATGACTTTCACCTCCTGAGTGATGTCTATTGTCTGCACGGGGAGAACCATTACCGGGCTCAAACCCCAGTGGAAACGCCTGCTCTTCGTCCTTCGGCGGCATCGGGAGTTGACAGTGGATAAACAACGGGAACAAACAGTCACTCCCACCAGCATCGATCTGGCTCCCTCGCTCGCCCTTGTGCCCGTTTCTTTTTTTTTTTTTTTTTTTGCCAACAAGCCTCACACTGATACTGATATATTTTATATTATATCTATATATATCTCTATATATATAAATAGTGAGCATTAAGGATGTAATAATAGAATTCTGCGTCTTAAGGCCCGTTGAATTGTATTTGTGTAAGTCATATTTTCATATGCTGTCCTCTAGGTGTCACTGTTGGCTTTGTTCCAACTTCATCTAATTCAGGGGTCTCAAACACGCGGCCCGCGGGCCAAATGTGGCCCGCAGGACACCAGTTTGAGGCCCCCGCCTCGATATGAAAGTTTAACGTTAGTGCGGCCCGCGCAAGTTTGATATGGATGCTGTATGGTATCATGTACCCAGAAAAAATTATTACGTTTGATTAATGTTCATGTTAAAGGTTAAATAACTGTTAATAGTTATCCTCCCTATCCGTGTGGAAGTGGTAAGTTTTTGGCTATTTAAGTTTAAAGGAAATAACTTGAAGGCTACCGTTTTAGGTCGCTTAGCTCTCTAGTTTGCGAGTTAGCATGTGTCTCAAGACCCTGCAGTTGCGCAATATGTTGTAAATAAAATAAGTCTAAATGTGACTATAGTCGTGTAAAAACTTAAGAAACCACATATAGTTGGTGGGTAGACAAATTATTTTTTTTCAGATTAAAATGAACAAAGCATTATTAGAGACCTGTAGACATGACAAAACACGACTATAGTCACATTTGTACTTTTTTTTATTTACAACATATTGCGCAACTGCAGGGTCTTGAGACACATGCTAACTCGCAAACTAGAGATCTAGCGACCTAAACGGTAGCCTTCAAGTTATTTCCTTTCAACTTAAATAGCCAAAAACTTACCACTTCCACACGGATAGGGAGGATAACTATTAACAGTTATTTAACCTTCAACATGAACATTAATCAAACGTAATAATTTTTTCTGGGTACATGATACCATACATTAAACTTTCATATCAACGCGGGGGCCTCAAACTAGTGTCCTGCGGGCCAAATTTGGCCCGCGGGCCGCGTGTTTGAGACCCCTGATCTAATATAAATAACAACAAATGCAAATTACGCGTATGCAAAGTATCATGTCGCAATTATGTGCAATCTCATTGATGCGATTACACGGCGTACGGATTCATCAGATAGAAACACAACAGAACAGACCGACGCCGCCAAGATGAAGGAGAAATAATTGACCTCGCTTTGGATGCGGTGCGTAAGATTTAATCGTTTGAGTGGCACTGTAAACTGTTAGGCACGCCATCAAGAGAGCACGCCATCGGGAACACCTCATTTGCTTTCCTCGTTCACTTTGAAGGCTCCGAGTCATGCATATAGATATGGATGGTGTTGCACGCTTGGATTTATACCGGTGACACGTTTATGAGCGGAAATTAAAAAGGACGGGGCCACAAGCAATGAATTTCCTCGTCCCCCTCCCCCTCTTGCAGCTTTCAGCAAAGAATAAAAATGTACACTTCCAGGAAATGGAGCGTGGACCCCATTGGATTTTCTGAAGGGAGAAATAAGCTTGTAGCGTCTCGGACAACCACGACGCGGGGAGGAAGTGGTGGGTCATTTATCATTTTTGGCAGTCAGCGGTGCAAAAGGGGGCGGTGGGGCGGCGGGGGCTTTCATATAAATTGCACGTAGGTGGAATTGATCCTTGATACTACACTTGAGACCGTTTAAAGGTGCTATTGGTGAACTTTAGTGCAGGGGTCTCAAACACGTGACCCGCGGGCCAAATGTGGCCCTCAGGACACTAGTTTGAGGCCTTGATATGAAAGTTTAATGTTAGTGCGGCCCGCGCAAGTTTGATATGGATGCTGTATGGTATCATGTACCCAGAAAAAATTATTACGTTTGATTCATGTTCATGTTAAAGGTTAAATAACTGTTAATAGTTACCACTTCCACACAGATAGGGAGGATACGTTTTTGGCTATTCTTTGCGTGCAGCCGCACTCCGGACTGGACTGAGCCGAGGATTGCCGCCCTCTCGAGTCTTTGTTGTCACTCACAGCGTCCATATTGATTACATCAGGGGTCTCAAACACGCGGCCCGCGGGCCAAATGTGGCCCGCAGGACACTAGTTTGAGGCCCCCGCCTTGATATGAAAGTTTAATGTTAGTGTGGCTATTTAAGTTTAAAGGAAATAACTTGAAGGCTACCGTTTAGGTCGCTAGCTCTCGAGTTTGCGAGTTAGCATGTGTCTCAAGACCCTGCAGTTGCGCAATATGTTGTAAATAAAAAGAGTATAAATGTGACTATAGTCGTGTTTTGTCATGTCTACAGGGCTCTAATAATGCTTTGTTCATTTTAATCTGAAAAAATAATTTGTCTACCCACCAACTATATGTGGTTTAAGTTTTTATTATTTGCCGTTTTATTATTATTATATTTATTTATTACTGATTGATTTTCTTTATTCTTGATTTGTTTATTTTTCATCTTATTTTGTGTAGAAAAATAAAAAGATATTTGAGAACAGTGGAATGTTTTATCAGAGCTTTTTTTGTAGAAAATTTTGTTTACATTTTTACATTTTTTTGTTTTTAATAAATGCGTTTTTTTTTTCCGGGAAAACCTAATGTGGCCCAGTCTCACCCAGACCCGAGTTCCAGTGGCCCCAAGTAAATTGAGTTTGAGACCCCTGTATTAGATAATGACTTGAATAGTCATTTCGCTTCATCTTAAGCAGCACAACGCTAAAACCCTCGACTCCCCGTGTCTGCAGTATACATTCCGCCATTTTCTCATCTCTTATTATTGTTTTACTGTACAGATTTAGTGTCCCTATGCCTGTAAATGGGGCACACGGCGTCTATAAATAGATTTACCGTGGTAGCAGACTAACCGGGGGAGGGTGCTAACGTGCGCGCGGTATGTTTTATTTATTACACGGAGGGTGATCAAGGCTATTGATGAAGGTGTTTGCTTCCTTCTCACCGCTTTACCCGCCGGCCGCGGGAGTACAACGGTACCGTTGAGGAACATCTTCATTTCACATCTTGGCTCCGGTATTCCCTAATGACCCCTACTGCGCTATCTCCAGCTCACCGCAGCGTTCCCATCGCTGGCAAAGCTCATCCGCTATGCTTTTCCCCACTGTGAGGTAATCCGTTTTCCACTTTCATGCCATTCTCAGATCCCGCCATGCCTATAGAACCCTATAGATTGTAGATCTTAAGGAGCCTGGAAGGGAAAAAGACTTTGATCATGGTACTAACGACACATGGGCATAATAATTCATTACTGGACCAATTGATCATTAAAAATTTGGTCGACCGCGTCGAATTTTCATAGTTGATAATTGATAGTTGAATAACTATAAAAGCAATCTTCACTCGTTAAATGTACTGCAAAAAAAGGCCAGTAAGGATAATTCAGAGAACATACTAAGTCCTTATTTGTAAAATTACATATACTTCAACTTGCTGATATAGTTCATCTTCAAACAGCTAAAATAATGGATAGAGCAAAAAATAACCAATTAGCTAAAAATGTCATCTAATACTTAAATACTTAATAAAAATTTTTAATAAAAAAAAACTTAGCTCATTTTTAAAGAAACAAAACATCATTTCATTGTCATCATTGAACAGTACTAGTATGTATGCGAGTACACAATCATTTGATTATATCTTTTCATGGGACAATACTAAAAAAAAAATTAATAAATTTTTTTTTAATTTTTTAAAATATTTTTTAATTTTTTTGGTATTGTCCCATGAGAAGATATAATCAAATAATTGTGTACTCGCACATACGTACTAGTACTGTTCAATGATGACACTGAAATGCTGTTTTGTCTGCCTCCCTTTAAGAATGAGCTGAGGTTTTTTTTATAAAAAATTAAAATTTAAAAAAATTAAAATTTAACAAATTTTTAAAAATTAAAATAAAAAAAGACTACAAACTTGCCCCGTCGGTACATTGTTATTGTCGAGCCCTGGTGCAACAATGAACGGCTCGGGTTCTAATTGCCCACACAGACTTTGAATGTATAATCATGCCTTTATGCAAGTGTCTGTCATTTGTTTTAGATCGGGGTGTCCTGATCCGATATTGTTACCAGCTATTCAGATTTTCACGACTGTGTGTTATTTTCCGAGGACGGCTCTACTGCTATATAAGCTGTCCATTGACTACTCTTCTATAGTTTTGTCGCTATTGAAGATACCGTATAATGAAGTGGTTGCTGAAATGTGAGGGGCGTAGTGCTTTTTAAGAGACGTTTATATAAATGGTACATATGGCATCAAATCAAAATAGAGTCCCGCAGTGTAAACCGAGCCTCAAAACAAAGCACATTCCTTCATGCCGTTCCAAAAAAAAAAAAAAAAAAAAAATTGCTACAAAAGAAGCAGCGATGTAAATATTTGCAGCTAAACTGAAGCTGTTGGCTTGTGCATTCAGATCGGCTGACAGGTGTAGGAAGCTGGAGTGGGAATATGGCGCAATGTTCCACACTATTTCACGGCCCTAAGCCTTTAATCACAGCAGCTTCGCTGAATGCATAAAATGGAATGCACATTTCACATTGATTCCATATTGACGAATGCCAGGGCTAGCTTACAGCGTGAGCAAGTGTGCCTTCTGATTGTAACCTGTTTATATATACTCTCCATGTTTGTGTACTATAAATATATATTTGTGGTGTGCAACTACAATAATTACATCAAAATGTATGTAAAGGGATATCAATTTCTGAAATATGAAATAACATACAGTCGGCAAGCATATTTTTGTATTAGTTTTTCTTTATTATTGGCCTTTTATCTCTTAAATTTGTCCAAAAAATTTATGCAAATCCAAAATGTGAGCAAATATTTATATACATATATATTTGTGGTAAATGATTCGATGTGCAACTACAATAATTGCATCAAAATGTATGTCATATCACCTAGTACTTCGGTACGTGACAAAAAAAAAAAATTAAGAAGTTAAAATTAAGTGTAAAAAATTAAAATTAAATAAAATTAAAATACATTAAAATAAATTAAACTTATTATTAAATTAAACTTATTATGTCATTGTATGGTCATATCACCTCAAAAATGACAAATAAATTAAAAAAAATTAATTAAAAAAAATTAAAAAAATTAAAATTTAAAAAATTAAAAATATTTTTTTTAATTAAAAAAATTAAAAATAAAAAAAAATTAAAAATTAAACTATATTAGGAAAGCAGGAAGTGAACAAATGTAACAGTTACTGATTGTAAAAGTACCAGATGGAGGGGTAGGATTTAATAAGCTTTGCTTCTTCCTACTCCTTTTGGACATGTGGAACTGTGAACTGATTATGTGACAAAAATAAAACTAAAAAAATAATTAAAAACACTTAAACTATATTGGGAAAGCAGGAGGTGAACAAATGTAACAGTTACTGATTGTAAAAGTACCAGATGGAGGGGTAGGATTTAATAAGCTTTGCTTCTTCCTACTCTTGGACATGTGGAACTATGAACTGATTATGTGATGCATTCAATTGTAATCTGATGCATGTTCAAATGAAATAAAACCATTACCATTACCAACTATTTTCCTAGCAAACCGGATCATACAAAAACCAGGGGTGTTCCAAACCCGATTTTTGACTGTATTTTAATCTTTTCAAAGCAACTCATGCAATTACAAGATTAACTGGATTACATTTTAGGGATTACATCATTCTTACCTATTTAAGCTTGACTGATTCCCCGCTTTACGCTTCCAGTTGTTTTCCTGAGCATCACTGTGGTATTTAATTTATTCGGGACGACTTGCACACTAGCGGTAATAATGGTTGGGATTGTGGATATTCCAGCTGGTTATTCTGGGTGATGGCATCATGTTGGCGGATGCGCATCAATACTTCCATGACAGAAGCTGACGAGTAAGAACAGCCAGAATTTCCTTGCACAGTTGCCGTGCTCTTGAACACAACATAGTGGAACTCTGCCGTTGTCATGGACAATGTGGTTGCCAAGTGATGTGGTGAGTGAAGACAGTAGGATATTTTTCAGTCAGCGACAAGGCGGCGGATTCGACCCAGGGTTCGCTGGGGGAGAGTGGGGCAATCTTCGGTCTAAGGCAGGGGTCTCAAACATGCGGCCCGTGGGCCAAATGTGGCCCGCAGGACACTAGTTTGAGGCCCCCACCTTGATATGAGGCACCAGAAAAAATTATTACGTTTGATTAATGTTCATGTTAAAGGTTAAATAACTGTTAATTGTTATCCTCCCTATCCGTGTGGAAGTGGTATGTTTTTGGCTATTTAAGTTTAAAGGAAATAACTTGAAGGCTACCGTTTAGGTCGCTAGCTCTCTAGTGTCAAACTAGTGTCCTGCGGGCCACATTTGGCCCGCGGGCCGCATGTTTGAGACCCCTGCCATACAGCATCCATATCAAACTTGCGCGGGGCCGCACTAACATTTAACTTTCATATCAAGGCGGGGGCCTCAAACTAGTGTCCTGCGGGCCATATTTGGCCCGCGGGCTGCATGTTTGAGACCCCTACCATACAGCATCCATATCAAACTTGCGCGGGCTGGACTAACATTAAACTTTCATATCAAGGCGGGGACCTCAAACTAGTGTCCTGCGGGCCACATTTGGCCTGCGGGCCGCATGTTTGAAACCCCTGCCATACAGCATCCATATCAAACTTGCGCGGGCCGCACTAACATTAAACTTTCATATCAAGGCGGGGACCTCAAACTAGTGTCCTGCGTGCCACATTTGGCCCACGGGCCGCATGTTTGAGACCCCTGGTCTAAGTGATCCATTTTGTTTCTATGCATCCTTACTTCATACTAAACCAGCCTATGAGGAAATGGAGGACAGATTGCATTGACAAGCTTGCATTGTTTTGCCTACAAATGGTCCGAGCTGAGGACCGGACTCCATTTTGCTGTTCCTCATCAGCTCTCATTAATCTAACTGTGGAGCTTTGGCGTGCTTCCCATGATTTAGAGGCAGCAGGATGGAGTAGCCGCCCAGTCCCAATAAAATCATTAGTCTCTGCTCTCCACCATCACCTGCTTCTTTGTGCCAACGTTTCCTTCTGCCATCTCATCTAAAACATTAAGGCAGGGGTGTCCAAAATGCGGTTTGGGGTTGTTTTTTTTGTTTGTTTTTTTGGGGGGGCCCTTAGCACATTCCAAAAATGTAATTTAACATTCATTCATTCATATTTGAGTGGTTAGCATGCAGACCTCACAGCTAGGAGACCAGGGTTCGATTCCATCCTCGGCCATCTCTGTGTGAAGTTTGCATGGGTACTCAGTTTCCTTCCACATTCCAAAAACATGCTAGGTTAATTGACAGTTGTTTGTCTATATGTGCCAGCCAATCACAGGGCACATATAGACAAACAACCATTCACACTCACATTCATACATATGGATAATTTGGAGTAGCTAATTAACCTAGCATGTTTTGGGAATGTGGGAGGAAATCGGAGTACCCGGAGAAAACCCACGCATGCACGGGGAGAACATGCAAACTCCACACAGAGATGCCCGAGGGTGGGGAAAGACAAAATAAGAAGCCAAAAAGTTACCACTTCTACACAAAATAGGAGGAGGACTCATTCATTCATTTTCTACAGCTTATCCACACGAGGGCCGTGCTGGAGCCTATCCCAGCTGTCTTCGGGCGAGAGGCGGGGTACACCCTGGACTGGTGGCCAGCCAATCACAGGGTACATATAGACAAACAACCATTCACACTCACATTCATACCTATGGATAATTTGGAGTAGCTAATTAACCTAGCATGTTTTTGGAATGTGGGAGGAAATCGGAGTACCCGGAGAAAACCCACGCATGCACGGGGAGAACATGCAAACTCCACACAGAGATGGCCGAGGGTGGAGAAAGACAAAATAAGAAGCCAAAAAATTACCACTTCCACACGAAATAGGAGGAGAACTCATTCATTCATTCATTTTCTACCGCTTATCCACACAAGGGTTGCGGTGGGGGGTGCTGGAGCCTATCCCAGCTGTCTTCGGGCGAGAGGCGGGCGGGGTTACACACTGGACTGGTGGCCAGCCAATCACAGGGCACATATAGACAAACAACCATTCACACTCACATTCATACCTATGGACAATTTGGAGTCGCTAATTAACCTAGCATGTTTTTGGAATGTGGGAGGAAACACAGAGATGGCCGAGGGTGGAATTGAACTAGGGTCTCTTAGCTGTGAGGCCTGCGCGGTAACCACTTGACTACCGTGCAGCCTTAATGGGATGTGTTCCATTATTATTTTTTTTATGTTTTCCTATTATGTATCACTGTATTTCTATTTATGGCTACCACGTGTCTCCAAGCACAATTCCAGATCTTCTCCTTTTGCATCTTTTGAGAATGAATATGTTGTCCTCCAGATGTGTATCATCTTCCATCTGCGTCTCCTTTATGCATGACTTAAGACATTGACTTTCTTTGGCAGCCCAAAACACTCCAGTCTCTGTGCACCTTTTGGCTGCTCTATTAACTTATGGATATGTCTGCTGGCAAGCATAAAATATTCATACGCTCATCTCCTCTTGTACATTTTTGCATCGATTAAGTCAGCAGGACGATGCAGACATTTGTTGGTTGTGTATTTCCCTCATCAGTCGTGGTGTACGGCGGTGCAGATAAAGCAGATCCAGGCATCTGAAAGCCATTAGCCATTATTCCCTTCCTTGGGTGCCTTCATCCCCATTACGCTCTAATGTACGATTCCATCCCTTCAGCTTCCGTGATCTCACAGCTGCTGCTTCACACGTCAAGCTTTTGGCTTTCTCTTCATCCCTGCTCTCTCGCTGGTGGAGCTTTTTGGGTCATTACTGTCTGAAGGTCAACACGGAGAGACGGATATCGCTGCTCGGAATTGGGCAAGATTTGTGTGTCCCAACTTTGTGTATTTTGTGTCATAGTACCAGTGCTCTGCTGCTAATAATCAGAGATAACGTGTTCATTTTGTGTGTTTTTATTACATATTAACTCTTAGATGCATAAGTGGGTCAAAAATGACCTGGTCAGGTTGTTTTCTTGAAATATCTAGTAATGAAAAAGATTTATAATTTCATATTCCAGGTATTCCTCAAAAAACATGTTTTTGATATCATGTCATTCACATTTTTAACTTACCTTTTATACATTTTAAGAAATTTTAGTTTTGTGTTACTACCCCAACCTTCCATAAGTGGGTCAAAAATGACAAAAATGAAAAATTATTTCATATTCCAAGTATTCCTCAAAAATATGTTTTTGATATCATGCCATTCACATTTTTAACTTACTTTTTATACATTTTAAGAAATTTTAGTTTTTGTGTTACTACCCCAACTTTCCATAAGTGGGTCAAAAATTACAAAAATGAAAAATTGTTATTATTTCATATTCCTGGTATTTTTCAAGAAACATATTTTTGATATCATGTCATTCACATTTTTAACTTACTTTTTATACATTTTAAGAAATTTTAGTTTTTGTGTTACTACCCCAACCTTCCATAAGTGGGTCAAAAATGACATAAATGAAAAATTATTTCATATTCCAAGTATTCCTCAAAAACATGTTTTTGATATCATGCCATTCACATTTTTAACTTATTTTTTATACATTTTAAGAAATTTTAGTTTTTGTGTTACTACCCCAACCTTCCATAAGTGGGTCAAAAATGACCCGGTCAGGTTGTTTTCTTGAAATATCTTAGTAATGAAATTTTTTTATCATTTCATATTCCTGGTATTCCTCAAAAAACATATTTTTGATATCATGCCAATCACATTTTTAACTTACCTTTATGCAACACACATTTTCTATTGTTGCACGGGGTCATTTTCTTTTTCAAAGATGTAAAAAAGTAAAAAAATGAAGATGTTTCTAACATGAAATCATTCTTGTGTGGTCCTAAATATAATACTAAATATCATACAAGTTATTATTCCTAACCAAAATGGCAAAATTGACATAAAAAGGCATTGATTCTAGTATGGGTCATTTTGGACCCACTTATGGAAGAGTGTAGGGTCCAGTCACTCGTGCATCTAAGGGTTAACAGAGAAAGGTTAAAGGTCATGCTTGACGATTAGTGTTTCAACTCATTTAGGTGTTGTCTTAACCAAAACGAGCGTAGTTTTACAAAGTTTCCTGTGTCTGGCTTGAATAGCAAACAAGTAAAGCACAATCGTCACGCATTTATGATGATAACACAGAAGCATGATGCATTCTACACTTTTTTTTTTTTTTAATATTTTCCTCCAAATTCTCCACACTTACTATGACCTGCTTAGCAGCCGTACTTATCTAGCCGGAGCTTGCTTTGCCTCAAGGCCATCTACTCAGTTTCACCATTTAGATTTTAATGTTGTTTACGCCTTGGCCTTATGTCTAATACATATTTTAACATTGAAAAGGATTCTGGGAATGTGCTGCCAAAAATATCAAAGTGTTTTGTGTATTTAAAAAGAGAGGAAAAAAGTGTGATAGAGTGGAACCTTGGTTAGTGTCGTTCATTTGTTTCAGAAGGGGCGACTCCAATTGGAACAATCGATTTTTTCCACAACAAATAATAATAAATCCAATTAATCTGTTCCGGAAAGCCAAAAATGTCAAGACAAAACATGCTTTATAGATTTATAATTATTATTATTTTACATGCAGTGTCTGCTGTGAGCAACATTTGCATGAAATATCGTACACGCTGATCCCCGAGCATCACAAACATGCGCGGTGGATGATATGCCGAGTGGGTATGCTGGCCATGCAAGTAATGGGATTCTTTCAGCTTCCAGGAATTGGGTACAGAGCCTTGCAACATGATAATGCTGTGCATTGGTGGCCAGCCAATCACAGGGCACATATAGACAAACAACCATTCACACTCACATTCATACCTATGGACAATTTGGAGTCGCTAATTAGCCTAGCATGTTTTTGGAATGTGGGAGGAAACCGGAAAAAACCCACGCATGCACGGGGAGAACATGCAAACTCCACACAAAGATGGCCGAGGGTGGGGAAAGACAAAATAAGAAGCCAAAAAGTTACCACTTCCACACAAAATAGGAGGAGAACTCATTCATTTTCTACCACTTATCCTCACGAGGGTCGCAGGGGGTGCTGGAGCCTATCCCAGCTGTCTTCGGGCAAGAGGCGGGGTTACACCCTGGACTGGTGGCCAGCCAATCACAGGGCACATATAGACAAACAACCATTCACACTCACATTCATACCTATGGACAATTTGGAGTCTCTAATTAACCTAGCATGTTTTTGGAATGTGGGAGGAAACCGGAGTACCCGGAGAAAACCCACGCATGCTTGGGGAGAACATGCAAACTCCACACAGAGATGGCCGAGGGTGGAATTGAACCCTGGTCTCCTAGCTGTGAGGTCTGCGCGCTAACCACACGACCGCCATGCAGCTGTGTGTTGCCATTAATAACCGGCAAGAATGATGGCATTGATTGCATGACACGTCAAGGTTGGCCGCTCATGCATAAGCAATCACGCCGAGGACCGAGGAAGTGTCCCGGGAGTTGTCACACTACTCAACCAAGACTTTTGGCATCACACGTTTCTCCAACAGCTATATTGTGATTGTATATTCAAAGAGACGTGCAACCTGGAAGGCTTGACGGAGTTTGACCTTGATCCTTTGAAAGAGACAGTGGCGGCTCAATTTCCCCGCATCCAATAATACTAGTGTGTACAAGGATAGCTGTCTTTATCGAATTCAGTTCGAATCTGCCCAGCGAATTGCTCCGCTCAGTCTGTGGAAAGTCGATACATTGATGGTCGCCGATGGCAACCATTGTAATGGTAATGGTAATTTATTTCATTTGAACATGCATCAGATTACAATTGAATGCATCACATAATCAGTTCACAGTTCCACATGTCCAAAAGGAGTAGGAAGAAGCAAAGCTTATTAAATCCTACCCCTCCATCTGGTACTTTTACAATCAGTAACTGTTACATTTGTTCACTTCCTGCTTTCCTAATATAGTTTTTTTTTTTTTAGATTTTAAAAATATGTTTTATTATTATTATTTTTAATTTTAAGTTTTTATTTTATTTTTGTCACATAATCAGTTTACAGTTCCACATGTCCAAAAGGAGTAGGAAGAAGCAAAGCTTATTAAATCCTACCCCTCCATCTGGTACTTTTACAATCAGTAACTGTTACATTTGTTCACTTCCTGCTTTCCTAATATAGTTTTTTTTTTTTTAGATTTTTAAAATATGTTTTATTATTATTATTTTTAATTTTAAGTTTTTATTTTATTTTTGTCACATAATCAGTTTACAGTTCCACATGTCCAAAAGGAGTAGGAAGAAGCAAAGCTTATTAAATCCTACCCCTCCATCTGGTACTTTTACAATCAGTAACTGTTACATTTGTTCACTTCCTGCTTTCCTAATAGTTTAATTTAAAAAATTTTATTTTTTAAATTTTTAAATTTTTTAAAATTTTTCTAAATTTATTTTTGTCAACATAATGGGTTATTTTTAGCCTTATGCTTATTATTTTAGCTGTTTGAAGATTAACTATATCAGCAAGTTGAAATATTTGTCATTTTAGAAATAAGGAGTTAGTATGTTCTCTGTAGGCGGCATTATGAATTATCCTTACTGACCTTTTTTCAGTACATTTAGCGAGTGAAGATTGCTTTTTGTAGTTATTGTGCCCGGCGTTGCAGCACGGATGCTGCTGTGTTTTTTAACATTAGCCACCTTTTTAATGAAAACGCGATCAGAACCCACATGGCTACGATGCAATCAATCGTCTGTCTCATTTGAATTTTGATAGTTTTACCGGTCATTGTTAATGTTGTTGTGACCTTGTGTGCGCGTGATTGCTTTCTTGTATTCTATCCAAAAGTAATGAAGCACCATTTCATTTTTGCACCTTACCTCCAAATGGAGAAATTATTATTTTCCATAATGGACCAGCTTCCATTGTCCCCGTGCTTCATCTTTTTGTCAGGATGGAAATGGATTGGCCGAGGATTGCCGCCCTCTCGAGTCTTTGTTGTCACTCACAGTGTCCATATTGATTACATCAGGGGTCTCAAACACGCGGCCCGCGGGCCAAATGTGGCCCGCAGGACACTAATTTGAGGCCCCCGGCCTTGATATGAAAGTTTAATGTTAGTGCGGCCCGCGCAAGTTTGATATGGATTACATTTGATTAATGTTTATGTTAAAGGTTAAATAACTGTTAATAGTTATCCTCCCTATCCGTGTGGAAGTGGTAAGTTTTTGGCTATTTAAGTTGAAAGGAAAAAACTTGAAGGCTACCGTTTAGGTCGCTAGCTCTCTAGTTTGCGAGTTAGCATGTGTCTCGAGACCCTGCAGTTGCGCAATAATAAGTAGATATATAATAAGATAACCTTCATTATCTCACTGCAGGGTCTTGAGACACATGCTAACTCGCAAACTAGACAGCTAGCGACCTAAATGGTAGCCTTCAAGTCATTTCCTTTAAACTTAAATCGCCAAAAACTTACCACTTCCACACGGATAGGGAGGATAACTATTAACAGTTATTTAACCTTTAACATGAACATTAATCAAACGTAATAATTTTTTCTGGGTACATGATACCATACAGCATCCATATCAAACTTGCGCGGGCCGGACTAACATTAAACTTTCATATCAAGGCGGGGGCCTCAAACTTGTGTCCTGTGGGCCACATTTGGCCCGCGGGCCGCGTGTTTGAGACCCCTGATTTACAACATATTGCGCAACTGCAGGGTCTTGAGACACATGCTAACTCACAAACAAGACAGCTAGCGACCTAAACGGTAGCCTTCAAGTTATTTCCTTTAAACTTAAAAGGCCAAAAACGTACCACTTCCACATGGATAGGGAGGATAACTATTAACAGTTATTTAACCTTTAACTTACAGTTGTTTCTTTCTGTTTTTTCAGGGTTCGAAGGACCGCTTGCTATAGGATGACCTTCCTTATCTCATTGAGCTCACACTCCAATCAAGACGATTAATCAAAACCGAGCCACGACACGGTCGGGAGGGCCGGCGTGATGGACAGCTGATGGAGTCTTCCATCATGTTTCCCTACCATTGACGCGTCGTGCCCGAATCCGCTCTGAGGCATAAGTGTGTACCAGCGACCCCCATTTCTCTGCCATGGTGACATAAGCCGCATCGCAATATGAGGGAGAGCCAACGTGAGACCGTGTCATTTCTTTCTCCAGTAGCTGCTTCAGCTGCCGCCTCAACGTCTTTTTGCCGCGTGTTCGAGAAAAGACTGATATTTTTTTTGTAACTTGTCAAGCGCTTGTATTTTTTTTTTTTTTTCGCGCGGCGGCGAGACGATGCTGGGATGCGTGACTCGCGTCCGTCGGCTGGTCCGTCTCCTCCCTCTGCAGACGTCCCTCCTTCTCTTGTTTCTGTTCTGCACCGTCAGCGTATTCATCTCGGCTTACTTCCTGTATGGCGTCAAGCGGGAGCTGGAGCCGTCAGGAGGGGGCGTTTCAGGCGCGGATGGAGCGTCGGCCGATTCGGACGACGTCAGAGTCACGCCGTCTCGGCTGTTGCCGCTTCGCGGCGTCTCAGGAGGCCCCGGCGTGGACCCCGCCGGAGTCAGGACAGATCCTGTAGTTCTGGTTTTTGTGGAAAGTCAGTATTCCCAACTTGGGCAGGAAATTGTGGCTATTTTGGAGTCCGGGCGCTTCCAGTACCGGACGGAAATATCTCCCGGGAAGGGCGACATGCCGACTTTGACGGACAAGGACCGAGGACGTTTCACTTTGGTGATTTATGAAAACATTCTCAAGTACGTGAACCTGGACGCGTGGAATCGGGAGCTGCTGGACAAGTACTGTGTGGAATACGGAGTGGGCATCATTGGATTCTTCAAGGTTAGGACACAGCGATACACTCCCACTTTACCCCCCCACCCCCTCCCTCGCTGCTTTCACACCTCCTGCCCTGTCCATCTGCCTCTTCTGGCTCCAAGCAGATGGGATTCATGGGGTTGTAAAAAATCTGCTTGGTTCAATATCACTTAGTCCTCTTGTCTTCTATTTATCACTCTTTTAATCAAAAGACTTCTTATTTGTCTTTTTGTTTTAGTTTCGTTTTCAAATTTTAGCCCTGCTGTCAATCAAATTTTTTTTTTTTGTGTAATCCCAAAGAGTGTGTTAGCCTGAGGCCGCTTTTCGGGTCACCGTTCCCGAGACGCGGAAAAAAAAAAAAAAGGTATGAGACGTGGAAAAAAGGTAGGAAAGCTCGGTGGGGATTTACCGTTCATGGAGAGGGGTGGGGGGAGTTTGGGGGGCTGGGGGGGGGATCAGAAAAGAGGATTTGCTTCCCGATGACTTAAACATGCTGCCGCTCTGCTTTTTTGTAAGTGTTCCAAATCCATGATATTAATACACATCGTCAGCACTTCACTTCATTTCGTTCCAAAAAAGGGGGGGTCAGGAGGGGGGGGATTCACATTAATAGATAATTCAGTGGTTGACGAATAAGCACATTTGTTTTGATCAAGTCAGTCATTTTACTTTTACGTTTTATAACATGTACATTAAATGGTTTGTTTTCTAGTTTTTCTTGAGAGGATGGCTCTTTAACTGTAATTCTGAGCAGCATTTCTTTTGATAATTCAGTGGTTGACGAATAAGCACATTTGTTTTGATCAAATTAGTCGTTTTCCTTTAAATATGAAAAATAGCAGACTAAAAAGCAATTTTTATAACATGTACATTAAATGGTTTGTTTTATCGTTTTTCTTGAGATGGCTCTTTAACAGTCGTAAAGAGCAGCATTTCTTTTGCGAAGGTTTGTCCTTACTTTCCCGAAAAAAACGTCTCGGTGAGTGTTGACTGTCTGCATCTTGATGTGTATCTTTTTTTTTCCCCAGATGAGAAAACTTTATTTAAATAAATAAAAATAAAAACTTAAACTATATTAGGAAAGCAGGAAGTGAACAAATGTAACAGTTACTGATTGTAAAAGTACCAGATGGAGGGGTAGGATTTAATAAGCTTTGCTTCTTCCTACTCCTTTTGGACATGTGGAACTGGGAACTGATTATGTGACAAAAATAAAATTAAAAAAAATAATACAAAAAACTTAAATTATATTAGGAAAGCAGGAAGTGAACAAATGTAACAGTTACTGATTGTAAAAGTACCAGATGGAGGGGTAGGATTTAATAAGCTTTGCTTCTTCCTACTCCTTTTGGACATGTGGAACTGTGAACTGATTATGTGACAAAAACAAAAAAACAAACTTAAACTATATTAGGAAAGCAGGAAGTGAACAAATGTAATAATAAAACCATTTGCGTGTGTGTATATAGTAGAATAATTGCTGATTCTTTTCCATCCAAAACATCTCACGCACGGAAGTAAAAATCAAAGTAGTGACAGTTTGCTGCCATGGCGATGGAGATGTGAGAAGTAGAGAGTGGTGCTTTTTTTTGGGGGGGGGGGGTTGATGGACCCAGCCTTTGAATGTTAGAGGACACAGCAGGAGGGTAATTCAGTTTGTCTGCAGTCTCAGATCAGAGCAGATTGAGCATAGCAGGTAGAATCTGCCTCATGCGTTCACGTTTGAGTACGCCTGACTTTATTATTCCTTCTTTGGGAGAAAGCCGGGAATTCCACCCGATACATTTTGGTCCTCATCGCTGCTCCGTGTGATGAATCCGTGTGTTTGATTTCTCTCTCCTCTCTGACCAGGCCAATGAGAACAGCCTGCTGAGCGCTCAGCTGAAAGGATTCCCCCTGTTTCTCCACTCCAACCTGGGTCTCAAGGACTGCACCGTCAACCCCAAGTCCCCGTTACTCTTTATCACCCGATCAGGGCAGCCGCTGCCGGGTCCTCTCCCTGGAGACGACTGGACCGTCTTCCAATCCAATCACTCGACGTACGAGCCGGTGTTGTTGGCCAAGACCCAATCGGCGGAGAGCATTCCATCCATGGGACAGAACGCTGCTCTGCTGCCCTCCGTGGTGCAAGACTTGGGTCTCCATGATGGCATCCAGAGGGTCCTGTTTGGGAATAACTTGGTCTTCTGGCTCCATAAGCTGGTGTTTGTGGACGCCGTGGCTTTTCTCACCGGGAAGAGGCTGTCCTTGTCGCTGGAACGCTACATCCTGGTGGATGTGGATGACATCTTTGTGGGGAAGGAGGGCACCCGCATGAAAGTGCCTGATGTCAAGGTGAGTGTGTGGGTTATGTTTTAAATGTCTCACCGTGGGGCGGCACAGCGTTCGAGTGGTTAGCGCGCAGACCTCACAGCTAGGAGACCAGGGTTCAATTCCACCCTCAACCATCTCTATGTGGAGTTTGCATGTTCTCCCCGTGCATTTTGGGCTCCAGCAACCCCCGCGACCCTTGTGAGGATAAGCGGTAAAAAATGAATGAATGAGGTCTTCTCCTATTTTGTGTGGAAGTGGTAACTTTTTTGCTTCTTATTTTGTCTTTCCCCACCCTCGGCCATCTCTGTGTGGAGTTTGCATGTTCTCCCCGTGCATGAGTGGGTTTTCTCCGGTTTCCTCCCACATTCCAAAAACATGCTAGGTTAATTAGCGACTCCAAATTGTCCATAGGTATGAATGTGAGTGTGAATGGTTGTTTGTCTATATGTGCCCTGTGATTGGCTGGCCACCAGTCCAGGGTGTACCCCGCCTCTCGCCCGAAGACTGCTGTGATAGGCTCCAGCACCCCCTGCGACCCTCGTGAGGATAAGCGGTAGAAAATGAATGAATGAATGAGTTCTCCTCCTATTTTGTGTGGAAGTGGTAACTTTTTGGCTTCTTACTTTGTCTTTCCCCACCCTCGGCCATCTTTGTGTGGAGTTTGCATGTTCTCCCCGTGCATGAGTGGGTTTTTTCCAGTTTCCTCCCACATTCCAAAAACATGCTAGGTTAATTAGCCACTCCAAATTGTCCATAGGTATGAATGTGAGTGTGAATGGTTGTTTGTCTATATGTGCCCTGTGATTGGCTGGCCACCAGTCCAGGGTGTACCCCGCCTCTTGCCCTGAAGACAGCTGGGATAGGCTCCAGCACCACCCACGACCCTTGTGAGGATAAGCGGTAGAAAATGAATGAATGAACGAATTCTCCTCCTATTTTGTGTGGAAGTGGTAACTTTTTGGCTTCTTACTTTGTCTTTCCCCACCCTCGGCCATCTCTGTGTGGAGTTTCCATGTTCTCCTGTGGGTTTTCTCCAGGTACTCCGGTTTCCTCCCACATTCCAAAAACATGCTAGGTTAATTAGCGACTCCAAATTGTCCATAGGTATGAATGTGAGTGTGAATGGTTGTTTGTCTATATGTGCCCTGTGATTGGCTGGCCACCAGTCCAGGGTGTACCCTGCCTCTCGCTCAAAGACAGCTGGGATAGGCTCCAGCACTCCCTGAGACCCTCATAGAAAATAAATAAATGAATATCTCACCATGTACTTCTCAAGCGTCTGTGTAGTGAAATAAAAACCAGTCACACAGAAACATATTTTTTTCCCTCCATTTTTCCTTTTCACTGCTTTTGTCCCCATGGACCGCTCAAAGCCGACAGTCCCCCAGCGTTTGTACTGTTACAGAAACGCCACAGCTATGAATATTTCAGGGGCGTCGAGACGTAGAAATAATGTTGAAAAGCTCCTTCCTTGTTTCCTCCTTACTCTTGTTGTCCCCCCTCTCACAAATCGAGACAGAGGATGTGATGTAGCAAAACTTCCGTAGGACGCATGAAGGCCTCCTCGTGTGGGCGACGCCACGGCAAGCTTTTAGGAAGGCATCATGTCATTGGATGCTCATATCACCTCCTACTTCGGTATGAGTTACATTATTTAAAAAAAAAAAACAAAAACAAACAAAAGAAAAAACAAACTGTATTATGGAAAGCAGGAAGTGAACAAATGTAACAGTTACTGATTGTAAAAGTACCAGATGGAGGGGTAGGATTTAATAAGCTTTGCTTCTTCCTACTCCTTTTGGACATGTGGAACTGGGAACTGATTATGTGATTATGTAAAATAAAATAAATAAATAAAAATTACTCTATATTAGGAAAGCAGGAAGTGAACAAATGTAACAGTTACTGATTGTAAAAGTACCAGATGGAGGGGTAGGATTTAATAAGCTTTGCTTCTTCCTACTCCATTACCATTACCAAATAAGTCATCATGCGTTCAAGAGCGCCTCCTTTGTTAGCATTTGAAGTGGCACAACACCCGCCCACTAAGCGTTCGACTCCCTTTTGGAACTTAGTACCAATTTCAGCAAGCTTTTAGGAAGGCATCACACGCCTGACAAGATGGTGAAGTGTGCGAGTGTGTGTGAGGCCGGGGGGTTGTGTGTTGGGAGTGTCAAGCGGCGAACACATGAAATGAAACAAACCCCCCCCCCCCCCAAAAAATCAGAGACGAGCGAAATATCAAACGGAATTTGGGAGAGGAGTGAGGCAACAGGGAGCACAGCAATGGTGGATGTTTACTGAAAAGGAAGATGCAGGATGAAATATGCATGCCCATATCCCCCCCCCCCCCCCTTATTAATGTGCTCGTGCGGGAGTGTGCTGACTCACGATCCTTTCCACTTAATGTGTGTGTTTGTGTGGGTTCAGGCCCTGCTGGAGACGCAGAGGGAAATGCGTACCCATGTTCCCAACTTCACCTTCAATCTGGGATTCTCAGGGAAATTCTTCCATGCTGGTAAGACACCCGGAATAACACACATCAGGATTTGGGATCAGAATATTTTTATTCCTCTTCATCACCTTTTATGCCCTGAGCTTATTTCTTATCTCTCTTTCTCTCTCTTTCTCTCTTTCTCTCTTTCTCTCTTTCTCTCTCTCTGTTTCTCTCTTTCACTCTTTCTCTCTTTCTCTGTTTCTCTGTCTCTCTCTTTCTCTGTTTCTCTTTCTCTGTTTCTCTTTCTCTGTTTCTTTCTCTCTTTCTCTCTTTCTCTCTTTCTCTCTTTCTCTCTTTCTCTCTTTCTCTCTTTCTCTCTTTCTCTCTTTCTCTCCGTCTCTCTCTCTCTCTCCGTCTCTCTCTCTCTCTCCGTCTCTCTCTCTCTCTCTCCGTCTCTCTTTTTCTCTCTCTCTCCGTCTCTCTTTTTCTCTCTTTCTCCGTCTCTCTTTTTCTCTCTCTCCGTCTCTCTTTTTCTCTCTCTCTCTCTGTCTCTCTCTCTGTCTGTCTGTCTCTCTCTCCCCCTCTCTCTCCCCCGCCTCACTAATATTTGAACTCCACTCTTCTGACTCATTTAACTTTAATTCCCTTTTTTTTTTTTTAAATCACTCACCCCATTTCACCTACCTATATTTTATTTCTCACGCCCCTCTTGTCCTCCCGACTCACTTTTTATTCCACGTTACCACCCAGGATCGGATGAGGAGGACCTGGGTGACGACCTGCTGCTGTCCTACGTGAAGGAGTTCTGGTGGTTTCCTCACATGTGGAGTCACATGCAGCCTCATCTCTTCCACAACCAGTCCGTGCTCGCCGAGCAGATGCTGCTCAACAAGAAATTTGCCATGGTGAGTGAAATTAAAAAAAAATTTAAAAATTAAAAAAAAAAAACTTATTGTATTATGTGACAAAAATAAAATAAAAAAAAAATAAAATTAAAAAAACTTTGCTTTTAATTCAATTTTTAAAATTAAATTAAATTAAATTATCCTCCCTATCCGTGTGGAAGTGGTAAGTTTTTGGCTATTTAAGTTTAAAGGAAATAACTTGAAGGCTACCGTTTAGTTCGCTAGCTCTCTAGTTTGCAAGTTAGCATGTGTCTCAAGACCCTGCGGTTGCGCAATATGTTGTAAATAAAAAGAGTATAAATGTGACTATAGTCGTGTTTTGTCATGTGTACAGGGCTCTAATAATGCTTTGTTCATTTTAATATGAAAAAAATAATTTGTCTACCCACCAACTATATGTGGTTTATTAAGTTTTTATTATTATTATTATTATATTTATTTATTACTGATTGGTTTTCTTTATTCTTGGTTTGGTTAATTATTTTTCATCTTATTTTGTGTAGAAAAATTAAAAGATATTTGATATAAGATAAGATATTTTTTTTATTTTTTTTTGTTTTTAATAAAAAATAATAATAAAAGTAAAAGCCTGCCTTTTTCTTTTGTGGAAGTACTGGATGTCCTCCATTTTGGCCTTCACTGAGCCGTGTTCCTCTTTATTGGCGGGCTGCAACGTGTCAGGATTTGAATGATGTCAGACTATTTGCGTGGCTGACATGGCTATCGGCAATGCAAGCCAGGTTTGCCGTGAATTAAAAACTCAGTGGCAAGTGGTGGACGTGTGGAAGATGATGGTAGATTCATAAACCTTGTTAGCTCCTGACCTTTTAATGAACACCTCCTTTCTTCTTCTCCATCCCTCCAGGAGCACGGCATCCCCACCAACATGGGCTACGCCGTCTCGCCACATCATTCGGGCGTCTACCCCGTCCACATGCAGCTTTACGACGCCTGGAAGAAAGTGTGGAGCATCAAGGTGACCAGCACCGAGGAATATCCGCATTTGAAACCGGCCCGTTTCAGACGAGGTTTCATCCACAGCGGCATCAGCGTAAGCATCGCTCCTTTTTCTCCGACTCGCCGTCCATGAGACCTCATTAACTTGTTACCTCTGGCGCTACGCCATCCATCAACATTCTCCTCCACCCTTTTACGTGCGCTATCCTTCATTCGGTAATGATCTTCTTCTGTGGCACTTCAGACATTTTTTTTTTTTACTCACCTCCCTCTCGGCTAGCAGTAAATCTATATATATATAGAACACTTTGGACAATTTGGAGTCGCCTATTAACCTAGCATGTTTTTGGAAAGTGGGAGGAAACCGGAGTACCCGGAAAAAACCCACGCATGCACGGGGAGAACATGCAAACTCCACACAGAGATGGCCGAGGGTGGGGAAAGACAAAATAAGAAGCCAAAAAGTTACCACTTCCACACAAAATAGGAGGATAACTCATTCATTCATTCATTTTCTACCGCTTATCCTCACAAGGGTTGCAGGGGGTGCTGGAGCCTACCCCAGCTGTCTTTGGGCAAGAGGCGGGGTACACCCTGGACTGGTGGCCAGCCAATCACAGGGCACATATAGACAAACAACCATTCACACTCACATTCATACCTATGGACAATTTGGAGTCGCTAATTAGCCTAGCATGTTTTTGGAATGTGGGAGGAAACCGGAAAAAACCCACGCATGCACGGGGAGAACATGCAAACTCCACACAGAGATGGCCGAGGGTGGGGAAAGACAAAATAAGAAGCCAAAAAGTTACCACTTCCACACAAAATAGGAGGAGAACTCATTAATTAATTCATTTTCTACTGCTTATTCTCACGAGCGTCGTGCTGGAGCCTATCCCAGAGAAAACCCACGCATGCACTGGGAGAACATCCAAACTCCACAGAGATTGGCCGAAGGTGGGAAAGACAAAATAAGAAGCCAAAAAGTTACCACTTCCACACAAAATAGGAGGAGAACTCATTCATTCATTCATTTTCTACCGCTTATCCTCACGAGGGTTGCTGGAGCCTATCCCAGCTGTCTTTGAGCAAGAGGCGGGGTACACCCTGGAGCCAATTACAGCCAGCCAATCACAGGGCACATATAGACAAACAACCATTCACACTCACATTCATACCTATGGACAATTTGGAGTCGCTAATTAACCTAGCATGTTTTTGGAATGTGGGAGGAAACCGGAGTACCCGGAGAAAACCCACCAGGAAGTCACATGATAGCATAGTCTTGCCAACTGTCCGCCATAACAAAGACTGACGTCTCTATTCCTCTACTGGATCTCCTCCACAGTGCTGAATATTAAAGTTCCCAAGCAACATTAAAGCTGAATAAATCACGTTGAAAAGGTTCAAAAGGAGGAACAAATCTTATCTATTTCTCTCCCTGCTTGACCTTCAGAGTAGATGAAAAAGTGCACAGCTCGAGTCCGGTCTCTTTGTAGTGTTGGCATTCAACCGGCCGACCGTGTGGTCTCTGCCGCTCTCTTCCGCCGTCCTTGAGATGGACTCTGAATGGAGCGTCTCCCCCTGCTTAGTGATGATTGATATTCAGTCCCCCAGACACTTGAAACTGTAAAAGCATTTCCATCAATTTCCATATAGACGTGAATGTGAAAGAGGTTTGCTTTGGCTAGATGAGATGCATAATATGGATGTTATTGGGGGGGCAAACAATGGGGACTTGGTGCTGCACGCCTACTCGTCTGGATGATGGCTGGCTTGGTTTTTTGTTTTGTTTTTTTAATCATTCATTCAAAACCCACACAGGTTGGGGAAAGACAAAATAAGAAGCCAAAAAGTTACCACTTCCACACAAAATAGGAGTAGAACTCATTCATTCATTCATTTTCTACCGCTTATCCTCACAAGGGTCGCGGGGGTGCTGGAGCCTATCCCAGCTGTCTTCAGGCGAGAGGCGAGGTACACTCTGGACTGGAGGCCAGCCAATCACAGGGCACATATAGACAAACAACCATTCACACTCACATTCATACCTATGGACAATTTGGAGTCGCTAATTAACCTAGCATGTTTTTGGAATGTGGGAGGAAACCGGAGTAACTCGGAGAAAACCCCCGCATGCACGGGGAGAACATGGAAACTCCACACAGAGATGGCCGAGGGTGGGGAAAGACAAAATAAGAAGCCAAAAAGTTACCACTTCCACACAAAATAGGAGGAGAACTCTTTTTTTTTTTTTTTTTTAGTTTTCTTGGTTAATTCTACTTTTAGAATGTGCTGCTGGCCAATAAAAAACAGCCACGAGCCAAAAATGGCCCTGAGGCCGCACTTTGGACATCCCTACTTTCAAATAGTGTAATAAAATCAATACATGCTGTAGAGAATGAATGAATGAATTATATTATATTATTCTCATATTAAAAATGTCCAACAATTTCAACTCATAAATTGACTATTCTTGTAATATACATTTTTATGCATTTTTTAAAATATTATTTTTATATATATGTATATTTTTTTATACATTTAAATGACTTTTTTCTCATTTTGGATTTACTGATTGTTTCACTTTTGCACTTTTTTTAGTTTTCTTGTTAAAAAAAAATTGTTCTTTTGATTTATTGATGCACGTGTGAGGTCGTGGTGACATTTTGTAATATTTTTGGTTATTGGTGTGAAACAAGATTTTTCCAATGTAAAAAAAAAAAAAAACATGCCATGGCTCAAAAAAGGTTGAAAAACACTACCGTCGAGAATACTGTTGCAGTAGTCCATTCTGGTTGTGGATGAGAGGGGATGGAGTGAAAGTGGCGTTGTCAAAAACCACTGTTTTTTTTTTTTTTTTTGCTTCATTTCCGCCATTATTGACTTTCCGTGTGTGTGTTCTCCTCGCAGGTGCTGCCCAGGCAGACGTGCGGTCTTTTCACGCACACCATCTTCTACAAAGACTACCCAGGCAGCCCCAATGAACTGGACAAGCTCATCAACGGGGGAGAACTCTTCCAAACGGTTCTGCTGAACCCGGTGAGTCCGAACACATCGGGAAGCCCATTTAGCCGCTGATTTTAAATAGGACGCCGGACAATGGCTGGCTGGTGAGTCATGCGGCCATGTTTCTTTGTAGTCCGCTGTGGGCGCTATATTTGTCTCCTGATTGCTGATTGCGAACGTCGCTGTGCATAGTGGGTAACTTTGTACGATCATTAAACGTTAATATTACAGTAGCGCTTGCTTTTACTTGCATACTTGCTGTATTACTATATCGTTATTGCATCCCAGCTGTTTGGCAGCCATCTTCTGCCATACGTCATCCTTAAATTAGTTACAGGCTTGTCCTTGTGTGGAGCACGCTAATCAGGGAGCTACAATGTAGCTTTAGATCTGGCTTTGACTTTATTCTCACAATATTACTACTTTTTACCATTATCATAATATTAAGCCTTAAGCCTTTTTTCTCTTAATATTATATTATATTCCACCCTCGGCCATCTCTGTGTGGTTTTCTCCAAAAACATGCTAGGTTAATTGGCGACTCCAAATTGTCCATAGATATGAATGTGAGTGTGAATGGTTGTTTGTCTATATGTGCCCTGTGATTGGCTGGCCACCAGTCCAGGGTGTACCCCGCCTCTCGCCCGAAGACAGCTGGGATAGGCTCCAGCATGACCCTCGTGAGGATAAGCGGTAGAAAATGAATGAATGAATGAGTTCTCCTCCTATTTTGTGTGGAAGTGGTAACTTTTTGGCTTCTTATTTTGTCTTTCCCCACCCTCAGCCATCTCTGTGTGGAGTTTGCATGTTCTCCCCGTGCATGCGTGGGTTTTCTCCGGGTACTCCGGTTTCCTCCCACATTCCAAAAACATGCTAGGTTAATTAGCGACTCCAAATTGTCCGTAGGTATGAATGTGAGTGTGAATGGTTGTTTGTCTATATGTGCCCTGTGATTGGCTGGCGCCCAAAGACAGCTGGGATAGGCTCCAGCACCCCCGCGACCCTCGTGAGGGTAACCGGTAGAAAATTAATGAATGAATGAATGAGTTCTCCTCCTATTTTGTGTGGAAGTGGTAACTTTTTGGCTTCTTATTCTAAATTGTCCATAGGTATGAATGTGAGTGTGAATGGTTGTTTGTCTATATGTGCCCTGTGATTGGCTGGCCACCAGTCCAGGGTGTACCCTGCCCGCCTCTCGCCCGAAGACAGCTGGGATAGGCTCCAGCACTCCCCGTGACCCTCGTGAGGAAAAAGCGGTAGAAAATGAATGAATGAATGAAATATTACTTATTATATATATGCATTTTTTTATACTTTAAAATTACTTTTTTGTCTTATTTTGGATTTACTGATTCACTTTTGCATTTTTTTTAGTTTTCTTGTTAAATTCTACTTTTAGAATGTGCTTCTGGCCAATAAAAACATAGCCACTGGCCAAAAATGGCCCTGAGGCTGCACTTTGGACATCCCTGCTTTGGATGCTTAACATATCTTCTTTCAAATAGTGTCATAAAAACAATACATGCTATTTACCCCACCCTCCCCCTTATGCTTGAGTCTTGAGTCCTGACAGCAGTCTCCCTCCATAACAGATCAGCATCTTCATGACCCATTTGTCCAACTACGGGAACGACCGCCTTGGCCTCTACACGTTTAAAAGCCTGATGATGTTCGTCAAGACCTGGACAAACCTGAAGATGCAGACCCTCCCGCCTGTGCAGCTGGCTCAGAAATACTTCAGCCTGTTCCCCTCTGAGAGAGATCCACTCTGGCAGGTGAGAGTTACTAACAGTACTATGGTAGCCATTATATCACTGTATGGTCATATCACCTCATACTTTGGTACATGACAAAAATAAAAATGTAACTATATTAGGAAAGCAGGAAGTGAACAAATGTAACAGTTAGTGATTGTAAAAGTACCAGATGGAGGGGTAGGATTTAATAAGCTTTGCTTCTTCCTACTCCTTTTGGACATGTGGAACTGTGAACTGATTATGTGACAAAAATAAAATTAAAACATAATAATTATTTTAATAAAAACTTGGATTTAATAAGCTTTGCTTCTTCCTACTCCTTTTTGACATGTGGAATTATGTGACAAAAATAAAATAAAAAAATAAAAAAAAACGTAAACTATATTAGGAAAGCAGGAAGTGAACAAATGTAACCGTTACTGATTGTAAAAGTACCAGATGGAGGGGTAGGATTTAATAAGCTTTGCTTCTTCCTACTCCTTTTGGACATGTGTAATTATGTGACACAAATAAAAATGAAAAAATCAATAAAAAAATATAAAAAAAAAAACTTAAACTATATTAGGAAAGCAGGAAGTGAACAAATGTAACCGTTACTAATTGTAAAAGTACCTGATGGAGGGGTAGGATTTAATAAGCTTTGCTTCTTCCTGCTCCTTTTGGACATGTGGAATTATGTGACAAAAATTTAAAAAAAAAATTAATAAAAAAATATTTAAAAAAAAAGAGTAAAAACTTAAACTATATTAGGAAAGCAGGAAGTGAACAAATGTAACAGTTACTGATTGTAAAAGTACCAGATGGAGGGGTAGGATTTAATAAGCTTTGCTTCTTCCTACTCCTTTTGGACATGTGGAACTGTGAACTGATTATGTGATGCATTCAATTGTAATCTGATGCATGTTCAAATGAAATAAAACCATTACCATTACTAATCTAAGCTACTCGAGTAATAAAAATACCAACAATCTGCTGTAACAGAAATAAAAAGTTATAAAAAGCCTCATTCTATCTTTGCTTTTGTTTTAATTTTGTGTGCGTACAGGATCCATGCGAGGACAAACGGCATAAGGACATCTGGTCCAAAGAAAAAACCTGTGACCGCTTCCCCAAACTCCTTGTCATCGGTCCTCAGAAGACAGGTGAGATGCAGTCCATCAGCCCCCTCTACAGGTTGCAGGAGGAAACGACTTGAATACGAATCCTTTAAAAAAGCATTTGATTAGCTCTCAGGAAATCAGCAACGTTTCTGCTTCATCGAGTGCTGCTTTGTTATGAAAGTGTTAGAGTCCCGTTATGCCGTTTCCATTACACAAGTGTCAGCATTCACTGTATGAGGTACCAAGTAATTGGATTTGGTCTCCTTTAATCCTCTTTCCTTGCTCTTTATTTCCTCCCCGCTGTCATCTCCACTTCTTGTCTTTGGCCGTCCTCTCAGGCACGACGGCTCTTTACCTGTTCCTCAGCATGCACCCCGACCTCACCAGTAACTACCCCAGTAAGGAGACCTTTGAGGAGATCCAGTTCTTCAACGGCCACAACTACCATAGAGGCATCGACTGGTAAGAGAGATCATCATCGCTAAACCAAGTAGCGGTTGTTGGCGGACTCCAAACAAATCATCCATTAGGAGTTAAGTTATATGCAGGGCTGCACGGTGGTTAAGTGGTTAGCAAGCAGGCCTCACAGCTAGGAGACCCGAGTTCAATTCCACCCTCTGGCATCTCTACAATATCATCAGGATGCAAAATTATGGGGAAAAATTGATAAGAAGTTAGCAAAAATGTCAGTTTGTATCAGAAAAGGGCTGCACGGTGGGCAAGTGGTTAGCAAACAGGCCTCACAGCTAGGAGACCCGAGTTCAATTCCACCCTCTGGCATCTCTATAATATCATCAGGATGAAAAATTATGGGGGAAAATTGATAAGAAGTTAGCAAAAATGTCAGTTTGTATCAGAAAAGGCACGGTGCATGGTGGTCAAGTGGTTAGCGCAGCGAGGAGAGCCGAATTCAATTCCACCCTCACACATCTCTGTGTGGAGTTTTGCATGTTCTCCCCGTGCAAGACAGCTGGGATAGGCTCCAGCACCCCCTGTGAGGATAAGCGGTAGAAAATGAATGAGTTCTCCTCCTATTTTGTGTGGAAGTGGTAACTTTTTGGCTTCTTATTTTGTCGGCAAACTCTGTGTGGAGTTTGCATGTTCTCCCCGTGCATGCGTGGGTTTTCTCCGGGTACTCCGGTTTCCTCCCACATTCCAAAAACATGCTAGGTTAATTAGCGACTCCAAATTGTCCATAGGTATGAATGTGAGTGTGAATGGTTGTTTGTCTATATGTGCCCTGTGATTCGGCTGGCGACTAGTTCAGGGTGTACCCCGCCTCTAGCCTGAAGACAGCTGGGATAGGCTCCAGCACCCCCCACGACCCTTGTGAGGATAAGCGGTAGAAAATGAATGAATGAATGAGTTCTCCTCCTATTTTGTGTGGAAGTGGTAACTTTTTGGCTTCTTATTTTGTCTTCCCCCACCCTCGGCCATCTCTGTGTGGAGTTTGCATGTTCTCCCCGTGCATGCGGGGGTTTTCTCCGGGTACTCCGGTTTCCTCCCACATTCCAAAAACATGCTAGGTTAATTAGCGACTCCAAATTGTCCATAGGTATGAATGTGAGTGTGAATGGTTGTTTGTCTATATGTGCCCTGTGATTGGCTGGCGACTAGTTCAGGGTGTACCCCGCCCGCCTCTAGCCTGAAGACAGCTGGGATAGGCTCCAGCACCCCCGTGACCCTCGTGAGGAAAAGCGGTAGAAAATGAATGAATGAATGCTTTCTTTTCGGTTTCGTGTCATTTCCTCTTAAATCTCCCCGCTCCTTCACCGAAACATCTGCTTCCTCCTCCTTCCTTCCTCTTCGTGGGTACCAGAAGTGGTTCCTGAATGAATGGAGGTGGTTAAACTACTGAAGGAATCCGTTTATTTATCCGCCATGGAGCGTTTGATTGGCGTTTAAAGGCATATTGAAGCAACTTGACGGGAAGGACAGCGGGACATCAAGTGTTCTGTTGCACACTGAGAACCATCTCCATCTTCACACTACGGTTGCTTTAATGGCATTTTTATGCAAATGCTGTTTTTAAGAGCACTTTAGGAATGTCAATTTTACACCGAGGCCACTCGCAGCAACAACAAAGGCACTCGTTAATGAACGACACCCCCAAGATAATTGGTGTTTATTTCTGCCTGGATCCACACACGCACACTGAATTATAAGAGGTTCAACTTGGGCTTGACGGGCGTCAAACCATCGACTCTGAGTAACTGTAGTCATGTTTACATGGACACAAATATTCCAATTCCATTCGGGAAAGAATGTAACCTTTGTATACACCTCATTCCGAAAGAAAAGTGCCAATCCGAATGAATATATAATCGGATTCCCAGGGGTGGGATATTCCTTTTCCCAATCCGATCAAGGTATCTTGTATCCGCTCAATAGGAAAGTTGTCAGACTGCGTTCTTCTTCGTGGTGTTCTTCTGTTGTTTGCATTAGCATTAGCACCATCTGTTGAACAGAATCTAAACCCTTCTATACGCCATTCACAAGTCCGTCCATTCATTCATTCAAAAAAAGAAGCCAAAAAGTTACCACTTCCACACAAAATAGGAGGAGACCTCATTCATTCATTCATTTTCTACCGCTTATCCTCATAAGGGTTGCAGGGGGTGCTGGAGCCTATCCCAGCTGTCTTCAGGCGAGAGGCGGGGTACACCCTGGACTGGTGGCCAGCCAATCACAGGGCACATATAGACAAACAACCATTCACACTCACATTCATACCTATGGACAATTTGGAGTCGCTAATTAACCTAGCATGTTTTTGGAATGTGGGAGGAAACCGGAGTACCCGGAGAAAACCCACGCATGCACGGGGAGAACATGCAAACTCCACACAAAGATGGCCGAGGGTGGGGAAAGACAAAATAAGAAGCCAAAAAGTTACCACTTCCACACAAAATAGGAGATCTCATTCATTCATTCATTTTCTACCGCTAATCCTCACGAGGGTCACGGGGGATGCTGGAGCCTATCCCAGCTGTCTTGGGGCGAGAGGCGGGGTACACCCTGGACTGGTGGCCAGCCAATCACAGGGCACATATAGACAAACAACCATTCACACTCACATTCATACCTATGGACAATTTGGAGTCGCTAATTAACCTAGCATGTTTTTGGAATGTGGGAGGAAACCGGAGTACCCGGAGAAAACACGCGTTTGGAATATTCCTTTCCATGTATACTATTGCTTTCGGAAAAGTCATTCGGAAAGAGAAAAACTCCCCATGTAAACGTGGCTTGTGATTCCCGTGTCAGGTACATGGAGTACTTCCCGCTGCCCTCCAACGCCAGCTCAGACTACTACTTTGAGAAGAGTGCCAACTACTTTGACTCGGAGGTGGCGGCGCAGAGGGCCGCAGCGCTCCTGCCCAAAGCCAAGATCATCACCATCCTCATCAACCCGGCTGACAGAGCGTACTCCTGGTACCAGGTAGGGGGAGGGGGGGGGGGGGAAACCTTAGCCAACGCACACGCCTCATTAGCGCACAGCACGATAAATAACCCGCTTGTGTCGGCCCGCAGCACCAAAGAGCCCACGATGACCCGGTGGCGCTGAAATACTCATTCCATGATGTCATCACAGCCGGCCAGGACGCCCCGGCCAAGCTTCGGGTCCTCCAGAATCGATGTCTGCTGCCAGGATGGTATTCCATGCATCTGGAACGCTGGCTCAACTACTACCATTCCAGCCAGGTGGGCTCACACTCGCTAGACTGGGTTGATGGGCCGGGTAGTAACATAAAAACTAAAATTTCTTAAAATGTATAAAAGGTAAGTTAAAAATGTGAATGGTATGATATCAAAAATATGTTTTTTGAGGAATACCTGGAATATGAAATGATAACAATTTTTCATTTTTGTCATTTTTGACCCACTTATGGAAGGTTGGGGTAGTAACACAAAAACTAAAATTTCTTAAAATGTATAAAAGGTAAGTGAAAATTATGAATGTCATGATATCAAAAAGTGTTTTGAGGAATACCTGGAATATGAAATTATGATTTTTCATTTTTGTAATTTTTGACCCACTTATGGAATGTTGGGGTAGTAACACAAAAACTAAAATTTCTTAAAAGGTAAGTTAAAAATGTGAATGGCCTGATATCAAAAACATGTTTTTTGAGGAATACCTGGAATATGAAATGATAAAAAAAATTTTCATTACAAAGATATTTCAAGAAAACAACCTGACCGGGTCATTTTTGACCCACTTATGGAAGGTTGGGGTAGTAACACAAAAACTAAAATTTCTTAAAATGTATAAAAGGTAAGTTAAAAATGTGAATGACATGATATCAAAAACATGTTTTTTGAGGAATACCTGGAATATGAAATAACAATTTTTCATTACAAAGATATTTCCTTATAATACCTTATAGTTCACAGGTGCCGAATAACCTGACCACATTGTGTGTTATCCCCCCCCCCCCCTCCCCAGCTGTTGGTCTTAGATGGACAGATGCTGAAGACCGAGCCCGCCTCAGTCATGGATAAAATTCAGAAGTTCTTAGGCTTAGCGAACACCATCAACTACCATAAGATCTTAGCGTGAGTATGCACCGTGGAACTTTTGTGTGTTTTCTATGTTTGTGTGTGGAAAGACGGAAAAACTCCCCCCCAACATAAATATTTTCTCTACTATTTCACTAAAATGACATAATTTTTCCTCAATTTTACTAGTTTATTCTCATAAAATTAGGGTTTTTTCTTTTAGTATTTTTACTTTATTCTTTTATAATTCCAGTTGTTTTTTTTTTGTTTTTTTTTCCAATTGATTCTCATAATTCTGACTTCATTGCCCATAATATTTTAACTTTTCCTCAGTTTCAGGGACTTGGCGTTAGGGACTTTCACTAAAATTACATTATTTTTCCTCTATTATTAGTTTATTCTCATAAAATTATGACTTTTTCTTTTAGTGTTTTTACTTTATTCTTGTTTAATTCAAGCTGATTTTCACAGTGCTGTTTTTTTTTGTTTTTTTTTTTACTTTTTTCCCCAATTGATTCTCATAATTCTGACTTTATTGCCCATAATATTTTCACATTTTGAGGTTACATTGTACTACTTTTATTGATGGACTTCAACTTTCTTCTTAAAATCTTTGTCATTTTTGTTTTCATAATATTATGATGTTATTCCCCAAATATTATAACTTTTTCTCAACATAATTTTTTTTACTATTTCACTAAAATGACATTATTTTTCCTTAATTTTACTAGTTTATTCTCATAAAATTATGACTTTTTCTGTTAGTATTTTTACTTTATTCTTGTTTAATTTAAGCTGTTTTTAACAGTGCTGTTTTTGTTGGGGTTTTTTTTTTTACATTTTTTCCAATTGATTCTCATAATTCTGACTTTATTGCCCATAATATTTTTTTTCACTCTACTACTTTTATACAAATACCTTGAATGTAACATTGAACGTCATCATATGGAATGTGTTTCGATGCAGCTTTGACCCCAAGAAGGGTTTCTGGTGCCAGTTGCTTGAAGGCGGAAAGACCAAGTGTCTGGGGAAGAGTAAAGGACGCAAGTACCCCGACATGGACGCTGAGGTATGACTCCAGCGTGGGAGGGAGCCATTTTGTCTTGGTTTGACCTTTTTTAGTCAACACTTCTTTGCTTTGTCCTTCACGTCTCCTCCAGTCTGTGGCGTTCCTCAGGGAGTACTACAGGGATCACAACATCGAGCTGTCCAAGCTGCTGTACAGAATGAGTCAGCCCCTCCCCACGTGGCTCAGAGAGGAGCTGGTCCACACCAGGTAGCATCACCGCGGCGTGGGGGACCGGGGGAACCGTATTCAGTATCAACTCTGAGGAGAAGAAGAGTAAAGCTCACGGCGTCTTGTTGTGGAGGACGTTCCATCATCATCATCAGGACGCCAGCATGGTGCGTTCATATTTGTCGTCCATCTTGTGATCGTCCATCAATGAGCTGAATGAACCAGGGGGCGGAGCTTGGAGATGCCGTGTGCCGTTCAGGAGAACAAGGCAGGAACTCGGAGGCCTTATTTGCTCCCAATTGGGGAATAGGGATGCCGTCTCAACTCTTACGCACTGAAGCTGAAAACCAGAAGAACATTTGAGCTTCACGGTTGTGGAACTTCTGGAAAAAAAAGGACAATGCCTGCAAGCGATAATTTTTTTATTATTTTTTTTTTTTCAAGCGCAGGAACTTCAAGCTGACGGAGACATTTATTGATTTTAAAAGTGAGGATAACGGGACATCCGGCTGCATGTTGTAGCCTTTTTTTTTGTTGTTTATTATGGGATGGAATTTACTAGAATCTTGTAATTGCATTTACAAGTGCCAGAACAGAATCTTTATTAAATATTACCAATTTTTTTTTATTTCTTTTTATTTTGACTGTAGTTTCATGATACTTGTAGAATGTACCGAAAATTAAACATCTTAGCCCCCCCGCCCCCCCACGCAGGGGACGTGAAACTGCCTGCTGTCACATGACCACTGAATGGACGGGAAGCAGGAAGTGATGGTGAGGCTGAAAGCACAATATTTAATAGGTACATTCATCATACTGGATATAGCACATGAGGTTTTTTTGGGGGGGGGGTGGCTAAAATCTGTGAAGAAGGTCATAAGCTAGCTGCTCGACGTTAGACTCAACTTCCTGTTTCTTTTTCTTCTGTTTTAGTTCTTAACATTCGACTTTCCGACACGTTTTTTGGGGGCTTTGAAGGCATCACCACTGCAAGTAGATGTCAAAAATACATGAAGCTGCTCTTCCTGCAATAGTTTTATACAAGGTTGTGACGCTAAAAATAAAAGCACCCACCCCACCTCCACCCCGCACCCGCCCCCCGGACTTTGTAAAATGTACATAACTGGCCCCCCCCCTTTGGTAGAACTAAATTATTTGAATGTTTTTGGCTCTCCATCGGTGTGCGACGTCAGTGATGTAGGGAGAAAAATTACAATTAAAAAAAAAAAAACAAAAAAAAAAAACAATTCAACGCAAATTGTGTCCTCCAATGTCCTCTCACTGCCAACTGTTGTCTCCATATAAAGTATTAACGTGATAACGCATACAGTAACAGCAACGATGGTACTAACAATATCCTGGACTGTATGATAAAGATTTGTAATTGTTGTCAATAATTTTTACAGTGTAACTAATATTGTCGGTGCTTTTTAATTTGCAAATAAAACACCACTGTATTTTTCAATAGTGGGATTTTTTTTTCACACCCCCACACCCACCCACACACACACATGTACGCTTCCACTTCCTCATTCTTTCCTTGCTGTGGAATTCACTTTCAATATGAGTTAGAGTTGGGGAAACTTACAAACGTGTCCCGACAACGGAATTTCACTTACTGGAATAGCAGTCCAAATTTGGGACACACCTCCACCTTTAAAGGGCATGCCCATATGTTGGGCTGCTACCGGAAATACACACACACACACACACATTCTGATACTTGAAGGCACTCGTGTGTAGCCTGTGGTCGTCGTATTAAAAATGGCGTCTGACTCTTAACTGGAACAAAAAGCCACAAATGTTAACACAAAAATTGGTAAACTTTCTTAATGTAAATTTATTACGATATTATTATTATTATTATTATTATTTATTTCCAATTAATTGTGGTGCTGTACAAGGGACCAACTTATGGAAATACTATAAGTTAATATTATACTATATAGAAATTTCAACAATAAATTGACTTTCAGGCCGCATGTCTTCTGTGTGAAGATGGATGGATTTCAACTTTCTTATTAAAATCTTTGTAATTTTTCTTGTCATAATATTATGACTTTATTCCCCAAATAGGATAACTTTTTTCCAAAATAAATTTAAATTTTTATTTTGTTGTTCGTAATGTCTTTAAAATAAACATGTTTTCTTTACTATTTCGCTAAAATGACATTATTTTTTCCTCAATATTACCTGTTTATTCTCATAAAATTATGAAAAAAAATTAAAATTATTTTCTTATTATTATTATCCTTATATAATTCCATTTGTTTTTTTCACAGTGCTGTTTTTTATTTTTATTTATATATTAATATATAATAATTATCTGACTTAATATTTAAACTGTTTCCTCAGCTTCATTTTCAAAAAATTGCAAATTTTAATGTTTTAATATTTTTCTTTTTTTCTGATATTATGACGATTTTTTCTTGTTAGATTAGCATTTTTTTCTTAATATTTTGACTTTAATTTTGAAAGATTACTGCTGTATTTTCTAGTTTCCTTATTAAATAATATTTTTAGAATGTGCCACAGGCTGCAAATGTGAGTTTTGTGCATTTCGTGTGAGTTTTGGGACATTCTCACCCCCTGCAGCAGGTTTGGACATGAAAAAAAAGCTGAAAATACTTCCTGTAAATAAATGTTTTCATAGTACCAACCAAATGTATTGACATACTGCTATAAATGACGTGGGTTCTGTTACAGTACTGTAAAATACTGTGTTACTTTTCAACATTGAGGCAACTGTACAGAAAATGTAAAAACTTGAAAATATTTGATTATTTATACATAACACAACTTCCTTGTGTGATTTCCACGCTGTTTTTAATGAATATTTGCATTTTAGTATATATTTTGAGCGTAGAATGCTCTTCATGTTCATTTATGTACCAATACCAGACGCACCAAAACATTGAGACTTAGGGATATTCTGCCTCTACCAACAAGTGATGAGGTTAGAAATCGACCAATCCGAGAGCTTGCTACTCACGAGAGCCCGCCCCTTTTTTATAGCGTATATCTCTACCTGCTTCCTCTTCCGTGTTTATAAGAGTGCTGTATCAAAACCCGCTCTTGGCTCGTGAGGGCGAAACCCGGGAAAAAGGACAAAGAAAAATGGCCGAAAATGGAGAAAATGGAGAAAATGCTCCCCTGGCTGAGGGAAGCCGTGCCGGGAGTGCCGAGGCTCTGTTGGCTCCTGAAAGATCCAGAAGGTGAGTAGCGGTGGAGCTAGCCATCATTAAAGTAACTTATCTTCTGTAAAACTCTAATCATTAGGCTTAATAATGTTCTTATGTGAAAGAGGAGATGAAGTCAATATCAAATCTTTTTTTTTAACATATTGAACTGTGAATACTTCAAGTAACACATAAATAAATCGTTTTTGATTATTATTGTCACTTTGCTTTCTTTTTAAAGGCAAAAAAGGCTTGGAATATTAAAACTTGGAATTTTACGAGAATAGTCGTAGATATAGAATAAAAAAAAACTTTGAAATATTACAAGAATAGTCGTAGATTTATTATGATTTAAAAAACTGGGAATATTACGAGAATAGTCGTAGATTTACGATAAAAAAAAACTTGGAATATGACAAGAATAGTCGTAGATTTATGATTAAAAAAACTTCCGATATTATGAGAATAGTCGTAGATTTACGATAAAAAAAACTGGGAATATTACGAGAATAGTTGTAGATTTATGATAAAACTGGGAATATTACGAAAATAGTCGTAGTGTTACAATAAAAAACTGGCAATATTATGAAAATAGTCGTAGATTTACGATAAAAAAACTTCCAATATTACAAGAATAGTGGTAAATTTACGATAAAAAACTGGGAATATTACGAGAATAGTTGTAGATTTATGATAAAAACTGGGAATATTACGAAAATAGTCATAGTTTTACAATAAAAAAAATTGGGAATATGACGAGAATAGTCGTAGATTTACGATAAATAAATTGGGAATATTACGAGAACAGTCTTACATTTATGATTTAAAAAAAATGGGAATATTACGAGAATATTCGTAGCTTTACGATAACAACTGGGAATATTACATGAATAGTCGTAGATTTACCACAAAAAACAGAGAATATTACGTCAATAGTCGTAAATTAACAAGAAAAATGTGGTAACTTTATGTTGAGCCTGAGACAGCAGTGGAAGGGGGAAACTTACAGTATGAGACCCTACTGTGTAGTTTCGAGTTTGACCTGTAGAGGGCAGTGATGTTCTGCATGCTGGGTTGGAGCTATCTTTGAGGAAATGAGAGCGTAGAAGATGAGAGTAATGAGTAACACCAGTTAAAGATGACTTTAGGCGTGCTGGATGAAACCAAGACATGCTAATGCTTCTATCATTTTATGATGATTTTCATGTTTCCACTCCACCTTGCAGAGGCTCCAACAGCTACGCCCTGAAGGTAGCCGGCCTGACCACGCTGGCGTGTGTGCTGCTGGCCAGCCAGGCGTTTATGGGCTACATGGTGTTCGACCAGAGGCAGCAGATCCACGCGCTGCAGAGGAACGCTGACAGAATGAACAGGCAGCTGCAAGCACCTCGAGGTAAAATGAGGGATTTGAACCCTTATAAAGGACAATATGTGCACTCTTTTCTTCATAGAAAAACCAAACAAGTGTTAAGTAAAAACACATTATACAACATTAATACAGATTCTCACGTACTAATGTACTGTACATGTAAAACAATACTATATTTTATACTAATTTACTACCCGCAAGGCATGCAGTTTGTATTCTGCGTCCTGATTGGCTGTAGTCCATTGTCAATCAATCTCCTTCATGCTGCCCTGCCATGTCTCCTGCACGTGTCATCGATCAATCGCTAGCTTGTAAATGAATCTTCAGCAATGTGTTTTAACAAGGATACAAAAACGCTACAGGACAGCGGAACGGCGCCAGGATGAAAAGGCGCAGTCACAGGAGTTTCTTATGAAACCCGTCTTGTCTTGGCAGTGACTCCAATAAAAATGCCTGAGCCGATGAACGATTTTCATTTGATGGACAAATTATGGGATGGAGACTCTGCAGTCCCAGAGCCCAAAGCACCCGTGGAAGTAAATATTACTAAATTACACAATACACCAGTTTATTTGTTCATATTCTTACGTAAATGACCGTATGTGATCACTGCAGGAAGAGAAGAAGCAAAGCGTGGCGGCGTCCGTCGGTGTGGACGAGATGATGAGCCTCATGGAGGTCATTTTTTTCACAGAAAAGTTCAATTTTTTCATCTTCATATCCGAAAATATGGAGTTGATTGTGGATGATTTTCATATTTTTTTAGGAGAACTTTGCGCTCCCGACCTTCAACGACACCATCCTGGGGAACCTGCAGAGCCTGAAGAGGCAGATGAATCAGAGTAACTGGAAGGTGATGCTTACAAATGATAATCCATATGCACATAAAATTGGAATATATTGATAAAATATATATATAAATGATATATATCATTTCATGTTGCAGAGCTTTGAATCATGGATGGGGAACTGGATCCTCTTTGAGATGGCCCAGTACAAGGCTTTGCCCCCCACTGGTGAGCCAGGTTATTACACCTCACAGTAATATTCATGTTATTAGGAAAAATGAAAAGTAATCTTGGCTGCACGGCGGTCGAGTGGTTAGCGCGCAGACCTCACAGCTAGGAGACGAGGGTTCAATTCCACCCTCGGCCATCTCTGTGTGGAGTTTGCGACTTATGTATGTTTTTTTCTACCGAATTATGCATTTTTGGCCATGTGTAACTTATACTTCAGTGCGACTTATGTATGTTTTTTTCTACCTAATTATGCATTTTTGGTCTTGTGCGACTTATACTCCAGTGCGACTTATGTATGTTTTTTTCTACCTAATTATGCATTTTTGGCCTTGTGCGACTTACACTCCAGTGCGACTTATGTATGTTTTTTTCTACCGAATTATGCACTTTTGGCCTTGTGCGACTTATGTATGTTTTTTTATACCTAATTATGTACTTTTGGCCTTGTGCGACTTATACTCCAGTGCGACTTATGTATGTTTTTTTTTTTCCTAATTATGCATTTTTGGCCTTGTGCGACTTATACTTCAGTGCGACTTATGTATGTTTTTTCCTACCTAATTATGCATTTTTGGCCTTGTGCGACTTATACTTCAGTGCGACTTATGTATGTTTTTTTCTACCTAATTATGCATTTTTGGCATTGTGCGACTTATACTCCAGTGCGACTTATGTATGTTTTTTTCTACCGAATTATGCACTTTTGGCCTTGTGCGACTTATGTATGTTTTTTTATACCTAATTATGTACTTTTGGCCTTGTGCGACTTATACTCCAGTGCGACTTATGTATGTTTTTTTCTTCCTAATTATGCATTTTTGGCCTTGTGCGACTTATACTTCAGTGCGACTTATGTATGTTTTTTCCTACCTAATTATGCATTTTTGGCCTTGTGCGACTTATACTTCAGTGCGACTTATGTATGTTTTTTTCTACCTAATTATGCATTTTTGGCCTTGTGTGACTTATACTCCAGTGTGACTTATGTATGTTTTTTTCTTCCTAAGTATGCATTTTTGGCCTTGCGCGACTTATACTCCAGTGCAACTTATGTATGTTTCTGCCTCCCTATCCAGCTCCGCCCACCAAGACCAAGTGTCAAATACAAGCAGAAGCCGAGTCCCAGCGGTCCCTCTTCCGTCCCGTGTGTGACGAGCAGGGTCGCTACCGAGCCACCCAGTGCTGGCCCGTCGTGGGCATGTGCTGGTGTGTGGACGTGCATAGCGGCGCTGCCATCGCCGGCACCACCACCCGGGGCCGCTACCTAGAATGTGGAAAAGGTAGATTTGGAGCCTGAGGCTGTCTGTCTGGGATAATACAGAGAGATCAAATGTTCCTTTTTTCCAACATTCTTATTTTAGCTTCTGAGTTTGGGATGATGACAGGAAATGACCATTATTAAAGCATGCTTTTGTTCCTGTTCTTCCTCTTCAACTGAATCTGAATCATTTTGGGTTTATGAACTAATCAATATATATTCTGTTGTAAATCAACACATGCTATGTTAGTCCTTGTTTTATTCCTTCTTTTATTTCAACCTCAATACCCAAATAAACTACTGACCCATTTTCCGAGAGTACTTCTACTTCCAGCGGGATTACATCCATTTAACAGCCACAATATTAGGCACACCTGAATCGGCTTCACATAACTTAAAATGTATTATTTCCAAATGCCCGCAAGGCATGCTGGGTAGCACCATATGAACTATGAACAATAAAACATCACTTTCTTGGTAAGCGGAAGCCTCCTACCTTTGGTGAAAGTGTTATTAATAATGTATGGAGTGTCATGTGACCCTGAGGTGCAGACATACAGTAAGAACCGAATGGCTTCTGTGGTCATGGAAGAAGCTGTGAGTATTATATTTCATGTATTTATTACAATATGGCAGATTTTTTATGTTAAGAGTTTTTTTTCTTTAGATGTTAATGATGGGTGGTGAAGAAGTGAAAGTGGGGGTAGTACTGGATCCAGTTCCAGGTAAGGTTTCATTACTCAAATGTAAAGTACTCTGGTGTCATATGGAGTTTTTCTTCATTCAGGAGGTAATGAGAGCGTATTTATTCACGAAGACGGACAAAATGTAGACTACATTTTGAAAGAAGAGGTACTTTCCATGTGATTGTGTCATAGTTTGCCTATTCATCACTTTAACACGTCTTGGAACAGAAACTCCACTCCTTCTGCTTCGACCAAGCTGTGACTGCGGACAACATGGGCATTCAGGTAACGACACGTCTGTTTTGTTTGAACAGAGTGCAAACATTTTAAAATGAACGTGTGATATGTACAGAGGTTCCAGCAACAGCTCCTGCAACCTCTCATTGAGTCCATAGGTGAAGGCTACAGTGGCTCCCTGCTCCTTTGTGGAGCCTCCATGGAGAACGTCAGCAGTCTGGTTGACCATGTCATCATTAGACAGGTGAAGTGCATCACTTGTTCATTAGGACACTTCTCAACTATCACTGGAAACAGCGACACCGTCCCTTGTTTATAGCGGTTCGTTGGTTCCAAACCCGATCGTGTTAATTGAGTTCCCGCAGTGTAGGATTCAATGTTAATAAATGCAATATATCAAAATAACAGCGAATATCTTTCTAACATTATTAAATCAACGTAAACACCCATTTACGATTCTATTCATTATTTCCGTCAAATTGTAACTCTTATCCTCGAGACGGCTGCTAGCTAGCAAGCTAACGAACTAGCTAGCTAACCAGTTAGCTTCGAATTTATTTATTCTAAACTTTAGACATTACTGCCACCTAGTGACCAGAATTGCTTGTATACCAATTCTGTTTTGACTAATAATAGACCACAGTCTACCACAAAACAATGGCCATTTAGTTATTAAAGAAAGAATTTAAGAAAAAATATATATAAGTATAGCGAGGGAACAATAATTGGACGGCCGCTAGCTAGCAAGCTAACGAACTAGCTAGCTAACCAGTTAGCTTCGAATATATTTCTTCCAAACTTTTGGGGCCAATAACCTGACACTTTTTTAAATTTACTTTTTTTCATTCTATCATGCTGGACATGCCAGTGATGACTTCATGCAATATTAAAGTAATTTAATGTAATATCGCCATAATGTTTTGAGACATTACTGCCACCTAGTGATCAGAATTGCTTGTATTTCAATTCTGTTTTGACTAATAATAGACCACAGTATACCACAAAACAATGGCCATTTAGTTATTAAAGAAAGAATTTAAGAAAAAATATATAGAAGTATAGCGAGGGAACAATAATTGGACGGCCGCTAGCTAGCAAGCTAACGAACTAGCTAGCTAACCAGTTAGCTTCGAATTTATTTATTCTAAACTTTAGGGGCCAAAAACCTGACACTTTTTTGTATTTACTTTTTTTCATTCTATCATGCTCGACATGCCAGTGGTTACCTCATGCAATATTAAAGTAATTTAATGTAATATCGCCATAATGTTTTGAGACATTACTGCCACCTAGTCACCAGAATTGCTTGTATTTCAATTCTGTTTTGACTAATAGACCACAGTCTACCACAAACAATGGCCATTTAGTTATTAAAGAAAGAATTTAAGAAAATATATATATATATATATATATATATATATATAAGTATAGCGAGGGAACAATAATTGGACGGCCGCTAGCTAGCAAGCTAACGAACTAGCTAGCTAACCAGTTATATTTCTTCTAAACTTTAGGGGCCAAAAACCTGACACTTAGTTATTAAAGAAAGAATTTAAGAAAAAAAAAATAAGTATAGCGAGGGAGCAATAATTGGACCGCAAAATTGCAAGGGGCGGCTGTATAAGATATATTTTTCCCATGAGAAATCATCAAAATAGAAAATAGTCTGTTCCAGGGTCAAACTGCCACCACCATAAAGCCTTTATTTAACATTCTAACCTTCTAAAGGGCTATACAGGTGTAAAAAAAAATTGACATCTGCTTTTTTTTTATAGGTGTTGATAAATGTATTGAATCATGTGATGTCAGAAGTGAAAAGGGAACTGTTTATCTCAGTATCCTTCCTCCAGGTTTGTTTGTATGACACTAACACAGACCATAATCAACATATATCAACATTTATGTAAAAATGATGTGTGTTCTTTTAAGTTTGATCCAGATGGAAGTGGTGTGGACCTCTTGAGCCCTGAGTCTAACAGTCTAGAACTTGTCCTTCATCCAGTCCTGGGAGCGTGAGTGTGACTGATCACATTCAATGAGCAATACAAACATGAGGTTTCATGTTTTCTTTTTAGTCACTGCAACACTGAAGCGGCTTTTGTTTTGGTTTTAGTGTTATCAGCGATTTAAGCGAGGTGTGCGTGGGCTCTGCGGAGGAAGCGTACGCTGTGTATAAGACATGCAGGGAAGAAGCACCGAAGGCCAATGAAGCGCTACGGTAGGTCAAATAAACTCATGCTACATAATCGCTGACTCACTCTGACTGGTTACACAACATATAATTAAATAGTGCTTGCTTGTTTCAACTGTTGAGCAGCTCCGGTTCACTGCAGTTCACAATGACCGTGGAATGGAAACTCCATACAGGTGAGACGGACTCACCTCAGTTTTGTCGCAGCAGGTTCCAGGTCTTCAATCTGGTGGGCGGAGCTTGCAGGAGCGACCCCACAAGGTTAGTCCAATACTGGAGTCTTACATTGTGCTGCATACTTGCTTGCAAGTCATCGTTATGAAGTCAAGATAAGACAGGTCATGTCAAGTCTGAAGTCATAGGCTTAAAAGTCCTTAAACATGTCACGGCCAAACATTTTTATTTGACTTTTTTTCCCCCCCAATGTGACCCTAATACCCCGTTTTACGGTATTTTATGACCAAAAAGTTAACTAGCAGGACCCAATCACAACCCGTATGTGCTAAACACTAGTCTCTTCGACAGCAGCACAAGTGCTCTTTAACCAAGTTATTACGAGCCATAAGAGGTTGTTGCGTTGAAAGCGGCACATATGGTATTTAGATAGCGGAGCGTTTGTCGTTTTTCTAAAGTAGCTGCAGAGTGCATTTGGGTATGTAATGAAGAAAAGCAATGAGCTGTGAAAAGGACCAAACACTATTAGCAACATTTAATTGCTAATCAAGCATTAATGGATGCAGACCCACTGTGCATTATCTATAAAAGTTAGCTATAAAAGTGCAGCAACTCCGACCACAATAATACTGAAATATTGTAAATACATGCATTAAAAAATAATGTGTTAGATTTATGAATTCAATAATACACACAATTGTATCTCTTAAACTCTTAGACTGGACTCCAGTGACTATGTGATGCAGTCATGTGATCAATTGGTGGTCATTTGATATGAAACAAAAATAGCATTTTCATGTCAATGTGTGGGGCTGCACGGCGATCCAGTGGTTAGCACGCAGACCTCATAGCTAGGAGACCCGAGTTCAATTCCACCCTCGGCCATCTCTGTGTGGAGTTTGCCTCCCACATTCCAAAAACATGCTAAGTTAATTAGCGACTCCAAATTGTCCATAGGTATGAATGTGAGTGTGAATGGTTGTTTGTCTATATGTGCGCTGTGATTGGCTGGCCAACAGTCCAGGGTGTACCCCACCTCTTGCCCCAAGATAGTTGGGATAGGCTCCAACACGACCCTTGTGAGGATAAGCGATACAAAATGAATGAATGAATGAGTTCTCCTCCTATTTTGTGTGGAAGTGGTAACTTTTTGGCTTCTTATTTTGTCTTTCCCCACCCTTGGCCATCTCTGTGTGGAGTTTGCATGTTCTCCTCGTGCATGCATGGGTTTTCTCCGGGTATTCCGGTTTCCTCCCACATTCCAAAAACATGCTAGGTTAATTAGCGACTCAAAATAGTCCATTGGTATGAATGTGAGTGTGAATGGTTGTTTGTCTATATGTCCCCTGTGATTGGCTGGCCACCAGTCCAGGGTGTACCCCGCCTCTCGCCCCAAGACAGCTGGGATAGGCTCCAGCACCCCCCGCAACCCTTGTGAGGATTAGTGGTAGAAAATGAATGAATGAATGCTCCTCCTATTTTGTGTGGAAGTGGTAACTTTTTGGCTACTTATTTTGTCATTCTTCACCCTCGGCCATCTCTGTGGAGTTTGCATGTTCTCCCCGTGCTTGCATGGGTTTTTTTTCCGGGTACTCTGGTTTCCTCCCACATTCCAAAAACATGCTAGGTTAATTAGCGACTCCAAATTGTCCATAGGTATGAATGTGAGTGTGAATGGTTGTTTGAAAATCGGTAGAAAATGAATGAATGAATGTCAACGTGTGTTCTCCAGGGTGAGCCCATTGTTGAAGGTGGTGGAGCAGACCCCCGGTGAAGAAACTAAAACAGAGCCGCTCCTGCCTTTCCTTGTACGTGACGCTCTAACAGGAACTAGCAAGACGCTTCTCATCTACTGCATCCGACCAGGTGATACAGACGGCGAGACTCTGTCTGCTTTATCTTTGGCCCAAAAAGTCAAGCATCTGTCAAGAAAAAAGGCCGCCATATGCCGCTGGAGTCCTCGCGAAAGCGAGCGAGAGTTCCGAGGCTGCATTACGGCGCTGAGACACGTGATGATGTCAGAGGCGGGAAATGAGACATATAACATGCGCAGGCTGGCCGAGCTTCTGAAACATCTGCAGGTCATTTGTGAGATGAGACCTTGAAGTCCTCCTGAGCGTCACTAACAAACACTCTGTGGTCTTTCCAACAGATGGTCAAAGATCAGTCGTGGGAGAAGAGGAGGAAAGAATCAGAGAGGATTCAACTCAAGGTCAAACCCCCCCTCACAGAAATACAAACTATGAACATATAGAGGCGGGGTACACCCTGGACTGGTGACCAGCCAATCACAGGGCACATATAGACAAACAACCATTCACACTCACATTCATACCTATGGACAATTTGGAGTCGCTAATTAACTTAGCATGTTTTTGGAATGTGGGAGGAAACCGGAGTACCCGGAGAAAACCCACGCATGCACGGGGAGAACATGCAAACTCCACACAGAGATGGCCGAGGGTGGGGAAAGACAAAATAAGAAGCCAAAAAGTTACCACTTCCACACAAAATAGGAGGAGGACTCATTCATTTTCTACCGCTTATCCTGACAAGGGTTGCTGGGGGCGCTGGAGCCTATCCCAGCTGTCTTCAGGCGAGAGGCGGGGTACACCCTGGACTGGTGGCCAGCCAATCACAGGGCACATATAGACAAACAACCATTCACACTCACATTCATACCTATGGACAATTTGGAGTCGCTAATTAACCTAGCATGTTTTTGGAATGTGGGAGGAAACCGGAGTACCTGGAGAAAACCCACACATGCACGGGGAGAACATGCAAACTCCACACTCGGGTTTGAACTCGGGTCTCCTAGCTGTGAGGTCTGCGCGCTAACCACTCGACCGCTGTGCAGCTTTATTAGTTAAATGATTCTGGCAATAAAATCTCATCCTGTGCATCCTTTCATTTTTAACTATAAACATTTATAGACATTATAAGACGTTTGGACACCCTGACCTAAACCATTACCGTTATGTTGATTTGGCAGCTCCATGGGGTCGGGTGCCAAGCGGACAGACATTTATCTGATACTGAACCCAGCCAGGGTTCAGACGCCGTGAAACGCTTCCAGGAAGAGCTGCGACAGGAAATGGAAGCTCATATCAAAGGTAAAATTACACTTGATGAGGATTGTACTTATACTATATCACCTCGTACTTCGGTATGAAGTACATTATTTAAAAAAAAAAAAAAAAAAACCCTTAAACTGTATTATGGAAAGCAGGAAGTGAACAAATGTAACAGTTACTGATTGTAAAAGTACCAGATGGAGCGGTAGGATTTAATAAGCTTTGCTTCTTCCTACTCCTTTTGGACACGTGGAACTGTGAACTGATTATGTGACAAAAAAAAAAATAATAATAATAATGAAAAAAACTATATAAGGAAAGCAGGAAGTGAACAAATGTAACAGTTACTGATTGTAAAAGTACCAGATGGAGGGGTAGGATTTAATAAGCTTTGCTTCTTCCTACTCCTTTTGGACATGTGGAACTGTGAACTGATTATGTGACAAATAAATAAATAAATAATAAAAAAAACTATATTAGGAAAGCAGGAAGTGAACAAATGTAACAGTTACTGAATGTGATGCATTCAATTGTAATCTGATGCATGTTCAAATGAAATAAAACTATTAACATTACTACTATACTACAGTATATCTGTACAGTGTATCAATGTAGTGTATATTGTGTATATTGTCTATCTCATGTCTGCAGAAGACAAAGAGAGCGCAGAGAAAGTCCAGCAGAGGCTAACAAAGATCCTGCAACTCAAGGAAGCTCTCAGAAAGAACACGGAGAAGAACATGTCTCCAGTAAAATGTGACCTCTGCCTCCAAGTAAACGCCCTTGAGCAGCGACTCGTCCCTTTTCGAATCATTTCTAATCCTTTCTTTGTGCAGTTTATTAGATTTGTGTGTGTGTGCCACCGCAAAAGACGCCCTCACTGCGGCTTGTATTGTTTGTTCTTTTTTAGCACTTGGATGAGCGCCATGCACACGGGCGTAGGAGGCAAGTGAAGGAGCACAGCGGGAGATTAATTCAGCAGGAGGTGGAGAAGATGGAGAAAGACTTGGCAAAGGAGCGGCTTCCAGTAAGATAATGAGATGGAGTGTAGACGTTTTGATATCGTCGTCTATCTTTGGGGAGGATGCTGAGTCAGTTTAAAGGAATGCAAGATTTAGTGCGAACACAAGACATGAATCGTGAGTGAATGTGGCGATTTAGAGGGAGTCGCCACACAGAGAAGTGTAAATAACGATTGGGGAAACAGCTGAGGGATAATAAAGCGCTAACGGATGTGTCTTGCTAGAGCGAGGGACTGCAGAGAGACCTGCTGGTGCTGAGCAGAGAGAGGCGGGTTCTGGTGCTGCAGATGGAGGCCCTGCGAGATGAGGCCCGGCAGGCCCAGACGGCTCTGCAGGACCAGTATGACGTGCACCAAAGTGAGATGAATCATCTGAGGGAGGAGAGCCTGCAGGTACCGTGTGACTGCAACCAGGGGGCGCACTCACCGTTGGGCAAACACAGACAATTTAAAGTACATATTACTGTTTTAGTCTTAATTCAAGTGTTTAAAACTACATCAGGGCGGCACGGCGGTCAAGTGGTTAGCACGAATACCTCACAGCTCGGGGACTAGGGTTCAATTCCACCCTCGGCCATGTGTGGAGTTTGCATGTTCTCCCCGTGCTCCCCGGGTACTCCGGTTTCCTCCCACATTCCAAAAACATGCTAGGTTAATTAGCGACTCCAAATTGTCCATAGGTATGAATGTGAGTGTGAATGGTTGTTTGTCTATATGTGCCCTGTGATTGGCTGGCCACCAGTCCAGGGTGTACCCCGCCTCTCATCCGAAGACAGCTGGGATAGACTCCAGCACCCCCGCGACCCTCGTAAGGATAAGCAGTAGAAAATGAATGAATGAATGAGTTCTCCTCCTATTTTGTGTGGAAGTGGTAACTTTTGGCTTCTTATTTTGTCTTTCCCCACCCTCGGCCATCTCTGTGTGGAGTTTGCATGTTCTCCCCGTGCATGCGTGGGTTTTCTCCGGGTACTCTGGTTTCCTCCCACATTCCAAAAACATGCTAGGTTAATTAGCGACTCCAAATTGTCCATAGGTATGAATGTGAGTGTGAATGGTTGTTTGTCTATATGTGCCCTGTGATTGGCTGTGTACCCCGCCTCTCGCCCAAAGACAGCTGGGATAGGCTCCAGCACCCCCTGTGACCCTCGTGAGGATAAGCGGTAGAAAATGAATGAATGAATGAGTTCTCCTCCTATTTTGTGTGGAAGTGGTAACTTTTTGGCTTCTTATTTTGTCTTTCCCCACCCTCGGCCATCTCTGTGAGGAGTTTGTATGTTCTCCCTGTGCATGCGTGGGTTTTTTCCGGGTACTCCAGGTTTCCTCCCACATTCCAAAAACATGCTAGGTTAATTAGCGACTCCAAATTGTCCATAGGTATGAATGCGAGTGTGAATGGTTGTTTGTCTATATGTGCCCTGTGATTGGCTGTGTACCCCGCCTCTCGCCCAAAGACAGCTGGGATAGGCTCCAAATGAATTTACTGATTTTTCAGTATGCAGCACTGGAAAAAGGTACTTAGTTAGCTTTACTTTTAGCTCATTTTCAAACAAAAAACCTCCATACAAAGAAAATAATACTTGACAATATTTATTTGCAATATTTTTCAAAATAACTTTAAATGCCATAACATTAGTCATGAATGTCAAAACGATGAAATAAGTACTGGACATCCTTAGGTACACCTGCCCCAATCTAATGAGCTGTTTGAAATATTCCTTTATTAAGGAAGTAGCCAGTGAGAATACTGTATAATAATAAAAATAATAATGTATATTCAAACATTTCAGTGAGGCTTCCATTATGTATAGTAAAGATAAGCTGCCAGTCCGACCATGGAGACGGGTAGAAGAAAGAAAAAAGTGAGCTGCAACCCTAGTAAGGCCCAAGACAACAAAGCATTGACGAGCATCGAACAGGAGATGATGAAGAGTCTTGTGATGCCGCTGCCGTGCTTCAGCAACACGGACATCAGGAGGCCGTTAGCCGCTTGTCCCACTACGATCGCCCAAACCGTGCAGGAGTATCCTTCCAGAAAGCTTTTATCGCTCGCTAGGGCGGAAAACGATGACAGACCGTTGATGAGCACACCAAAAACGTAGAGGTAGAGATTCTGCAGGCTGAGTGGAAGCTTCTGGCTCTTCAGCACCCTTTCTGTATAAACAGCTGCCAGCCCGGAAAAGCAGCAATACACCAATATAAGTAAGAGCCCCCATGCTGTGATATGAAGCCTGGTCGCATCATCCGGGACCCCGTTTGCTGGATCCAGGCTGCTGTAGCTGTGGCACACACCTGCTGCCATGAGGAGCCCCACGCTGACCCACTGACGCCAGCGTAGCGTCCTGCTTAGACACAACGAATAAAGCACAGCAGTGGTGGCGATTTTAAGGTTGCTGAGAACCTGGAAAGAGCTCGGATCCATGTACGCTTGCATGAGGACCACCAGGTTGTTATTGACGGCGTAGAGAACAGCCGGGATGGCGTAAGGAGCTACGAGCACCATCGAGTGAGCGGCACGTAACGCGGAGGTGCCGTCGGTTGAAACGAGTGCAGCGAAAGACACGAGCAGCTTGGCGAGCTCGATCATTACCACACACGAGGACGGGTCAAAGGGGACGCGGTCGTCGACTTTGCTCAAAGCGATGAGAGGCGCGTGAGAGCCGTAGATGAAGACCATGACACACAAGAGGACCCCCCACTGGAACCTACTTCGCCACCGCCTCCTGTACCTCGCTGTCTCATTCTGGATCACAATCATTATCACTACCGTGAAATTCAATACAAACTAACTGCAATGCAAATCAACTAGCATGTCAAATAAAACCAAACAGGAAATGTGAGGACCAAACCTCGTCAGCACTTCCTTATTTTAGTCCAAACAAGAAGGAGCACCAGGCTATCTCTACTTGGGCCCTTTTTTCAAGTTGTCAAAAAACTCTTTCACCGTCCTTTCAACATTGGGCACTTGATAGTTTTGCGCCGCGTACATGCCGGTGACGGTCCCCAGCAGCAATCCCACGATGGCGGAGGATCGGAGCTTGGCCGCCACGTAACCAGCCAGGAAGCCCTTCAGGAACGGCGACCCTAACACTGAGCCACCCTGCCGGAGGAATGAAATCCATTAACGTGAGTTGTTTGACACAATGAATACAAGGAAAACTAAATGTAATATTAAGGAAAAATACTACATACTATAATGATTCCAAGGCATTTTATGTACATTACTCACAAAAAGTCAGCATTTGAGTGAAATTTCATTCATTCATTCATTCATTCATTTTCTACCGCTTTTCCTCATGAGGGTCGTGGGGAGTGCCAAAAACCCACGCATGCACGGAGAGAACATGCAAACTCCACACAGAGATGGCCGAGGGTGGGGAAAGACAAAATAAGAAGCCAAAAAGTTACCACTTCCACACAAAATAGGAGAATGCATTCATTTTCTAATGTTTATCCTCACAAGGGTCACAGGGGGTGCTGGAGCCTATCCCGGCTGTCTTTTGGGCGAGAGGCGGGGTACACCCTGGACTGGTGGCCAGCCAATCACAGGGCACATATAGACAAACAACCATTCACACTCACATTCATACCTATGGACAATTTGGAGTCGCTAATTAACCTAGCATGTTTTTGGAATGTGTGAGGAAAACGGAGTACCCGGAGAAAACCCACGCATGCACGGGGAGAACATGCAAACTCCACACATAGATGGCCGAGGCAGGAATTGAACTCTGGTCTCCTAGCTGTGAGGTCTGCGTGCTAACCACTTGACCACCGTGCCGCCCGAGTGAAATTTCAAGATGACGCTAACATGCAAAACCTCAGGTGATTTTATTTTTCTTTGTTTATTTATTCTTTCTTTATTTTATTTTTCTTTCATAATAATAATAATTGAATAACGTACCTGAGGAATTCCAACAGAGATTTGGTTCTCAACTCGCTTTTGGATCTCCTCCAACTGTTCTTTTAGCTGCGTCAGGTCTTTCAGCTGTTTCAGGGGATCCTAAAAATAACACTTTTTTTTCACCACGCAATGACAGTAATTCTGCACAAGTGGTGCAAAAATGCATGCTATTTATGGTCGTTGCAGCTGACAGAGTAAAAGTTGAACAGAGTTTACCGACCATATAACGTCACTAGAGATAAGTTAAGTCATTATTAAAATAAGTAAATTCACAATAAATGTGCGGTTAATATTTTTCTTTCCATTGCTCCTCGTAATAATAATTCTAAACACATTATTGATTATGAGTGACTGCAAAAAAAACAGTACACCGCTTCACTCACCTTGTCATCCGCCATTTTTTCGCATCGAATTGATCGGTGTTCAACTACATAGCCTGGGATAAGCGTTTTGATTAGTTAGGTCTGAGTTCTTTTCCGGGTTAGAATTCTGCACCCTGAATCATAATAAAGCTATACGATCAAATTCGAACAAAACATTTTCATCTTACTTCTACGTTGTGGTTGTCGTTAATGTACAAATCCGATAGACGCATGTCATCTTTAGGAGAGGCTCCTCAATGCAAGTGTCACCTTCACGCGTCAAAAACGTCCTCTCTGATTGGCCAGTGTTTCCGTGTTCACGCAGCTGATTGGCTTAGAGCCTTAGCAAGAAATCGCCATGTTTTTTTGCCAGTCGATGGCGAACGAACCTGCATTTTTCAGACATTAAACCAGCCAAATTCAATACTCTAGCGATAGCGTTTGAAATGTATCAATGTTGTTAACAATGTTAACAATGTTTTACCTTCTTGGTGTGTTTTACATCTGTTCCAAAGCACCGTGAAGCGCTTCGGGCCATTCGAGGTAAGACTTCAACAAGAAGCCATTTCATTGGACAATGCTGTGTGAGTACAGGCAGTATAAAGACAAGCCATTTATGCTACTTTTAAAATAGGGAAGTGCCGGTTCTTTTAACTTGTTAACGCTTCATTAATTCTGTGTTCTTGTTTGTTGATGTTTTATATAATTTTGCAAAGACTAAAGCAATGTTGTGTGTCATCTAGGTTACTAGCACGTTGTACAGGCCTACGTTATGTGGCATATGTTTTCACTTACATTCATTTCCATCTTTTTGCTACTTGTCCACTTTTCACCCTAGCATAATATTAGCATAATATACGTCAAATACACGTATTTTCATTTTAAATTGACAAACATGGCTTTGTCTAAAAAAGAAAACTCAATTGAAGTTCAAAGTTAGTCTGTAACAACATTTTTTTTTATTAAATGTGTTACTAGATCCTGGGTCATCATGGACAAAGTAGAATTATATGAGGTAGTGAAGGTGACAGAGGAGGTGGAGAGCACAGACGTACAAACACCTTCCCTCATGAAAAGAAAGCGTAAAACTAAGGAAGGAAACGAGTTGAAATCAAAGAAACCCAGGTAATCTATATTATATCTGTAATATTGACACATTCCTAAATTGATATTTAGCCCCTGCGTGAATGAATGAATAATAACCCAGACTGTCATACAGGTCCGCGTACCTGCTGTACTACTTCGATGTTTATCAGATTATCCAACAGGAGACACCAAATCAGCCACAATCTGAGATCAACAAGCGAATCAGTGAGAGCTGGAAAAGGCTCAGCGTGGCGGAGAAAGGCTACTATCTGGAAAAGGCCAAGTCGGAGAAGGAGGGTACTAATACAGTAAGTACAGTAATACACCCCTTCGAGTGTGGGCGTGGAGCAGTATTTTTCCTGATTTGACCCTTCATATTGGAATATTGAATAACATAAGAGTGGCATGGAGGACTAGTAGTTAGCGCTCAGGCCTCACAGCTAGGAGACCCGAGTTCAATTCCACCCTCGGCCATCTCTGTGCATGTTCTCCCCGTGCATGCGTGGGTTTTCTCCGAGTATTCCGGTTTCCTCCACATTCCAAAAACATGCTAGGTTAATTAGCGACTCCAAATTGTCCATAGGTATGAATGTGAGTGTGAATGGTTGTTTGTCTATTTGTGCCCTGTGATTGGCTGGCCACCAGTCCAGGGTGTACGCCGCCTCTCGCCCCAAGATAGCCGGGATAGGCTCCAGCACGACCCTTGTGAGGATAAGCGGTAGAAAATGAATAAATGAATGAGTTCTCCTATTTTGTGTGGAAGTGGTAACTTTTTGGATTCTTATTTTGTCTTTCCCCACCCTTGGCCATCCAAAAAATGTAGGGTTATTATTTTGATGTGAATCGCAGTAAGGGGGAAATATGGCGCTGGGATAGGCTCCGGCATTATCCTTATAAGGATAAGCGGTAGAAAATGAATGAACAAATTAGTTCTCCTCCTATTTTGTGTGGAAGTGGTAACTTTTTGGCTTCTTATTTTGTCTTTCCCCACCCTCGGCCATCTCCATAGGTATGAATGTGAGTGTGAATGGTTGTTTGTCTATATGTGCCCTGTGATTGGCTGGCTACCAGTCCAGGGTGTACCCCAAAGACAGCTGGGGTAGGCTCCAGCAACCCCCGCGACCCTTATGAGGATAAGCGGTAGAAAATGAATGAATGAATGAATAACATAACCCTATTAATGACCTCGTTTGTGTTGTTATTGCAGTTATCCCACAGCCCCTCCAAAGACCTCCCCGGCTTCCGTAAAATCCGCCCAAGAGCTAGTTACCTCATCCTCGCCGAAAATCAGCAGGCAGGATGCTCTCAGGCAGAAGCTCCAGATCCTCCAGCCGAGGGAGGCGTGTCATCTTTGACTCCAAAGAAGCCGCAAAGAAGCATGCCTGGCTTGGCCTGCAAGGTGGAGGTTTGTCAGAAGTCCACCGTTCTGGATAACCTCGGGAAGCACACGCAAGACGCGTCATCAACAATCCCGGGAAGCGCATCGTCCTCTTCATCGCCCATCACATCCGCGTCCCCGGCTTCCACAGATGTTTCTTTCTCACAGAGCTCTGTGGATGCTACGGTAAACGGTGTTGGAGTGAAAAGAAGCGAGATGAGAGATACTGCTGGTGTTAACAGTATGATGGCGGTGCAGCAAATACAAGGGGAGATGACGCAGATGGTTGCCATCATCCCCAATCAGGTGACATGTTCACATCCGCCATTAACGTTTACATTCATGTCGTTGATGAATTCAAGCCTCTCTCCTCATTTCAGGCTGGGGTTAACTCCTTTAGTCCTGTAATGATGCTTTCTGTGGGAGCCAAAGAAGAGCAAGAAGCTTCGCCTTCATACAAGATGGTAACCTCTATCAGCATCCATGGCGAATATTAACTTAAAGTATATTAAAGTCAAATAACTGCGTTTGTCCCCCTTTGCAGTCTGTGAAGACATACACCAGAAGAGGTCGTGGGAGGTGTCTAAATCCTAGCTGTTCATTTGTCTACGTCACCCGCCACAAGCCGACCAAATGTCCCGATTGTGGGAGCCATCTTGGCGGCAAATGGACACCTGCAGTGAGTATTCGGTCGTGATTGACACTCGATACAGTGATGTAGTAATTCAACAATGTGTTATTATTGTGATCAGTTTATCTGTACGTCATATTGAAGGAGTATTATATTTTAATATATATTCAGGTCAGGGGCGGCACGGCGGTCGAGTGGTTAGCGCGCAGACCTCACAGCTAGGAGACCAGGGTTCAATTCCACCCTCGGCTATCTCTGTGGAGTTTGCATGTTCTCCCCGTCTCACACAGAGATGCCCGAGGATGGGGAAAGACAAAATAAGAAGTCAAAAAGTTACCACTTCCACACAAAATAGGAGTAGAACTCATTCATTCATTTTCTACCGCTTTTTTTCCTCACGAGGGTCGCGGGGGGTGCTGGAGCCTATCCCAGCTGTCTTCGGGCGAGAGGCAGGGTACAACCTGGACTGGTGGCCAGCCAATCACAGGGCACATATAGACAAACAACCATTCACACTCACATTCATACCTATGGACAATTTGGAGTCGCTAATTAACCTAACATGTTTTTGGAATGTGGGAGGAAACCGGAGTACCCGGAGAAAACCCACGCATGCACGGGGAGAACATGCAAACTCCACACAGAGATGGCCGAGGGTGGAATTGAACCCTGGTCTCCTAGCTGTGAGGTCTGCACGCTAACCACTTCTCCACCGTGCTGCCCTCATTACTGCAATTAGACTAGCATAATTTTTTCACTTGAATCAAATAAATGTATTCATTTAGCGTCATTATAAATTGCCTAAATTTGCCTCCATTTCTACATCAGGCAAAGAAAAGCAAACAAAAACCTCCAGGTCTCCAAGAAACCAAGGCTATGTCCGATGCGGCCCAAGCCAAGTGTGCTTCAAGCTGCCAGGCCGCAACACAGGAGAGGAATGCCGATGTGGGTAAAAGCAAAGTGAGAAGAAGAGGGCGGCCCAAAAAGCAATGCAGCAGTGCAGTTACAGCTGATCAGACACTAGAGGGCATCATTGAGTCACAGGAGAAAACACGGTGTGTCCATGTAATAATAATAATAAGCTGAGTCACTGCCCAATTCACCTCACCAGTGCTTTATTCTATTTGATAATATGTTGTTGAATAGGCATGTGAAAGAAATAACAGTCCGAAGGCAAGATGGCGTGCAGAAGAGGCCTGTAAGACCCATCTTACCTGCCTGTTATAGCACAGGTGAAAGAAACAGCAAAGCCTCTATTAAAAACTCTGTTTTATGACACAGTTATATATATATATGTTATATCTCCTTCCAGGTCATACTTTGTTCCAGGTCATCACTGTTCCACCTGCAAGTGGAACATTTCAGACAGCAAACAGCAAATCACAGATCGGTAGGTTGCATCACGCTCTCTATTCATATTCATATGTCATATGTTCTTTTATTTGACAATGATGACAATCAGGTTTTTATCCTAAACCGCAGAACCACACGCGAGTTTCTCAGGTCTCAAACCTCTCACCTTGAAACAACTCGGTCAGGAGGTCCCAGCCAAGCAGGTCATTACACACCAATCTGTAAGAATCATATTAATATACGAGATTAGCTGTTCTTCATCAATATATTTTGTGTGTTTTTTTTTTTACACAGGGTTCTCTTGTGTCTTCAAGTCCGACTGTTGCTTCACTACCTGAAAAGAAAACAACCGTTGTCTCGGTCGTGCCTTTCACTAAGGTGACGGTTGGCGATTTTGTAAGTGTAAGTGTACTCGCGACCCTCATGAGGATAAGTGGTAGAAAATGAATGAGTTCGCCTCCTATTTTGTGTGGAAGTGGTAACATTTTGGCTTCTTATTTTGTCTTTCCCCACCCTTGGCCATCTCCCAGTGTTCTCCCCGCGCATGCGTGGGTTTTCTCCGGGTACTCCGGTTTCCTCCCACATTCCAAAAACATGCTAGGTTAATTAGCGACTCCCAAATTGTCCATAGGTATGAATGTGAGTGTGAATGGTTGTTTGTCTATATGTGCCCTGTGATTGGCTGGCCACCAGTCCAGGTTGTACCCCGCCTCCCGCCCGAAGACAGCTGGGATAGGCTCCAGCACTCATCGCGACCCTCATGAGGATAAGCGGTAGAAAATGAATGAATGAATGAGTTCTCCTCCTATTTTGTGTGGAAGTGGTAACTTTTTGGCTTCTTATTTTGTCTTTCCCCACCCTCGGCCATCTCTGCGTGGAGTTTGCATGTTCTCCCCGTGCATGCATGGGTTTTCTCCGGGTACTCCGGTTTCCTTCCACATTCCAAAAACATGCTAGGTTAATTAGCGACTCCAAATTGTCCATAGGTATGAATGTGAGTGTGAATGGTTGTTTGTCTATATGTGCCCTGTGATTGGCTGGCTAGCCACCAGTCCAGGGTGTACCCCGCCTCTCGCCCGAAGACAGCTAGGATAGGCTCCAGCACCCCTGGCAACCCTTGTGAGGAAAAAGCGGTAGAAAATGAATGAATGAATGAGTTCTCCTCCTATTTTGTGTGGAAGTGGTAACTTTTTGGCTTCTTATTTTGTCTTTCCCCACCCTCGGCCATCTCTGTGTGGAGTTTGCATGTTCTCCCCGTGCATGCGTGGGTTTTCTCCGGGTACTCCGGTTTCCTCCCACATTCCAAAAACATGATAGGTGTAGCGATGGACAACTGTAACATATTTACATGTCTATTCCATTCATTACTGCACTTTTTTTTCTTTTTGTTTTTTATTTATAAACCAAGGACCTGGGACTGTCTACAGCAAGAGGCAGGGGTCGCTGTACAAACTTGCTGTGCAGCTACATGTATAAAAACAGACACAAGCCATTAGTGTGCCCTAAATGTGGCTACGAGCTGTCCCAGAGGAACCCCAAAGGAACCAAGGTGAAACATTTATGTTTCTGTACTCTGTTTGGATGCAACACATGTTCTCACATGTAGTAGCTATCTTTTCTCTCTCTTTTACAGTCAACGAAACTGGTTGATCCACACCGGCCGCTGAGTCCCGCTCAGAAAGACCTGCAGCGCCAATCCACTTTGCAGCTCCTTCGTCATTCCCTGCAGATTCCCGAGAGCGAGGCTGAGCTCCAGGAAACGCTAAACCTCATCCAGGAGCTCAACAGTCTTCAAATTGTCTTGGTTCAATCGGGACAGCAGGAGCAGGAGCAGGATGGCGATGTCGAGACGGAGACCCTGGTGGAGACCGGCTGGCCTCAGTTTTATGAATCATCTGCCACACATTGTGGCCTGTGCAATGGAACTCTTTACAAAGGAGCTCAGGGGTGAGAAGATGGGAACTTTTAATGACAAAGTTCCCCATTTCTGCTTCTGTTTTTATTACTGAACATCATTATTTCTTGTGTTGATGTCTGCTTCCTTAACGACACGCCGTGTGTTTACGTAACCAAGCACCATCGCAGGACAGGAGGACTGCTGGCTACTTACTGAGGCGCTCATCCAGACGGCATCTCTGCAGCTCAAAGTGTGTCTCAATGCACAATGTCTGGCTCTGCACAGCTTCACAGACCTGCATCCAGGTAAAGGACTCTCATATCACCTCCTACTTTGGTACGTGACAAAAATAAAATAAAAATAAAATAAAACAAAATATTTTTTTTTTTTTACAAAAAATGTAAAAATTAAAAAAAAATTAAAAAAATGTAAAAATTAAATTTAAAAAAATGTAAAAATTAAATTTAAAAAAATGTAAAAATTAAAAAAAATTAATTTAAAAAAAATTAAAAACTTGTACTACTGTAATACGAGGTACATTATTTTAATTTTTTTTTTTTTAAAAAACCTTAAACTGTATTATGGAAAGCAGGAAGTGAACAAATGTAACAGTTACTGATTGTAAAAGTACCAGATGGAGGGGTAGGATTTAATAAGCTTTGCTTCTTCCTACTCCTATTGGACATGTGGAACTGTGAACTGATTATGTGATGCATTCAATTGTAATCTGATGCATGTTCAAATGAAATGTAACCATTACCATTAATATTTTATGTGGGTTCGGCTTTGCTGTGTTCTGCATAAAGAGCAAAGGCAGCCTACCTCTGCATCAAAGAACCATCAGATGCTTCTCCTGCACGTATAGCATTCCCTCGTTGTCCAAAGGTGTCCCAAACAGGAAGTTAGCTTACCTTTGATCTCCCGCTCTGTATGAGTCTCATTCATTTTCTTTGGCAGGTTTGTTCAACATTGGAAACAGACTTCTTATTAGTATCGATCTGTTGCTGAAGATGCGAACCAAAATCAGAATGGGACACCCACCCTCTCAGGTTGCCACGACCGTATTGGACCACGCCCCCAATCACCCTGGTAACGTCAAACAAACAAACAAACAACCACCGCAGCATCATTTCATTTAATAATACATTATTTAAAAATGGCGGCGTGTCTTTTTGCATCAGTACACACCTTGAGTCCGGAGGAGATGTCCCAAATTCAAGAGCTTCTCCTGGTGGGCTACTGGGCCTTCGAGAGCCTGACAGTGCGAGATTACAACGACATGATCTGCGGCGTTTGTGGCGTCGCTCCCAAGTTGGAGATCGCCAGGCGACACCCGGACAATGTGCTGGAGCTGAGGAACGTGGAGGTGAAGCAAAAGAGAACAATATGAGATGTAGCATCCATACAGAATCTCTGGAGTGTTGACCTCGAGGGGGGGGGGGGTCTGTCTGTAGTTCACCTGGCCCCAGGCCGCAGTGTCAGACGAGGTGCACGTGGATGACTTCTGGCTGACCATGGAGAGCGAGGCCATCGAGCAGGCAGCTTTCCCCGCTGACATCCCCATCACGCGGATGGATGCTTCCATCATCGCCCCCTTCATCCCACCACTGATGAGGGGCCAGGCTGTCATCAACACGGAAAAGGATAAGATCATGACACAACCACAGCTGCCTTCAGGTACATTCATTCATTCATTTTCTACCGCTTTTCCTCATGAGGCTCGCGGGGGTGCTGGAGCCTATCCCAGCTGTCTTCAGGCGAGCGGCGTGGTACACCCTGGACTGGTTGCCAGCCAATCACAGGGCACATATAGACAAACAACCATTCACACTCACATTCATACCATACCAATTTGGAGTTGCTAATTAACCTAGCATGTTTTTGGAATGTGGGAGGAAACCGGAGTACCCGGAGAAAACCCACGCATGCACAGGGAGAACATGCAAACTCCACACAGAGAGACCGAGGGTGGGGAATGACAAAATAAGAAGCCAAAAAGTTACCACTTCCACACAAAATTGGAGGAGAACTCATTCATTCATTTTCTACCGCTTATCCTCACGAGGGTCGCAGGGGTTGCTGGAGCCTATCCCAGCTGTCTTTGAGCGAAAGGTGGGGTACACCCTGGACTGGTGGCCAGCCAATCACAGGGCACATATAGACAAACAACCATTCACACTCACATTCATACCTATGGACAATTTGGAGTCGCTAATTAACCTAGCATGTTTTTGGAATGTGGGAGGAAACCGGAGTACCCGGAGAAAACCCACGCATGCACGGGGAGAACATGCAAACTCCACACAGAGATGGCCGAGGGTGGGATTGAACCCTGGTCTCCTAGCTGTGAGGAGACTGGGGTGGGTGGTCACATGACCTATAAGAAAATAAGCAGAGAAGACAAGAAATTGATGCCCATTGTTGATCTTTTCATTTCATTTTTTTACTCCATGTCTAAATGTTTCTCTCCTCTTTCAGGAGATCCGTCAGTTTTGGTGCGTCTTTTTCACGACGGTGAGCTGAAACCCGACAAGATGGAAGATCACACTGAGGATGAGCTGAGAGCTATTCTGGAACGCTGCGGGGCGAGCATCTCCCCGGACTCAACTAAGGTGTGTTTGTGTTCCTCGAAGTTCACACCCATACAGTTTCTCAGGAGAGTCCACACCTCAGAATAACAATGTCTTTCCATGCTGGTATAGAAATAGACACTTTTATACTATTTTATCCTTGTTAATATCCCGCAAGGCATGCTGGGAAGTCCACAGGCACAGTTATAAGTGTTTATTTTGATCCCGATGTGTTACTTATTATTAATTTTGCTGTGAGTGAGTGAGGTGTTTTGGAGCCTGTTGATTTCACTTCCTGTAGTAATGGTTTAATTTCATTTGAACATGCATCAGATTACAATTGAATGCATCACATAATCAGTTCACAGTTCCACATGTCCAAAAGGAGTAGGAAGAAGCAAAGCTTATTAAATCCTACCCCTCCATCTGGTACTTTTACAATCAGTAACTGTTACATTTGTTCACTTCCTGCTTTCCTAATATAGTTTAAGTATTTTTTTTTTTACTTTTTTTAATTTAAATTTTTTTTTTTACTTTTTTAATTAAAAAAAATATATATATATTTTTAGTATTGTCCCATTAGAAGATATAATCAAATGTTTGTGTACTCTCATACGTACTACTACTGTTCAATGTTGACACTGAAATGCCGTTCTGTCTGTCTCCCTTTTAAGAATGAGCTGCTCTCTTCACTGATCTCCATGTGCACGCTTGCTCACAGCGGCCTCCCCTCGGCCCCCCAGCCCCCTCAACACCTCACTGCCGGCAAACTGTCTAAAGTCTGCCCCCATAAGGTAAAAACAAAGTACAATATGTGACGCATTTTTCGTACTAAATAATTGTATATGCAGGTCGTGTGCGGTTCCAAGTACTTGGTGAGAGGAGAGACGGCGCGGGACCACGTGGACCTGCTACTGTCCTCTCGTTACTGGCCTCCGGTCTACGTTAGCGACTGCGCTCGGCAGGTGGCGCTCTGTACGGACATGCAGTACCCAGAAACGGCCGCTCAGATGTGGGGGAGGAACCAGGGCTGCTTCTCTGACCCTTTTAACCAACCTGAGGTACTTTGCTATCATCTTGAGGAATGAAATGAAATATAACGTAGACTAGTCACTGTGCAGTATTGAAAGACACTTTTGTTTTTGCTAACCATAACATTAAATGACTCTAAAGCCGGGGTCTCAAACATGCGGCCCGCGCAAGTTTGATATGGATGCTGTATGGTATCATGTACCCAGAAAAAATTATTACGTTTGATTCATGTTCATGTTAAAGGTTAAATAACTGTTAATAGTTATCCTCCCTATCCGTGTGGAAGTGGTAAGTTTTTGGCTATTTAAGTTGAAAGGAAATAACTTGAAGGCTACCGTTTAGGTCGCTAGATCTCTAGTTTGCGAGTTAGCATGTGTCTCAAGACCCTGCAGTTGCGCAATATGTTGTAAATCAGGGGTCTCAAACACGCGGCCCGTGGGCCAAATGTGGCCCGCAGGACACTAGTTTGAGGCCCCCGCCTTGATATGAAAGTTTAATGTTAGTGCGGCCCGCGCAAGTTTGATATGGATGCTGTATGGTATCATGTACCCAGAAAAAATTATTACGTTTGATTCATGTTCATGTTAAAGGTTAAATAACTGTTAATAGTTATCCTCCCTATCCGTGTGGAAGTGGTAAGTTTTTGGCTATTTAAGTTGAAAGGAAATAACTTGAAGGCTACCGTTTAGGTCGCTAGATCTCTAGTTTGCGAGTTAGCATGTGTCTCAAGACCCTGCAGTTGCGCAATATGTTGTAAATCAGGGGTCTCAAACACGCGGCCCGTGGGCCAAATGTGACCCGCAGGACACTAGTTTGAAGCCTTGATATGAAAATTTAATGTTAGTGCGGCCCGCGCAAGTTTGATATGGATGCTGTATGGTATCATGTACATTATGTATCATGTGAGAAAAGGGGTCTTTTGTTTTCGGATATTTTAGCGTCTGACCCCAGTTCTTGTGTTCTTCAGCTGGTGTCATGTGGAGAGCTGCAGGAGAAGCCCTACACCGCAGACCTCTCCGTGTTGGAGGACATCCAGCAGCTTCACCCACTCACAAAATCTTCCTCTTGTTGGCTGGTGCATCCTCCTAAACCATCTCAGAGGCAGGAGAGCGCCCTCCCGGAGCACCATTCCATGGCCCTGTGCAGAGACCTGGAGCCCCTCATCGGCACCGTGATTGCAATTGACAAGGAAGAGAACGAGGAGGCGGCGGCGGAGAGCGATGAGAGTTCAGCCGAGTGTTCTTCGGTGAACCGTTTGAGGACACAACCCGTGGCTTTCAACAACCCGGCACATTACTACCTTTACAACCGTCTGCTGGATTTTCTTTCCAGCAGGGACATCGTGAGTCAGCAGATCAGCCAAGTGGTGAAGCTGTGCCAACCCGGAGAGGTCGTCATCCGGGACGCTTTGTATCGCCTGGGAGTGGCAAACATCAACACGGAGAGGGACGAAGGTGAAAAAAGTGTGTCGGAGGAAGACATTGAAAAATGTGATTGAAGGACCACCTCATGAAAGAAAACGGTAGAACAGCAAAACATCCCCACATATAGGGTAAATGTAAACACGTTTAAATTAAACAAGTCATTATTTATTAAGTGACCATTTGTTTTTAATGTGCATTGAGATTTGTAAAAATGATCTGGAACGCCTGTTGTAAATATTGATATATTAATATTTTACAGTTCTGGTGAGATTGTATTTGTCACACTGTTCCACTCACCGTCAGTACTACTTCCACAGCCCTGCCTGATACTATATATTACTGATACTACACACAGTAGGTATGAAGATACGGTATATATATATATATATATAAAGCATGGGTCTCAAACATGCGGCCTGCGGGCCAAATGTGGCCCACAGGACACTACTTTGAGGCCCCCGCCGTGATATGAAAGTTTAATGTTAGTGCGGCCCGCTCAAGTTTGATATGGATGCTGTATGGTATCATGTACCCAGAAAAAATTATTACGTTTGATTAATGTTCATGTTAAAGGTTAAATAACTGTTAATAGTTATCCTCCCTATCCGTGTGGAAGTGGTAAGTTTTTGGCTATTTAAGTTTAAAGGAAATATAACTTGAAGGCTACCGTTTAGGTCGCTAGCTCTCTAGTTTGCGAGTTAGCACGTGTCTCAAGACCCCGCAGCTGCGCAATATGTTGTAAATAAAAAGAGTATAAATGTGACTATAGTCGTGTTTTGTCATGTCTACAGGGCTCTAATAATGCTTTGTTCATTTTAATCTGAAAAAAATCATTTGTCTACCCACCAACTATATGTGGTTTCTTAAGTTTTTATTATTATTATATTTATTTATTTATTACTGATTGATTGATTTTCTTTATTCTTGATTTGTTTATTTATTTTTCATCTTATTTTGTGTAGAAAAATAAAAAGTAAGATATTTAAGAACAGTGGAATGTTTTATCAGAGCTTTTCTTGTAGAAAATTGGAACCATATATATATATATATATATATATATATATATATATATATATATATATATATATATATATATATATATATATATATATATATATATATATATATATATATATATATATATATTTTATGCATACCCACATACTATTTAGAACCAAACAGATGAAAGAAAAATACAGTATACAGTTGTCCCTCGCTATATCGCGGTTCCGTGGTAGACTAAGGTCTCTTATTGGTCAAAACCACGTGATTTGTATTCTGGTCACGAGGCGGCAGTAATGACAAAACATTGACACATTTCGTAACATTACATTAACTCCAAACTTCGTGAAGTTAGCCATGTCCTGTCCGTCACGATTGAGAGAAATAAAAGTTCTCCTCCCATCCCGTCTGGAAGTGGTAAGTTTGTAGCTTCTTAAGTTTAGAAGAAATATTTGAAGAAAAAAATCGAGGCTAACTGTTTCGCTAGCTAGCAAGCAGTCGTCTCGAGTCCCTTTAGCATAAGAGTTGTAAAGTGGTGTAAACAATGAATAATAGGAGTGTAAATGTGACTGTAGGGGTGTTATTTCAAACACAAAGTCTACAAAATGTTACATTTATTAATACTGAAAACTAATTTAATGCGTCAGTCAGGTCTGGAACCCATTAACCGCGATAAACAACGGACGACTATAGTATACATTTATTCTATCTTCACCGCGATAAACAACGAACTACTATAGTATAAATTATAGTAAGTATAATATAAAAAGTATAAATCTGTAGTATACAATAGTCTAGCTATCTCTATCTGTGGTTTGCTCGTTTTCACAAACGTGCTAAGCGGCTATACGTACCATTTTTGACGGTCATTGAACACACCATCTAACTTTCTCCCATGTGGTATTTCTAACTGTATATGATTTTTGGTATAAAATGATAAATTAAAAAAGTACATCCACCAGTGTAATGGAGCACAAACATACCGTAACACACAATTCAGTAATTTTATTATAAAGTAAAGCTTTAATTCCAATCTCATTTCAGCAACAAACAAGCACACTTGTACATGAACGATGCATTCACGGCAACAGACAACCTTTCCTACTGGTTAAAATGATAAAAACAATTATTGATACATATCAGGAGATATATATATATATATATACATGAACAGGAATCACACACAAGGGCATCTGAAATGCCAAATAAATCACAGCTTAAATGTTACCTTCAAATACAGGTGGCAGTGTAGGCTGACCGCTACATACAGTATGGAAACAAGTCATAAGATGATATGGAACATAAGCTAATACAAAAACATTCACGTTGTCAAGCAAAAAAATACCATTCGTTTACGGAGTTATTCATACTTTTTATGATTGAAAATATTTTTGAATGATTGTCAAGCAGGCACATGATGGATTTCTTATTATTGCAGGTTGTCGGTTTAAAAAAAAATCATTTATGTACAATATACGACAGTTGATACAGCTACTGAAGTTATCGTCTTATATTTGAGGTCTAGAGATTATTAATGGCAACATTTTTCTTATTATTGCAGGTTGTCGGTTTTTAAAAAAATCATTTATGTACAATATACGACAGTTGATACAGCTACTGAAATTATCGTCTTATATTTGAGGTCTAGAGATTATTAATGGCGACATTTTTCTTATTATTGCAGGTTGTCGGTTTTAAAAAAAAATCATTTATGTACAATATACGACAGTTGATACAGCTACTGAAGTTATCGTCTTATATTTGAGGTCTAGAGATTATTAATGGCGATATTTTTGTTCAATTGTATAATTATTGACACAGCTACTCAAATAGATTTGATGTATTGACAAATATTGGCCTGATAAGATGATATTTATGTACACATTAGGGGTCTCGAGACTGGTCGAGAGGTGGTATCGAGCTGCTTCACTCCAAGCAAGTCGGAGCTTTTCATGCTGTCACTCACACAAATCAGTGACTTGGACAGAAAGTGGAAAAGAAAACATTTGGGCAAGTCAGCAAACGACAAGGAGATTCAAGATTAATTTGCGCTTTTTTTGAACTAAAATGAGTTAATCTATCCTATCATGGATCCATTGGTTGCCCTGTTCAGTTCATATGTATTCCGTTGCTCCTGCATTGCCCCTGAACCTGTTGATAATTGATTTGACTTAAGTGGGGCGATCACATGTCTCCACCGAGGCACGGCTCCTTGTAATGGTGTCACAAGAGATGGAGCTATGACCAAAGAGTGGAACGCAAAAAACAACGTTGTCATTCTCTGCCTTCTTCACAGTCTATTTGTCACGCTTTAACGAGGGGCGGCGGTGAGGACACGCTGTTCAATTCAAGTGATCGGAGAAGAAAACCTAGCTTGTGTACAGTTCCGGCGGCGACAATGTGCTTGCTTCAAAAAAAAAAAATCCCGTACCGCGGAGGAGTTGATGACCTCCCGCGCAGATTGAGCTACAAAGTGGGGGGCGATAATGACGACGCTTGTTTCCTGCAGTCGCCACGTCTGGAGGCGTGGCTTGCTTGTGTGGAGGTGAGCTTCTTCCATCAACTAACACCCGGTGCGCCGCTTTGCTCCTCCCCCCCAGGGCTTGTTCGTCAACAGATAGGGCTTCAACAAAACTGGTAGTTGTTGGTCTTCATCAAAGGCTGCTCCGCTTCCTCGGACGGCTCACAAGACTGGTCAAAGGGGTCGTCGCAGCACTTGGACTCGTCACACTCCTGGTCCGGCGTGACCTGCTCCTGATGCACATTCTGGTAAATGAGCTAAGGAACGACAAACATCAAGACTTATGTAAGAAACCACCAAAATCAGACAAAAAAACCCCCAAATGAATTGGATTGGTTTGATTAAATCTGTTTGAGTTCCCTGAGGGTTCCTACAGATTTCACATTTCAACTTTTCCCCAGATTCGGTAAATTCATGTGAATCATTAATCCATAACTATTTTGGCACATATGATGAATTATGGGCTGCAAGGCGATCGAGTGGTTAGCGCGCAGACCTCACAGCTAGGACACCCGAGTTCAATTCCACCATCGGCTATCTCTGTGTGGAGTTCTCCCCGTTTTCTAACAGGTACTCCGGTTTTCTACCACATTCCAAAAACATGCTAGGTTAATTAGCGACTCCAAATTGTCCATACGTATATGAATGTGAGTGTGAATGGTTGTTTGTCTATATGTGACCTGTGATTGGCTGGCCACCAGTCCAGGGTGTACCCCGCCTTTTGTTCGAAGACAGCTGGGATAGGCTCTAGCACTCCCTGCGACCCTCGTGAGGATAAGCGGTAGAAAATGAATGAATGAATGAGTTCTCCTCCTATTTTGTGTGGAAGTGGTAACTTTTTGGCTTCTTATTTTGTCTTTCCCCACCCTCGGCCATCTCTGAGTGGAGTTTGCATGTTCTCCCCGTGCATGCGTGGGTTTCCTCCCACATTCCAAAAACATGCTAGGTTAATTAGCGACTCCAAATTGTCCATAGGTATGAATGTGAGTGTGAATGGTTGTTTGTCTATATGTGCCCCGTGATTGGCTGGCCACCAGTCCAGGGTGTACCCCGCCTCCCGCCCGAAGACAGCTGGGATAGGCTCCAGCACCCCCTGTGAACCTTGTGAGGATAAGCGGTAGAAAATGAATGAATGAACAATTGTTTTTTTCAGTAAAAAATGAGGGCCGCACGGTGGGTTAGTGGTTTGCATGTTGGCCACGCTCCACACATCAGGTTGGTATGGTATGGTTGGGTGCATGCTCTTCTTGTGTACTCCATAGTCCATCCATAGTCCATCCATAGTCCATCCATAGTCCACCCATAGTCCACCCATAGTCCATCCATAGTCCATCCATAGTCCTCCTGTAGTCCTCCCATAGTCCACCCGTAGTCCACCCATAGTCCATCCATAGTCCTCCCATAGTCCACAAATATCCCTGTGAGGTTGATTATTTCTTTGTGGTGGCTGCTGACCGGTACAGTCTGTATCCCGCCTCTCGCCCAAAACGAGCTGTGAAAGGCTCCGGCGTAAACAACAAATAAACTTTTATTTCAGCGAGTCACAAAACAGACTTGTGACACCCCGACTAATTCATAATAAAACAAAGCCTTGTCTTGAAATCTTATTTTAGCCTTTTTTTTTTTTTTTACAAAATTCCAAAATACATGAAAACACCGAAACGGCCCCCCGCGAAGAAAATAATCATTAATCACAGATTAGCGCCACAGGGTCTGATGAGAGAAGGGTCGCAGCAGACCGCTCACCTGTTCTTGGGCCGTTTGCTCGCCAAGTAGTCGTTGGATCATGTGACTGATCTTGCTGAAAGTGGGCCGCTCGGTGGGCTCCAGATGCCAGCACATCGTCATGATGGTGTAGCTGCAATCAAAGGGTTGCATGTTCAGGCATTGGGCTTGCTGACCAGGCGCTTTTATGACGGGCGCATTTATTTAGTACTGTTTATTACTATGAATGTATTCTATTTTAAGACTTTTACCACATTTTAATCTCTATATTATCCATATCTGTGTGGGGAGTTTGGTTGAAGACAAGGTGTGTTTAGAAGGTTATGAGGATAAATACATATCATGGAAAAAAAAATCATAATTACAGGAAGAAAAACATTTTTTACAAGAACAAAGTCAAAATATTAACATAAAATGTCATAGTCTATCAAGAAAAAATGTTTTAATTTTCCAAGAAAAAAATGTGTGATATTATGAGCAAAGTTATAGTATAATTTTAGTGTAGCATAGTGTTTAAATATTAAAGGAAAAATATTCTATAAAAAGTGGTAATATGAAGTCAAAATCAAGTTGTAGTTTATGGTAAAAAAAATTTAAGGGAAAAAGTTATAATAAAGTAATTATATAAAGATTTACAAGAAAAAAAGTAGAAATATTTGGCGAATGTATATATATATATATTACATATCATGGAAAAAATGTCATAATTACAGGAAGAAAAACATAAAAATTTTTTTTACGAGAACAAAGTCAAAATATTAACATAAAAAGTCATAGTCTAGCAAGAAAAAAAGTTGTAATTTTCCAAGAATAAATGTGTGATATTATGAGGAAAGTTCTTATATAATTTTAGTGTAGCATAAAGTTAAAATATTAAAGGAAAAATATTTTATAAAAAGTGGTAATATGATGAAGTCAAAATGAAGTTTTAGTTTATGGTAAAAAAAAATTTTATGGGAAAAAGTTATAATAAAGTCATTATATAAAGATTTACAAGAAAAAAATAGAAATATTTGCCGAATGTATATATGTACATATATATATATATCATGGGAAAAATGTTATCATTACAGGAAGTAACACATTGAAAGAAAAAAGTAGAAATATTTGGCGAATGTATATATGTGTATATATATATATATATATATATATATATATATATATATACATATAATGGAAAAAATGTCATTACAGGAAGAAAAACATTGATTTTTTTTTACAAGAACAAAGTCAAAATATTAACATAAAAAGTCATAGTCTAGCAAGAAAAAATGTTTTGATTTTCCAAGAATAAATAAATGTGTGATATTATGAGGAATAATATATATCTGTATATCTGTATTGTGTATTTATTTGTGCCTCCGCAGAAATCAGGAAGTATCAGCAAAGGAGAACTCCAAGGAAGTGTTTACGTGCTTCCACAAGAGAGACTGCCTTTTTTTTTTTCTTTTTTTTGGCTGGCCGTGAAATAGCAGTTCCATGGCCCCCCAGCATGGCGGTCATGTGGCTAACAGGCAGAACTGAGGCCTGACTCACACAGCGACAACAGATGATCGGACCCTGACTCATATTCAGTCTGCACCGTTCCACAGCGCCATTATTCCGGGGTGGTGTGACAGCCGCGACGAATCACTGCGTACTGATGCACTTTAGGGAAGGGGGGGGGCTGTTTTAAGTTGTTTATTTTTCCACTGACTTCTGTAGCTCCTAGTTAAGACCGGTATAGATACTGTATGTTATAGTATTAATACAAACACCCCTCCTTTATCTAGCCCAGGGGTGGGCAAACTTTTTGACTCGCGGGCCGCATTAATATGACAAAATTTCCGGGGGGGGGGCAGACTATATATTTTACACATAACAGTCCACCTGGTATTATTGTATCTGTAAAATTGTCATGCAATCTGCTATTATTATTTATTATTTTATATTTATATTTAAATATTTTAAAAATAATAAAATATTATAATAATTACAATAAAATTAAAATAATAATTATTATATTATTATTATGTAAAATATGCAAATATAACAATAATATATATAATTAATAGAATAATTAGCATTAATATAATAATTATAATAATCATAATATTTCTAATAATAATTATAATAATCTAATAATAATAATTATTATTATGTGCTTGTGTCCCTTTTTTCAGGAGCACTTTGTAAACAACAGACCATGTCAAAAAACGAAATTGATAAAACCATCAAAAGGTTGGCTCAGGCCATGATGCCAGGTTGTATGTTGAGTTTAAATGAAATACTTTGGAAAGATTGGGCAGGCCGTATTCAAACACTTGGCGGGCCGGATGTGGGCCCCGGGCCGTAGTTTGCCCACCCCTGATCTAGCCAGACGCAATGTCCGATGCCGATGCTAGGTTAATGACGCACAAAGGACCTCAGACTCACATCTCAGGTGGCGCAAAGTCTGGCTGACACATCTGGTAGCCACGTTTCACCATCTTGTAGAACCTGGAGTCCACAGCCATGCTGGGGTAAGGGCTCTTCCCTGACGGAGCACATGGATATTTTAGCCAAAAACACCAAACATACAATAGAATGACATGTGTGTGTCCTCTCACCCAAAGAGAAGATCTCCCACAGGAGGATTCCATAGGACCAGACGTCACTCTGGACCGTGTACACGCAGTCAAAGATACTCTCCGGAGCCATCCACTTGACCGGTAGACGTGCCTTCAAAAGGACAACAACGGCAGGCAAGTCTTGTCAGCACAACACAGATAGTAGGATCTATCTAGGATCACCTTTCAGGAACCATTTTTATCCTATCTTCTCAAGGGACTCCACACATTATAAGACGACTTAACTCCAAATAAAAGGTTAGAAGAATAAAGTCAAAATATTATGGGAAGAAATGTAGGGAAATGTAAAACTAAATTTACAATAAGTTGAAAGAGTCAATTCTAAAAATATAAATAAAATATATAATATACATATAATAATAAAAAATACTATAAATAATATAATATTATATATAATAATACAAAAGAATAAGAATAAATATAAATAATAAAAGAATAAAACAATCCCAAAACAGCAGAAATGCTAAAAAAAAGCAGCTGTCATTTTGGGAGAATAAAGTCAAAATATTAAGGGAAAAGTTGTATTTTAATGTTGTCATTTTAGGAGAATAAACTAAAATTAAAGTTGAAATATCTTCTCAAGGGACTCCACACATTATAATGCACATTATAAGATTACTTAACTCCAAATAAAAGGTTAGAAGAATAAAGTCAAAATATTATGGGAATAAATGTAGGGAAATGTAAAAGAAAATTTACAATAAGAAAGTTGAAACAGTCCATTCTAAAAATATAAATAAAATATATAATATAAATATATAATATACATATAATAATAAAACATAATATAAATAATATAATCATAAAAAAAGAATAAGAATAAATATAAAGAATAAAAGAATCAAACAATCCCAAAACAGCAGAAATGCTAAAAAAACAGCTGTCATTTTAGGAGAATAAAGTCAAAATATTAGAAAAAAGTTGTATTTTAATGTTGCCATTTTAGGAGAATAAACTAAAATTAAAGTTGAAATATTAAATTAAAAACTTTCTTTTAAATTTAAGACTTTATTCTCGTAAATGTATGGCTTTATTCTTATGAATTTACGACTTTTACTCTTGTAAATTTATTAGTTTTTTTTCTCTCTGGAATTTCCAACTTTAGTCTCGTAAATGTATGACTTTTATTCTTGTAAATGTATGAGTTTTTTTCCCAGACATTTACAACTTTATTCTTGAAATTATGATTCTTGAGATTTAATTTTTTTATATGGCTCCGTCATAAGATTTAGTAGTATTATCCCTTGAGAAGATCTAATAAAATACTAGCAGTGCTTACATTTCCCTTCACCACATAGTTGGAGTCGTTCATGATGTCCCGCGCTAGGCCAAAGTCACAAATCTTAGCTATTCGATGGTTGGTCAACAGGACGTTTCTCGCAGCCACATCTCTGTGAATACACTGCACACACAGAAGTACCACAGAAGACTTCAACACAGACCGCCGCTACCGCAATTAAAAACAATGAACGGACACATCAGGAACAAACTATCGACTTAGCACCATCAACATATATCATTTGGCATCTCAGTCAGAAAGATAAGATGCTATCAGCACAGCGGTTGTTGCACCGAGTGTCACTGAATGCCTCCCAGATTAACACTCACATTTCTGGCTGCCAAAAAGTCCAAGCCTTGAGCCACTTGATAGGAAAACCTCAACAAGTCGTCCATGTCCAACGGCCATTCACCAGTCTCCTCGCACACGGAGCCTGGAATGAATCCCATCACGTTAGTCAAACTCTTTAGCTGTTTGTTGAAGTGCTTGAAATACGATATTTACTTCGTAAAGGCTGGTTGCTTGGTAGCTGACACGGTCTCATCTCCAAGTAGCTGCTGGACGAGGCACTGGAGATTCCACTGTCACTGGTGGGCGAAGCCGTCATAGACACTTTTCATTACATTACAGTACATTACTTTACATTACATTACCGGAGCCTATCCCAGCTGTCTTTGGGCCAGAGGCGGGGTACACCCTGGACCGGTCGCCAGTCAAACACAGGGCACATATAGACAAACAACCATTCACACTCAGATTCATACCTATGGACAATTCGGAGTCGCTAATTAACCTAGCATGTTTTTGGAATGTGGGAGGAAACCGGAGTACCCGGAGAAAACCCACGCATGCACGGGGAGAACATGCAAACTCCACACAGAGATGGCCGAGGGTGGAATTGAACCCTGGTCTCCTAACTGTGAGGTCTGCGCGCTAACCACTTGACCGCCGTGCCGCCCTGATGTAGTTTTAAGCACTTGAATTAAGACTAAAACAGTAATGTACTTTAAATCAGGGGTCTCAAACTTGCGGCCCGCGGGCCAAATGCGGCTTGTGAGACGCGAGTTTGAGCCCCCCACCTTGACACCAAAGTTTAATGTTGTTTGTCTATATGTGCCCTGGGATATGTGACAGCTGGGATAGGCTCCAGCCCCTGCGATCCTTGTGAGGCTAAGCGGTAGAAAATTAATGAGTTCTCCTCCTATTTTGTGTGGAAGTGGTAACTTTTTGGCTTCTTATTTTGTCTTTCCCCACCCATGGCCATCTCTGTGTGGAGTTTGCATGTTCTCCCCGTGCATGCGTGGGTTTTCTCCGGGTACTCCGGTTTCCTCCCACATTCCAAAAACATGCTAGGTTAATTAGCGACTCCAAATTGTTCATAGGTATGAATGTGAGTGTGAATGGTTGTTTGTTTATATGTGCCCTGTGATTGGCTGGCACCAGTCCAGGGTGTATACCCCGCCTCTCAAGACAGCTGGGATAGGCTCCAGCACCCCCGCAACCTTCGTGAGGATAGGTGGTAGAAAATGAATGAATTAATGAGTTCTCCTATTTTGTGTGGAAGTGGTAACGTTTTGGCTTCTTATTTTATTTTGAGAGGCGGTGGACCCCGCCTCTCAAGACAGCTGGGATAGGCTCCAGCACCCCCGCGACCCTCGTAAGGAAAAAGCAGTAGAAAATGAATGAATGAATGACTGTAGAAGATTATAGGGGTGCTGTTCATGTCTAGAGGGCTCTAATACTGTTAATAAATGTATTCACAAGAGTGTCGGTGAGAACACACTTGTTTTATTATGGGAACATCTATTTCCCTTCATCTTGGAATTTTCATTTTCCTCAACTTCTGGGGTTAAATATTTTTTTGTTTTTTTTTTTGACATTCTTCATCCCGTGGTTTTCACATTTAGTTTTTCCCTCTCAGGAGTCACCACCGCGAGTCAATCACATGCCCTTGCCTTTACTGACGCAACCCTGGCCAGGAATTGAACCCAAACCTTTTTGCAATGAAAGGCAGAAGCGTGTACTGTTACCCCCCCCCCCCCCCAGGGTTACTTTTTACAGCGCCGCTAATAGCGGTTGATTTTCCAGCCTGTTTGCGTGTTACTGTTCCGTATTAACAGCATTGACATGAACTGGGATTATCGGAGTAGTAACGTTTTCCAGGGAATGCCACAATACCGGGATCAGGTATGTGAGGTTTGACATCAACGTTTGTGGACAGCTTGGCGACAAACCTTCTGATGAAATGCTTCTCATTGCAGATGTTCTTGTAGTCGTTTGAGTTCTCCGCCACGGCCGGAATGTTCATGACAAAGCTCACAAAGGTCTCTGCTTTCTGGCGCAGGAAGTTGAGCAGGTCGCCCAGGCTGCAGTACTCGGTGATCACGAGCACAGGTCCTGGAGAATCACGCAGGTAAGGAAAGACACAGCTCCGTGGAAATATGATTCACCAGCGTCTTACCTCCAAAGGTGCAGGCTCCTAGTAGGTTCACAATGTTCTGGTGGTGTCCTAAGTGACTCAGGATCTTCAGCTCCGACATGAGTGCTTCTCTCTCATCGGAATGTGCGCTAGCTTCAAAGCAAAGCACAACGTCATGATTCTCATCACATGAAATTAGCTTTTTGCCAGTCGTGTGATGGCATCGCATTCATCAAATGATCTGGAGTGACGCCAACCTTTGAGCATTTTCACCGCCACACGCATCGCATTGTCTTCCTCTCCCAGACCGTAGGCTGTGGCCTCCACCACTTTTCCGAAAGCTCCAGCACCCAAAATCTTGCCTGTTTGAACGGAATGGATTTGACTATTAAATTCCTCATTGGGTTTTGATATCAAATCAACTTTATTTGTAGAGCACTTTTCCTGCAGAGACATGCAACATAAAGCGCTTTATAGAATTAAAACCAATTACCACAATTAAAAAGAAAAACAATTACTAAGAAAGCACCCAGCACCCGCCCCCCCCGACTCGGACAGATGGGTGGACCCCCACATCTAAGGGAGGAACCCCCAGCCGGCCGGGTCAAAGGCACCCAAGGACGGCACACCCGACACAGCCCCCCCAGTGTGGAGGACCCCCTCTGAGGAAACACTGGCGTTAAAAGCTAAAGACTCATTCATTCATTCATTCATTCATTCATTTTCTACCGCTTTTTCCTCACGAGGGTCGTGGCGGGTGCTGGAGCCTATCCCAGCTGTCTTCAGGCGAGAGGTGGGGTACACCCTGGACTGGTGGCCAGCCAATCACAGGGCACATATAGACAAACAACCATTCACACTCACATTTATACCTCTGGACAATTTGGAGTCGCTAATTAACCTAGCATGTTTTTGGAATGTGGGAGGAAACCGGAGTACCCGGAGAAAACCCACGCATGCACGGGGAGAACATGCAAACTCCACACAGAGATGGCCGAGGGTGGGGAAAGACAAAATAAGAAGCCAAAAAGTTACCACTTCCACACAAAATAGGAGGAGAACTCATTCATTCATTCATTTTCTACCGCTTATCCTCACGAGGTTCGTGTTGGGGCGTGCTAGAGCCTATCCCAGCTGTCTTTGGGCGAGACTGGTCGCCAGCCAATCACAGGGCACATATAGACAAACAACCATTCACACTCACATTCATACCTATGGACAATTTGGAGTCGCTAATTAACCTAGCATGTTTTTGGAATGTGGGAGGAAACCCACGCATGCACGGGGAGAACATGCAAACTCCACACAGAGATGGCCGAGGGTGGAATTGAACCCTGGTCTCCTAGCTGCGAGGTCTGCGCGCTAACCACTCGACCACCGTGCCGCCCAAGCTAAAGTCTAAGAGCATAAAATAGGACTAAAAAGATAAGATAAAAGACTATAAACTATAAAAGATAAGAAATATTAGTTAAAAGCTAAAAGTTAAAAGGTGTGTCTTTAATCTTTTTTTAAAAATATCAACAGTCTCCGCAGTCCTGAGGCTGTTCCACAGGTGGGGGCCATAGTGACTAAATGCTGCCTCTCCGTGGGTTTTTGTTCTGGGTTTTGGTATTGTTAAAAGGCCAGTGCAGGAGGACCGCAGGGTCCGCGGGGGTTGATACGGTAAAAGCAGATCAGATAAATAAGAAGGCCGTTAAGACATTTAAAAACCCAGTAAGAGAATCTTAAAATGGATCCTGAAGCGGACATGCTGGAAGAGACGCTACAAACCCAGCTTGAGCTTGTCTCGCGGGAACTCCCATTTATCGTTGTACGGAAGCTGCGTGGGGTCGATGAAGGTGTAGTTGTTTCCATCTCTGGCCTCAATGATCTTCCATCGGACCTCATATCTGGGTTTCTGGACAAGGTCGGGAGGAAGACAGCAAGCGCTTCTACTTCAATACACGGTTTTGTCGTCAGATTCTGCCAATGGATCTCTACCTGCTTATATTTGTAGAAAAGGAAGACCAAAAGCAGGAGCAGGATGGAGAGAATGCCCGCTGATCCGGTCAAAGTGGAAGTGAAGAGTTTGTCTACAAAACCAAAGACAAATCACCCTTTGAAAATGTGCTTCAGTTTGCATTTCAGTGAACAGATAAGCTGTTTTTAAGGCGTTTTTTTCATGAAATGTGGTTTTAGGTCACGCCTAAGTGACTCAGCAAAACAAATTAAATCGAAAAAAGCACCCAAGCTGAAAAAGTGATCACAAGCTCAGAACAATTCGACATTCACCAGAAACCTCCATGGCGAACGTGTCGCTTCCCACTCCGACAAGGTTAAAGGCGACACACTCCACCGTCATCCTGCGACTGGACGGTCCGACGGTCAGGACGCTTTCCACTTCCACGGCACCGTACTCCTCCCTCTGGACCTCCACCGTCTGAGCTTGCAAGGGGGTGGCCATCTGCATCCCGGTGTTGCTTTCGTTGCAGCTGCCTCATGAAAACATGTACACGGTTAAATTGCTCCACCCACCTTTTGGACAGCTTTTTGTGGGAATTTACGAGGATTTTCAATGTCCTAAGAACCATATTTGGCCGCCAAAGACAAGGTCGCCCATGCACCCGCCCTTGACCGCCACCCAACACACAATGCACCGGACCCTTATGCTTGCCCCCGTAGGTGGTGGGTCTACCTCAGCTATGGTCATGAGCTTTGGGTCATGACCGAAAGACTGAGATCGGGTAGCTGGACTCACCCTAAGAGATAGGGTGAGGAGCTCAGTCATCCGGGAGGGGCTCAGAGTAGAGCCGCTACTCTGGTTCGGGCATCTAGTCCGGATGCCTCCCGGACGCCTCCCTGGTGAGGTGTTCCGGGCATGCCCAGCCGGGAAAAGGCAGACCTAGGATACGCTGGAGGGATTATGTCTCACAGCTGCCCTGGGAACGCCTTGGTGTCCTCCCGGTGGATCGGGAAGTCTTGGCTTCCCTACTAAGACTGCTGCCCCCGCGACCCGGACCCGGATAAGCGGAGGAAAATGGATGGATGGATGGATTTACGAGGATTTTATCTGGAATATTGTGGGAAAATATCTCCGAAAGTACCAATGGTGCCAACAGATGACTTTGGTGCAGCTACCATGGAATCAATTCTTAATTTGCTTTCACCGATCAGTGACATGTCCATCCCAAAACCAGCTGGGATCGGCTCCTGCCATTGATGTGACCCTCAAGTAAAAAAGCATGCTCGCTATTCCGCCCAAAACGAACAATGACCTCCTAAATTCCCATGAAAAAGTTCCTTTGAAGTTCCTTCATATAACAGACACTCACGTGGGGCGTATTCCAAAACACTGGTACCAGATGATTCTCGGGGCAGGATACCCAAAGGACGTGCACGTTAGAGTGGTCACATTCTCCCATCTCACTACAGCAACCGGTCTCTCTGGCAGAATAGTGAAAACCAAATTCAGTCACCATCGATCACGCTCACAATGGGCGCCGGGAAGTTACGGATACTTACGATACATCTGGACTTGGAATGTGATGGACGCGTTGGCCATGTTGCTCCTGGCGTAGAAGGTGTACTGACCCTGCTCCTGAGTGTTCATTCTCTTTAGCTGCAGAGTTGCGTGGTATCTGATGAGGAAAATAGGAATAGTGACTAATCCGGAATACAGAACCTGAACAAAAGAGACCCAAATTGACCTGTTGTTATATTTGATGAGCTTGTTCTCCTGCGTGGACATGCTGGAAGATGTCGGCGTTTTCCAGCTGTGCTCCACAATATGGGGGTATGCCTCAATGGCTACCGTGAGCTCCAGATCTTCTCCCTCGTTGACCTCGATCGCAAGACCCCTGTGCGCCAGCTTTGGGGACAGCTGGGGCAACAGTCGGATGTACGGCTTGTCTGCACACAGTACCCAAGGGGTTCATTCAGCGCCAACGTTTGAAGCCAAATCATCCATCCATTTTTCTCCGTTTATCCGGGTCCGGGTCGCGGGGGCAGCAGTCTTAGTAGAGAAGCCCAGACTTCCCGGTCCCCGGCCACCTCCTCCAGCTCCACCGGGAGGACACCAAGGTGTTCCCAGGCCAGCTGTGAGACATAGTCCCTCCAGCGTGTCCTAGGTATGCACCGGGGTCTTTTCCCAGCTGGGCATGCCCGGAACACCTCACCAGGGAGGCGTCCGGGAGGCATCCGGACTAGATGCCAAGCGGCTCTACTCTGAGCCCCTCCCGGATTGACTGAGCTCCTCACCTTATCTCTTAGGGTGAGTCCAGCTACCCTACGGAGGAAACTAATTTCAGCCGCCTGGATCCGCCATCTCATTCTTTCGGTCTTGACCCAAAGCTCATGGGAACTTGAGAGCTTTGCCCTCCGGCTCGACTCTCCTTTCACCACGACGGTTCCGGTACAGCAACCGCATTACTGCCGAGGCTGCACCGATCAAATCACCAAATGGTGTCCCTGCCGCTTACCCACAACCAGCAAGTACGTCGTTGAACTGTTCATTCCGGCTTCGTTTGTTCCAATACAGGAAATGTTTCCCGTGTCTGCCAGGTCCACAGCAGGGATCGTGAAGATGCTCTGAATGTCCAGTCGGTTTTCTCCACTGGATCGTGCCCTTTCTTCTATGACTGGTTTCTGGCAAAAAAAAAAACCAACAACAGGAAGTTGAGGATTATTGTCCAAAGTCCTTCTAAAGTTCTTCATACTGACTGATTTGGTGGTGTACAGCCATGTGACGTTGTAGTTGAAGTTGGGATTGTGTGTAGTGCAGCGGATCTTCAGCTCCTCCCCAGCGATTCGGACGTATTCATCCATCTCCAAGAAGACGTACGGAGGTAAACGGAGCTCTAGATCAGAGTAAAGCGACTTATTTAGTTAAAAGGACGTTGCACCTAAAGACTGAGTAACAAGTTGGTGCTCTCACTCTGGATGACGTTGATGGAGAAGGCTCTGGAGGTGCGCTCCACCCCGTTGACTTTAGCCGTGCACACATAGTCGGCGTTGAAGCTGGGGTGGAGGCTGTGGATGAGGATCCCACGGTGCCGGTAGACGGTGAAGTTCATCCCTTGGGGGACCACGGTGCCGTTGTCCATGCGGAGACTCAGGTCTGTGGCGTCCGGGTCAGTCAGAAGACAGGGCAGCAAGAAAACCTCACCCTCTTTTTTCACCACCCTCAAGGTCATGCTGCTGGTCCAGAAGACCCGGCTGGGATCTGATGCAGAACGGATCTGAGTTATTATTTATCTTGGAGGTTTGGCTTATGTTTCTGTGCTCACCTTTGACATACACGTGAACCGAGGACGTTAGATTACGATACTGCGGACCGCCCGTGTAATAACACTTGTAAGTCCCGGTGAATTCAGCCGAGGGGTTCTCCACCTTCAAACTGCGGACACAGCCGCCCCCTTTCGTGACGTAGCGTCTGTGTTTGGCTAGCCTGGTTTGCCAGTTCACAGGCCCGTCACCCTCGCACCTCAAATCCAGAGGCGTGCCAGATTTGACCACCACCTCGGGACCGGACACCACTTTGGAGTTGAACTTGATCACGGGACGATTCCACTCCACTAAGAAGGAGAAAGATTGGATTCATTCTTTAATGAAGTCTGTCACCATCTCCTGTTTACATATGACCGAGCAGAGCTAAGCAGGCTAGCAAGATAATAATAAATAATACTTATACTAATTATAACTATGTCCTAACTTGACTTCCCCCGTAGGCAGTGGTTGTCCAGTGGTGGATTACACGCCCACTCAGTGTGGGTGGCAGAAAATGATATTAAAATATGTAATATACAACTGATGTCTGACATATTTTCAAGCAAAATATTTTTGTTTTTATTACCATCTTCCTTATTGGTGTATGCTCACTGCACAAGTAATAAGTGAAATATCCAGCTTTATGGTCTTTAGTTCAAGTTCTATATTTTATATTAATTTAGGAATTATTGAGATGCATTTCATTTATTAATTAATTTATTATTAATTAATTTATTATTAATTTATTATTTATTTATTATTAATTTATTATTTATTTATTATTAATTTATTATTTATTTATTTATTTATTTATTTATTTATTATTTATTATTTATTTATTTATTTATTTATTATTTATTATTTATTTATTATTTATTATTTATTATTTATTTATTATTTATTTATTATTTATTTATTATTTATTTATTATTTATTTATTATTTATTTATTATTTATTTATTTGACAATATGCCTTAATCAATTCCCCTAAAACGGACTTTGGACATGTAATTATTATTTATTGTATTTGTTTTGTTTTTTTATCTTCTGTACAGCGACCTTGAAGGCGCTTTGAAATAAAATTTATTATTATTATTATTAATTATGTGACATAATCTTTGTGTCAAAGCTGATTAAAAAATGGCTTAGTTTGATTTCAATAAAAGAATAAATAAACATAATAAGTAAATATACACAGTATGATTTTGTAATCCAAATTGTGCCTTTTGAAAACAGTCGCTAGTTTGCTAGCCGTTGTACGGTGGCCTTTATGGGACAACAATGACATCATGTCATATTGACTACCTTGCAATGTACACAGGTATGTAAATATTATCGATACTGCTATTGTTTATTTTTGAAATATCTTTAACCGTCCGACAAACTTCTCCCACTCTGTTCCGTTTCAATCAAGGTTCTACAAGTGTGCATGGCACTGGACAGTGGACGCCAAAGCTTGAAGCAGAACTGAGATTCAACGTTCAGCGTTTTTCTGTTCGGCACTTTCCCAGCACCGGGCGATACAGAGACGTGCCAATCAGCATTTCGATCTGCACTCTTCCGGTAAGTCGCTTCCCTCATCTTATCATGACATCCATTCAAACTTGAAGTAAACAACAAATGCAGTTGTGTGCATGAAATTCCCATTAGCCGTCACACTGCAGCTGAGTATCACATACTGTACGTCAGGGGTCTAAAACTCAATTTACTTGGGGGCCACTGGAGCTAGGGTCTGGGTGAGACTGGGCCGCATCAGGTTTTCCAAAAAAAAAACAAAAAACGCATTTATTAAAAACAAAAAAATGTAAAAAACTTTGCTTTGGTTCTGATTTTCTACAAGAAAAGCTCTGATAAAACATTCCACTGTTCTCAAATATCTTACTTTTTATTTTTCTACACAAAATAAGATAAAAAATAAATAAACAAATCAAGAATTAAAAAAATCAATCAATCAGTAATAAATAAATATAATAATAATAATAAAAACTTAAGAAACCACATATAGTTGGTGGGTAGACAAATTATTTTTTCATATTAAAATGAACAAAGCATTATTAGAGCCCTGTAGCCATGACAAAACACGACTATAGTCACATTTATACTCTTTTTTTATTTACAACATATTGCGCAACTGCAGGGTCTTGAGACACATGCTAACTCGCAAACTAGAGAGCTAGCAACCTAAACGGTAGCCTTCAAGTTATTTCCTTTCAACTTAAATAGCCAAAAACTTACCACTTCCACACGGATAGGGAGGATAACTATTAACAGTTATTTAACCGTTAACATGAACATTAATCAAACGTAATAATTTTTTCTGGGTACATGATACCATACAGCATCCATATCAAACTTTAAACTTTCATATCAAGGCGGGGGCCTCAAACTAGTGTCCTGCGGGCCACATCTGGCCCGCGGGCTGCGTGTTTGAGAACCCTAATTTACAACATATTGCGCATCTGCAGGGTCTTGAGACACATGGTAACTCGCAAACTAGAGAGCTAGCGACCTAAACGGTAGCCTTCAAGTTATTTCCTTTAAACTTAAATAACCAAAAACTTACCACTTCCACACGGATAGGGAGGATAACTATTAACAGTTATTTAACCTTTAACATGAACATTAATCAAACATAATATCTTTTTCTGGGTACATGATACCATACAGCATCCATATCAAACTAACATTAAACTTTCATATCAAGGCGGGGGCCTCAAACTAGTGTCCTGCGGATCACATTTGACACAAAATAGCCAAATGATTGATTTGACCCATCAATAGCAGTGCAATTCCAACACTTTATATGTATTTTCACCTCATAAACACATCTCCTGTCTGTTTATCTACAAACATTTCCTCATTATACTACATAACCGCGAGGCGCATTCAGGGACACTCGGAAACTCACAACAACTCGAGAACTCTGCAGTATAAACTGAAACACAAAGATAATAAGCGGATATTCTTATTACTTCACTATAGCTCTTACTGTAGAAGTACAATTTGATGGTAAAGTACACTCAAGTACACTCAAAACACAAATCCCTCTCCATACAATTACGTAGTGTCTTTGAACACTACTCATTGCTATAATAACATGAGTCTGATTCAAATCTGCTATTACATTAGTAGACCAGTCTTGCAGTATATTTAGCTTTATTTAAACCTGTGCATAAAATATAATAACAATAATAACACAGGGTATATTTAACACAGAGTTTGAAATGATAATTAATGATTTGACAATGTTATTTTTTTTTTATTTAAATGTAAAAACACATTAAAAATGTTATGTAAAGTCACATTAAAAAAAATAAGATAATTTATCTTACCTGTGACAACGGGGACCACAAATCCCAGCAGCAGAGTCAGGAGCGACTTCATCCTGAATCAACTGTGTGTGTGTGTGTGTGTGTGTGTGTGTGTGTGTGTGTGTGTGTGTGTGTTCAACACAACACCCGTTAGATCTGTGAAGCAACAAGAGAGGATAAAAACCACTTCAAGCTTCGAGCTTCTCTTTTTCAGACCACATAAGACACTTTATTTTTAAAACGGGAACACAAGCTCCAGCCAACAAAAGAACTTCTCATGGTGACATTTACCGAAAAAGTCAAACATTATTGAACTTTGCTTTTCTATTCAGACGCCATAAAACTAAAATCTAAACTGAATGACCCAAAGGGTTCAAACTCTTTTAGTACTCACCTGTGGGTGTGTTCAGCCTAGCCGATGATATCGACGCCCGTGTCCCTGAATTGAACGTTCCGTTGCCTCCTTCTTCTCCCTGCTGCTTGTTTCCACTGCGCAGGCCGACGCAGCACACATGACATTTCTCAGTCAGGGTGGAGGGGGGACTGGCTGTGAGTGTGCGGAAGGGGGGGGAAAGAAGGCGGTTCGACACATTATCCTCAACTAATTCATTAAGCGGCGTCAATTCGCGTTAACATAAAGGTGAAATTCAATCGAAGCAAAATGGTGAAACGAATCATCTCCTCGTCCTGATTGAGACATACCCTGCAGCCGCCGGGGAGGGGGGGTGGGGGGGGAGAAGAAAATGACTGCAAGGAAGAAGCGTGTGCGCTAATAGACATTTATTATCAGCACATGACAGACAAAATATACATGTTTGGTCGTGTAGCTTGTGGTCGTTTGAACTTTCTAAAGTGGAAGTAACACAAAATGTGAATACGAGTACGCACGGTAGACCTTTCCATGTCAGCAATGTGCCGCAGTGATTCGTGCAGTCCGCTTAAAAAAAAGAAAAAAAAAAAAAAGAACAGGAACTCATTTCTTTCAGTTTGTGCGAAGGCAGTGATACGCTGTATTAATTATTGTTTTTTTTTTTTTTGTCCACACAGTCGCCCCAAAAAATTGGCATCAACTGCACATCCTCGCTGATAGGCAGAAAACATACATTTTGTTCTCTTTGTATTTCTGTTTTTTTTTTTCAATACCACAAGACCAACCTATAATTCATCAATGAGTGCATGAAGAGGTGCCTAAATACTTTTGCCTCTTTGCATTTAATTCATTCATTCATTCATTTTCTAGACAAACAACCATTCACACTCACATTCATTCAGTCGCTAATTAACCTAGCATGTTTTTGGAATGTGGGAGGAAACCGGAGTACCTGGGGAGAACATGCAAACTCCACACAAAGATGGCCGAGGGTGGTGGAAAGACAAAATAAGAAGCCCAAAAGTTACCACTTCCACACAAAATAGGAGGAGAACACATTCATTCATTCATTTTCTACCAATTATCCTCACGAGGGTCGCAGGGGGTGCTGGAGCCTATCCCAGCTGTCTTGGGGCGAGAGGCGGGGTACACCCTGGACTGGTGGCCAGCCAATCACAGGGCACATATAGACAAACAACCATTCACACTCACATTCATACCTATGGACAATTTGGAGTCGCTTATTAACCTAGCATGTTTTTTGGAATGTGTGAGGAAACCGGAGTACCCGGAGAAACCCCACGCATGCACGGGAGAACATGCAAACTCCACACAGAGATGGCCGAGGGTGGGGAAAGACAAAATAAGAAGCCAAAAAGTTACCACTTCCACACAAGATAGGAGGAGAACACATTCATTCATTCATTTTCAACTGATTATCCTCACAAGGGTCGCAGGGGGTGCTGGAGCCTATCCCAGCTGTCTTCGGGCGAGACTGGTGGCCAGCCAATCACAGGGCACATATAGACAAACAACCATTCACACTCACATTCATACCTATGGACAATTTGGAGTCGCTAATTAACCTAGCATGTTTTTGGAATGTGGGAGGAAACCGGAGTACCCGTAGAAAACCCACGCATGCACGGGGAGAACATGCAAACTCCACACAGAGATGGCCGAGGGTGGAATCGAACCCTGGTCCTCCTAGCTGTGACCATAAATAAAAACACTAGACTAAAGTGATATATGCTAATTTCAAACCTTACACAAATGTTTTCCACATAACAGCGAGGACATGAATCATTTTAACAGAGTGATGTACCTTTATCATGAATATACTGTACATATATTTTCTACATAAAGTGCAAATCTGGCACAAAACTACAAAATAAAAGCATATACACGTCATAGAAACATAACACACAACTCAAAAAATGGATTCAATATGATAAACATTTCATATTAGTTTCTGCAACCATCTCTGACTGTATTGACCCCAATATAAGACCACCCTAAATGTTCTTCAATATATCAATAATTGGTGTGTGTGTGTGTGTGTGTGTGTGTGTGAGTGACAGGAAGAAAAGCTCTGACTTGCTTTTGCATTTTTAAATCCCAGTCTTTTCAGACTTTTTTTCCTAGGGCAGTGATTTTCAACCACACTAGTGTACCTTGAGAAAATCCAATATCACTTTTTAGAATTAACATTTATAAATCATCATTTGCAAATATTATGTCAATAGCCATTATGTCAATAATATACATGGACCCAAATATTCCAATTGTATTTGGTTTATTTGCTTAAACGGAATTGAAGAATTGAACAGGGATGGAATATTCCTTTAACCAATTCGATTGAGGTATCTTGTACCCGCTCAAACGGAAAGTTGTCAGACTGCGTTCTTCTTCGTGGTGTTTTTCTTCTTCTGTTGTTTATTAGCGGTTGGCAAGCAGCTTTTGTGTGCATTAGCGCCATCTGTGGAACAGAATCTAAACCCTTCTATACGCCATTCACAAGTGCAGTTTTATTAAAAAAAGAAAATATATATCTATATAAAAAATTATTTTTTTCAGATTAAAATGAACAAAGCATTATTAGAACCCTGTAGACATGACAAAACACGACTATAGTCACATTTATACTCTTTTTATTTACAACATATTGCGCAACTGCAGGGTCTTGAGACACATGCTAACTCGCAAACTAGAGAGCTAGCGACCTAAACGGTAGCCTTCAAGTTATTTCCTTTAAACTTAAATAGCCGTAAACTTACCACTTCCACACGCATAGGGAGGATAACTATTAACAGTTATTTAACCTTTAACATGAACATTAACGAAAAACTGGCAATACGGAGTTATTCCAACAAGTGAAAGAAAAACTTGAAAAAAAGTCAGTATCACGTGATTTATGTTTTACTGGGCATGCCCTGTTGACTATTCTGTTTGATTTTCACGGCGCATGTAAACAAGAGATTGGAATATTCCTTTCCATGGATACTATTGTTTCCCGAAAGGTCATTCGGAAAGAGAAAAACTCGTCATGCTACTGTCGAGTGTCTGTGGTGTCAAGACTAGCATAGCAATGTAATATTGGTCTGTGTGGCAACACCTGCCTTGTTCCTCCGATAGACTTTTTAATGCACGTGTGAGGTCGTGGTGACATTTTGTAACATTTTTGGTTAGCAAGATTTTTCCAATAATTTTTTTTTTGTGTCTCAAAAAAGGTTTAAAATCACCGTCCTAGGGAATGGTATTATATTTGGGGTCTTTACAGTATACATCAAAACAGTGCATAGAAAATCAGACTGCAGCTTGTGGCTCGCTTGTACTTGTTTCTTAATATAAGACCTAGGTATCAAACATCTGTTACAGTCATGAATATGTATTTCACTAACAACAAAAAAATTACAGAAAAAGTGACAATAATGGTAAAAATATATTGACTGGAATATGGGTAGGAATGTACCGTACGTGTGTCATGGCGGCGTTCTATTAATGACACTACCATGCTTATTACTGAGGGACTTTCTGAGGCAGCAAGTGTGAGAAAAGAAGAAGATATAAAAAAAAAAAAGAAAAGCTTTTTTCGAGTGCTTAGCGGAAATACAAGGCCTCTTTTAGTCTCCATGTTGCTACATTCTACTTTAGTCACATTCCCTTTTTTTTTTTTTACAGCGTGTTCAATTGAAAGCAAAAAAAAAAGTCCCAGTACAAGGCGTGTTTTTTTCCGAAACGCGACTACAGAAAGCTGTCCTCTACCTCAGGCGTCCCCGAGGAAGCCAGCAGAGCGTCTCTCTCGCTGATGCCCTCCAGGCGCTCCTCTTCTGGAAGGGTGTCGGCAGTATCCTGGGATGAGGAGTCAGTCTCTTCCAGCTCCAGAACCACAGAGCTGCCGACGACAACCAGAAGGTCAAAACATGAAATCTGGGAAATCTGTCTTCCGCGTGGGTCATGTTCCGTTCTTTAAGGATCGGAAAGGCCAACATCCCAACACGGAATTAACAGCTTCTTGTTTTTTTTAAGTTCTTGTTTTTTAATGAATAAGATTAGACACATGATGAATAATGATAATAATGATAATAATATTACAATAATAATAATAACAGGGGCGGCACGGCGGTCTAGTGGTTAGCGCGCAGAACTCACAGCTAGGAGACCACGGTTCTATTCCACCCTCGGCCATCTCTGTGTGGCGTTTGCATGTTCTCCCCGTGCATGCGTGGGTTTCCTCCCACATTCCAAAAACATGCTAGGTTAATTAGCGACTCCAAATTGTCCATAGGTATGAATGTGAGTGTGAATGGTTGTTTGTCTATATGTGTCCTGTGATTGGCTGGCTACCAGTCCAGGGTGTACCCCGCCTCTCTGTCCCCAAGACAGCTGGGATAGGCTCCAGCACACCCTGCGACCCTCATAGGGATAAGCGGTAGAAAATGAATGAATGAATGAGTTCTCCTCCTATTTAGTGTGGAAGTGGTAATTTTTTGGCTTCTTATTTTGTCTTTCCCCACCCTCGGTCATCTCTGTGTGGAGTTTGCATGTTCTCCCCGTGCATGCGTGGGTTTTTTTTCCGGGTACTCCGGTTTCCTCCCACATTCCAAAAACATGCTAGGTTAATTAGCGACTCCAAATTGTCCATAGGTATGAATGTGAGTGTGAATGGTTGTTTGTCTATATGTGCCCTGTGATTGGCTGGCCACCAGTCCAGGGTGTACCCCGCCTCTCGCCCAAAAGACAGCTGGGATAGGCTCCAGCACCGGAGCCCATTTTCAAAAAGCGGTAGAAAATGAATGAATGAATGAATTTGCCCGCTAAAGCCGTGACAGGCGCTTGGCTTCCTGTTCATCGATGCGATTAAAGCAAGTTTCCTCCTGTACAATACCGCTATTGTCTCAGCAACATCTGGATGTGTGGGAGTGTGACGGGGAAGAAAAAATGTTGTTGCACGTGTGCAGACATTATCGTCACGACATCGGTGTGGCGTACCTCGCCGGGCTTTCCGACTCCATATCAGTGAAAACGTCTTCAGGCTTGGGGTCCGGGATTGGAATGATGTAGTCGTTGTAGGAAGGGATGGCTTCCTGCGAGTCTCGACCGCGGGGGTCTGCGGGGAAGGAGAGGGCCGCGGGTCTGGGTAGCGGGGAGGCCAGGCGCGGCTTGGTGCGGGCCACAGCCGGGTGGTCGCTCTTCAGGAAGTTGTCATTGACTTGGCTGTATCTCTGTTGATGACGGGACAGTTTGATTAGCTTGTTTGGCTACTGAGGCTATTGCTATGTACTGTGTGACTGGAAGCTTCTGGTAAATATTATATTCCCAATATCAATATTCCCAACAGGGGTCTCAAACTTGCGGCCCACGGGCCAAATGCGAGACGCTACTTTGAGGCCCCCACCTTGATACCAAAGTTTAATGTTGAAATGATAGCTTAAAGCTGTGTGCACACCGGACACAATTAACATGATTTTTTTTGCCCCGCCCATACTGTTACCCTACCCTGTTACCCCGCCCTGTTTTGCTTTGGATTAGCAATGAAGCTAAAGGCTTATATGACTCTGGGTACAAATAAATGCAGGAAATGATTTGGAATAAAAAATACACGTCAAGATAAAGCATCTCATCAAACATGTTGTTAAAGTTACGACGTTGCTGCCAGATGGAACTGAGTACGATGCTAACTTGCTAATTGGGTAAAATTATTAAGTTTCATTAATGTTCATGTTAAAGATTAAAGTCACTTTTATACTCTTTTTATTTACAACATATTGCGCAACTGCAGGGTCTTGAGACACATGCTAACTCGCAAACTAGAGAGCTAGCGACCTAAACGGGAGCCTCCAAGTTATTTCCCTTTAAACTTAAATAGCCAAAAACTTACCACTTCCACACGGATAGGGAGGATAACTATTAACAGTTATTTAACCTTCAAACTTGAATCAAACTTGCGTGGGCCGCACTAACATTAAACTTTCATATCAACGCGGGGGCCTCAAACTAGTATCATGCGGGCCACATTTGGCCCGCGGGCCGCATGTTTGAGACCCCTGATTTATTGTCTTTATTCTTAATTTGTTTTTTTTTATCTTATTTTGTGTATAGAAAAATAAAAATTAAGATATTTGAGAACAGTGGAATGTTTTATCAGATATTTTGGTGTGGAAAACCAGAACCAAAGTACTGAAAAAGTGTAGGGTATAGCAGAAGCAAAAAATTAGTTGGCAAATGGATCACAATGTGCACTAAATTGTAAAAATACAGTAACCCTCCTATGGGGTCAATTATTATGGTGACAGTTTGACCCTGGAACAGACAGTCCTTCCTGTATTTCCTATTGGAAAATGGCCACAACTTGTAAATGAATCCGAAGTACACGGTGACAATATGAAGAATAATTGGTTAATTAAGTAAACATAGCAAGTTGAGCTGATATCAAATTACCTTTTTATAACTATCAGTCAACATGTTGCCCATACTGTGGACCAGGAAGGAGAATTCGGGTCTCTTCTCAAACTTCTCATCCCAGCACTTCTTCATAATCTCGTATCTAAAAATATAAATTATAAATATAAATTATTATTCTTTCTTTAGTCAGTTATCGGAAGTGACGGTGACACTTACACTTCATCGGTGGCGTGCGCCGGTTTGGACATTCTGTAGCCTCTCTTTAAAGCGCTGTAGAACATCTCATTCATGGGCAGGTCCGGGTACGGGGTTCCTCCTGCGAAAAATGACTTTAATTAGCTTGAAATGAACATATGGGGGATGGAATTCATACTTAAACCGAGGGATCATTTCAATCAAAAGTCTATTTTTTTTTTAAATACAGAGGCTCCATTTATTTGCCCATGCCTCAGGGGTCTCTGTGCGCTATTGCATGTAAACAAAATCTGCAAACTCTCTTGTATTTATACTCATTTGAAAAAAAAAAAAAAAACGTGGGAAAATATTTATAAAAATTCCAATAAACAAGCTCACAAAATCCAATGCAAAAGTATCTCAACAACAAACAACAAATCTCAAATGACTTTATAAAAACCTTCTCATGATTGTCACATGACCTTATATTTTTTTTTTTTGCTAATGGTCAGAAATATCCCATATTCTGTCGTTGTAGTTTGAACACTTTTGTGCAACAGCACCCGCATCTTAAGCGGTGTTTATTACAATTAGCAGTACCAATGCATGACATTTGGATTTACCCACTTGGCTCACAAGTACTGTTTACATCTGCTGTACGACAATACAAAGACACTATATTGTTTCGCAGCACTTCCTTTGAAGCAGCATGCCGTTGTTAGATACCGCTATGTCCTCCTGCGTGACGCCACGCAATAGCATTCTTCATTTCCTCGATTTGCAAGGGACTTACAAGATGACATGAAAGGGCTGTCTATTATGCGGAAAGAGCAGAAAGGAGGCATGAATAGAAAAAAAAAAAAAAAAGAAATCGCCGACATTGCGGGAGAGGGAATTGCTGACTAGAACTTAGGGCATCATGATCAGATATCAACAGAAATACACAAGGAAGATCAGCGATTTTCAACCTTTTTTGAGTTTTAGAACTGTTAAATAACTTAATAGTTATCCTCCCTATCCGTGTGGAAGTGGTAAGTTTTTGGCTATTTAAGTTGAAAGGAAATAACTTGAAGGCTACCGTTTTGGGTCGCTAGCTCTCTAGTTTGCGAGTTAGCATGTGTCTCAAGACCCTGCAGTAGCGAAATATGTTGTAAATCAGGGTTTCTCAGGACACTAGTTTGAGGCCCCCGCCTTGATATGAAAGTTTAATGTTAGTGCGGCCCGCGCAAGTTTGATATGGATGCTGTATGGTATCATGTACCCAGAAAAAATTATTACGTTTGATTCATGTTAAAGGTTAAATAACTGTTAATAGTTATCCTCCCTATCCGTGTGGAAGTGGTAAGTTTTAGGCTATTTAAGTTTAAAGGAAATAACTTGAAGGCTAGCGTTTCGGTCACTCGCTCTCTAGTTTGCGAGTTAGCATGTGTCTCAAGACCCTGCACTAGCGCAATATGTTGTAAATCAGGGTTTCTCAAACACGCGGCCCGCAGGCCAAATGTGGCCCGCAGGACACTAGTTTGAGGCCCCCGCCTTGATATGAAAATGTAATGTTAGCGCGGCCGGCGCAAGTTTGATATGGATGCTGTATGGTATCATGTACCCAGAAAAAATTATTACGTTTGATTAATGTTCATGTTAAAGGTTAAATAACTGTTAATAGTTATCCTCCCTATCCGTGTGGAAGTGGTAAGTTTTTGGCTATTTAAGTTGAAAGGAAATAACTTGAAAAATAAAAATGAAGATATTTGAGAACAGTGGAATGTTTTATATAAATGTTAATTATAAAAAGTGATATTGAATAATTCCTCACGTACAACTGACGGTTTCTGAAGGTACACTAGTGTACCGCGGCACAGTGGTTGAAAATCACTGAACTAGATTACTAGATTACTTCCAATAATGTGACCCTCTCATGGAGCTAAATAAGTCACAATATGCGCCGGTACACCAAGTATTGTAGTAACCTTGCTACGGATATCTCACCCACAACCTACAGTCACTCTCTATCACCTCTGAAGGAGCCAAGTTTTCTAACGTTCAGTGCTTCTTCTCCTTTATTTACTTCTGATTTGACGAACCCTGTTTAGGACTTAGCATGTAGGAGGATGTGGTTGGACTCACCCAGTGTGAAAATCTCCCAGAGAAGAATTCCGTAGGACCACACGTCACTCAAAGTTGTGTACAGATTGTGGAAAATGCTTTCCGGTGCCATCCACTTGAGGGGCAGGAAAGTCTTGAGTGGGGGGAAAAACAGAAAATCATGTCAGAATAGAGAATCACTGCAGTCTTGGAGGCAAACCAAAGCTAAACTAGAAATTCACAAAATATTGGCCTCAAAATATCGGACAATTTGGAGTCGCCAATTAACCTAGCATGTTTTTGGAATGTGGGAGGAAACCGGAGTACCCGGAGAAAACCCACACATGCACGAGGAGAACATGCAAACTCCACACAGAGATAGCCGAGGTTGGGGAAAGACAAAATAAGAAGCAAAAAAGTTACCACTTCCACACAAAATAGGAGGAGACCTCATTCATTCATTCATTTTCTACTGCTTATTCTCACAAGGGTCGCGGGGGTGCTGGAGCCTATCCCAGCTGTCTTCGGGCGAGAGGCGGGGTACACCCTGGACTGGTGGCCAGCCAATCACAGGGCACATATAGACAAACAACCATTCACACTCACATTCATACCTATGGACAATTTGGAGTCGCTAATTAACCTAGCATGTTTTTGGAATGTGGGAGGAAACCGGAGTACCCGGAGAAAACCCACGCATGCACGGGGAGAACATGCAAACTCCACAGAGATGGTCGAGGGTGGGGAAAGACAAAATAAGAAGCCAAAAAGTTACCACTTCCACACAAAACAGGAGGATAACTCATTCATTCATTTTCTATCGCTTATCCTTACGAGGGTCGCATGGGGAGAACATGCAAACCCTACACAGAGATGGCCGAGGGTGGAATTGAACTTGGGTCTTCTAGCTGTGAGGTCTGCGCGCTAACCACTTGAGCACCGTGCAGCCCAGTTTTTTTCATTCATTCATTCATTTTCTACCGCTTATCCTCATGAGGGTCGTGGGGGGTGCTGGAGCCTATCCCAGCTGTCTCCCAGTTTTTTGTATTATTATTATTTTTATTATTATTATGTTTCATGTCTAGTACTCACGCTGCCTTTAGAGATGTAGTTGGAATCGTGCATTATGTCTCTAGCCAGTCCAAAGTCACAGATCTTCACCAGTTTGCCTTCACAGATCAACACATTTCTGGCGGCGAGGTCCCGATGAACACACTGCATGAAGCAAAATAAACACTATTATTAATTACGTTCACACTTTTGTCTGACTTCAAGTCAGGCCAGGCTAGCTTTTAGAATGCTAATTTGCAACCAAATGAGTCTACTGAAGCAAATATGTGTTTCAATTGATGCTTTACATTCTTGGACGCGAGGAACTCCATCCCCTTTGCCACTTGGTAGCTGAAACCCAGCAGGTCGTCGTAGGTGAGGGTGGACAAGTCGTTGATGACCAGATCCAGTCGGCCTCCAACTAAACACAAGCGGGAACAAGAGCGTACATACCATAAAGCAAGGGTATCAAACTCAATTTACTTGGGGGGCCACTGGAGCTAGGGTCTGGGTGAGACTGGGCCACATCAGGTTTCCCCCCCCCAAAAAACGCATTTATTAAAAACAGAAAAATGAATAAACTTTGCTTTGGTTTCGATTTTCCACAAGAAAAACTCTGATAAAACATTCCACTGTTAGAGCCCTGTAGACATGACAAAACACGACTATAGTCACATTTATACTCTTTTTATTTACAACATATTGTGCAACTGCAGGGTCTTGAGACACATGCTAACTCGCAAACTAGAGAGCTAGCGACCTAAACGGTAGCCTTCAAGTTATTTCCTTTCAACTTAAATAGCCAAAAACTTACCACTTCCACACGGATAGGGAGGATAACTATTAACAGTTATTTAACCTTTAACATGAACATTAATCAAACGTAATAATTTTTTCTGGGTACATGATACCATACAGCATCCATATCAAACTTGCGCGGGGACGCACTAACATTAAACTTTCATATCAAGGCGGGGGCCTCAAACTAGTGTCCTGTGTGCCACATTTGGCCCGCGGGCCGTGTGTTTGAGACCCCTGATTTACAACATATTGTGCAACTGCAGGGTCTTGAGACGCATGCTAACTCGCAAACTAGAGAGCTAGCGACCTAAACGGTAGCCTTCAAGTTATTTCCTTTAAACTTAAAAAAGCCAAAAACGTACCACTTCCACACGGATAGGGAGGATAACTATTAACAGTTATTTAACCTTTAACATGAACATTAATCAAACGTAATATTTTTTTCTGGGTACATGATACCATACAGCATCCATATCAAACTTGCGCGGGCAGCACTAACATTAAACTTTCATATCAAGGCGGGGGCCTCAAACTAGTGTCCTGCGGGCCACATTTGGCGTGTTTGAGACCACTGCCATAAAGAGTGTGCTCAAGTGTTCTGATTTATGAGACGAAAGGCATCATTCGCTGCATTAGATGAGGCATTTGAAGACCAGCAGCGGTCACGGATGTTTAGAGGAAGTCTTGCGCCTCGATGCCTTGGAGGGAGACGCTATACGTGGTCATGTGGTGTAAAGCAGTGTGGCTGTAATCACACCTTGTTCCTGGTAAAGGTCCTGCTGGTAGGTGGACTCGTATGGAGACGGTTGGATGTCAGCGTACTTGATAGTGTCCATCTGCTCCTGCATGGGAACGTAGATGGAGGGCTCGTCTTTGCTCATGTCCATGTAGCCTCCATCGCTCTCGCTTCCGAAAGACACGTATCTGCAGGGAGCGTCAACAATAACAACATTTCCAACCTAGTTTGTATATCCTTTGACAAACAAAGAGTTTGTTTTGTGTGCTTCTCACCCTTTGCCCTGACTGAGTGGGCTGCTTCCCCTGGAGATCAGGCTGCCATCGTCTTGGTTCTTCTCGGCAAAATACTGCAAGAAGGTGTGCTTGTTTCTGTGTAGGTAGTCCACTAAGTCGCCGTAGCGGCAGTACTCAGTCACCAAGTACAGGGGACCTGTATACATGGTGAAAACTTTATTAAACACCATAACCTTAAGTGAAGGACTCCGGTTTCCTCCCACATTCTAAAAACATGCTAGCTTAATTAGCGACTCCAAATTGTCCATAGGTATGAATGTGAGTGTGAATGGTTGTTTGTCTATATGTGCCCTGTGATTGGCTGGCCACCAGTCCGGGGTGTACCCCGCCTCTCGCCCCAAGACAGCTGGAATAGGCTCCAGCACCCCCGTGACCCTCGTGAGGATAAGTGGTAGAAAATGAATGAATGAATGAGTTCTCCTCTTATTTTGTGTGGAAGTGGTAACTTTTTGGCTTCTTATTTTGTCTTTCCCCACCCTCGGCCATCTCTGTGTGGAGTTTGCATGTTCTCCCAGTGCATGCGTGGGTTTTCTCCGAGTATTCCGGTTTCCTCCACATTCCAAAAACATGCTAAGTTAATTAGCGACTCCAAATTGTCCATAGGTATGAATGTGAGTGTGAATGGTTGTTTGTCTATATGTGCCCTGTGATTGGCTGGCCACCAGTCCAGGGTGTACCCCGCCTCTCGCCCCAAGACAGCTGGAATAGGCTCGAGCACCCCTGTGACCCTCGTGAGGAAAAGAGGTAGAAAATGAATGAATGAGTTCTCCTCCTATTTTGTGTGGAAGTGGTAACTTTTTGGCTTCTTATTTTGTCTTTCCCCACCCTTGGCCATCTCTGTGTGGAGTTAGAATGTTCTCCCCGGGTACTCCGGGTACTCAAGTGCCCTGCCATTGTCTGGCAATGTTATCTGGGATAGGCTCCAGCCCACCCCGTCATCCCTAGTGAGGATAAGTGGCATAGAAAATGTATGTATGTATGTATGGAATTCAAATGTCACACATTTTCTTCCAGGAAGTCAGTCTTCCTTGACTAAAAGCCATTCAAATGTCATTTCCAACACAATGCTTTCCTCGATGCTCCACCCACATTGTCCTTCTCGCCGTCACATTTTGTTATCATACGTAATAACGACGTATGTCGTGCATGACGCCCACCGTGTTTGGTGCAGGCTCCCAGCAGGTTGACGATGTTGAGGTGAGGTCCAAGGTGACTCATGATCTTCAGCTCTGACATCAACGCTTGAGTTTCACTCCTCCTGGCCGTTGCTGGATGAAGACACAGAGTGAGCAGGATGCTTCGGGGGGGTTGGGGGCGCGGCCCGCCCTCGCATTGTGCACATGAAGCTTTTTATTGTGTTTCGTCTTACATTTCAGCATCTTCACTGCCACTTTTGTACTGGACTGGGAATGAGCCAGACCGTACGCCGTTGCTTCAACCACTCTCCCAAAGGCTCCTGATCCGAGGGTACGACCTGAAACGCAACAAAGGCTCAATACTACCAAGAACAACATAAGGTGGCCAGAAATATTTCACTTATTGTGTGGAAATATGGGCTAATAATAACTATAAAAGCAATCTTCACTCGCTAAATGTACTGCAAAAAAAGGTCAGTAAGGATAATTCATAATGCCGCCTGCCTTTTCTATTTCTAAAATCACAAATACTTCAACTTGCTGATATAGTTTACCTTCAAACAGCTAAAATAATGCATAAGGCTAAAAATAACCAATTAAAATTAAAATTAAAAAATTCTATATTAGGAAAGCAGGAAGTGAACAAATTTACTAATTGTAAAAGTACCAGATTGAAATTGAAAATTTTATTGTATGGTATATTACCTCGTACTTCGGTATGTGACAAAATTTTAATTTTAATTTTAATTAAAAAAATCTTTATTAGGAAAGCAGGAAGTGAACAAATTTACTGATTGTAAAAGTACCAGATTGAAATTGAAATGGAAAATTTCATTGTATGGTATATCACCTCGTACTTCGGTATGTGACAAAATTTTAATTTTAATTTTAAAAATCTTTATTAGGAAAGCAGGAAGTGAACAAATTTACTGATTGTAAAAGTACCAGATTGAAATTGAAAATTTCATTGTATGGTATATCACCTCGTACTTCGGTATGTGACAAAATTAAAATTAAAATGTAAAAAAATCTATATTAGGAAAGCAGGAAGTGAACAAATGTAACAGTTACTGATTGTAAAAGTACCAGAGGGGGTAGGATTTAATAAGCTTTGCTTCTTCCTACTCCTTTTGGACATGTGGAACTGTGAACTGATTATGTGATGCATTCAATTGTAATCTGATGCATGTTCAAATGAAATAAAACCATTACCATTACCAACTAAGCTTACACTAACAGACTTTATCCACACGTAGGACTCACCCAGCACCAAGCTGTCTCGGGGCATCTCCCAGGTGAGGTCATAGGGCAGGTGGATGGGGTCCACGTAGATGTACTCGTGACCGTCCTGGCTCACTGACTCGATCACCTTCCATCGGATCTCATAGCGAGGTTTCTGACAAACGCGACACGTTACGTGCTGTGGCGTATGACCTCTATACAGGAAGTGCTCGAGGTTGGCATCTTACCTTCCTCCATATGGCAATAAGGATGATGATGGACAGGATGATGATGACGACCAAGGCCAGAACCGCAGCCAATACTGCCACCTGGGAGAAGAGTGCTGCAACAGGCAAAGTATGCACAATGTCAGTACAACCTCAAAAATATTGAGTCATTTGTGAGATGATGTAATTATTTAATATGCATATACCTCTAAGATTATTTATTGTCTATTTAGCACCAGCAAAGCTAAGGGGTGTTCCTGTCGGAAATAAATATTCAACAGGACATTATTCATACCTTTAAGGACAACATAGAGTGGAAGTGCCAGATGAAGGTGCCCACTTTGTCTCCAAAACATAAACTTTTCCAAAATTAATCTTTAGAAGTACACTCAAGACCAAAGCTACGACTAAAAGCACTTAGCTTATTTACTCTTTACTCTTTCTCTGGCCATTAAGAAAGTAAATACAAGAAGTAATACATCACTCTAGCAATAGCAGTTAGGGCTCCATGCCGTTTAAGTCTGGTGGGTTTTTACACAATTGACATTGCAAGTGCTTTGCGGAATTGTTTTCATTTTAGTTTTTGACTTTGTGTACATTTTGTAGTTCCTGTAGTTCTGTAGTTTTGTAGTTTCTTGTTGTTGTTGGCCGTGTAAGTTCTTGGTTAATTTTAAATTTTAGAAATATGATCTCAGGGAAGAAGTACATTTGAAACACTTATATGCTAGGATGTGCTATATATATCACTATATTGACACTTACTATGGTACCCATTATGTCATTGGATGTATGAGGTACTTTATGTAAAAAAAAACAAACACATTAAACTGTATTATGGAAAGCAGGAAGTGAACAAATGTAACAGTTACTGATTGTAAACGTACCAGATGGAGGGGTAGGATTTAATAAGCTTTGCTTCTTCCTACTCCTTTTGGACATGTGGAACTGTGAACTGATTATGTGATGCATTCAATTGTAATCTGATGCATGTTCAAATGAAATAAAACCATTACCAATTAACATAGCATGTTTTTGGAATGTGGGAGGAAACCGGATTACAAATAAAATAAATAAAAATAGTAGTAAAAATAAAAAAAATTAAAAAAAAAAAAATAATTAAAAAATTAAGAAATTTTAGAAAAAATTTAGTTAAAAAAATTCAAAAAAATAAAACAAACAAAAAAAACAACTTAAACTATATTAGGAAAGCAGGAAGTGAACAAATGTAACAGTTACTGATTGTAAAAGTACCAGATGGAGGGGTAGGATTTAATAAGCTTTGCTTCTTCCTACTCCTTTTGGACATGTGGAACTGTGAACTGATTATGTGATGCATTCAATTGTAATCTGATGCATGTTCAAATGAAATAAAACCATTACCAATTAACATAGCATGTTTTTGGAATGTGGGAGGAAACCGGATTACAAATAAAATAAATAAAAATAGTAGTAAAAATAAAAAAAATTAAAAAAAAAAATTAATTAAAAAATTAAGAAATTTTAGAAAAAATTTAGTTAAAAAAATTCAAAAAAATAAAACAAACAAAAAAAACAACTTAAACTATATTAGGAAAGCAGGAAGTGAACAAATGTAACAGTTACTGATTGTAAAAGTACCAGATGGAGGGGTAGGATTTAATAAGCTTTGCTTCTTCCTACTCCTTTTGGACATGTGGAACTGTGAACTGATTATGGGATGCATTCAATTGTAATCTGATGCATGTTCCAATGAACTTCAATTTTTTTTACTGTCAATTGTGTATTCTTCTCATGAGACCTACTGCTGGACACCAGTTTGACGTCTCTTCTGTCCACCGTCCCCGCCCGGTTTCTGGTCTCACAGCGCACCGTGACCTGCTGCGGCTTGTGGAAGGTCAAGCGACTCAGCACCTGGTTGGTTTTGCGGCTCTCGCTGTAGGTGACGTTGGTGTGGATGCTCAGCACGTCTTCATCCGGTACCAGCGGTTGCCATATTGCAGTCTTGTTGCCGCACCTGTGGCGAGATGGGAGTTAATGGATGTGCTTTCATTTTATGGTAAGCGGAATGCCGAAGCGTTGGGTGGCTTACTGGAGCATGCTGTCACAGCTGTACCACTGAATGGACGGGGGTGGGACGCCCTCGGCCACGCAGGTCACCAGGTGTCTCTTCTCGGGGAGGTGGTGGTCAGTCAGATCTTTAATGTGAGCGGGAACTAGACAGTACAAAAAATGCAGTTTTTGTACACTAATGTAGAGAAACAAGCTGACAAAAGTCAATATTTCCCTCAATCGTCACTTCCTGTCATTGTAATAGCTAAGTGTCCTAATACTTTTGTCCATAATTGTTTTTTAAAGACTCTAACCTTGGACTTCCAGGTCAAAGGTCACCTCCTTAGTGTCATCTCCATTGGTGACGTGTGCGGTGTAGCGGCCCCTCTGATCCGCCCTCACTCGCACCAACGTGAGGATGCTGACATACCTGAGAGGAAGAATGAATTATGATTTAAAGGTACAGTATCTTAATAAAATTAAATTTTGTTTTTTGTATTGTATTTGTATTTGTATTGTATTCTTTTATTTTAAATGATGTACTTGACAAATATATCAAGCAAAGAACATGAGTGGTAGCTGTTAATTGATTGGTGAAATACTGCCCTCTAGTGGTTAGAATATGAATATACGTTCATCCATCCGTCCATTCATTTTCTATAGCACTTCACTTGGTTTAGTTTCAAAATTTGAACCCCAGCAAATTATTATAAGAATGGGTTATTAAAAATCAGTGTGTTGAATATATGTATTTACCTTATTTTATCTACATTAACCCCCAGAATTTTAATAAATTCAATAGGCTCCAGCACCACCCGCGACCCTCGTGAGGAAAAACGGTAGAAAATGAATGAATGAATGAAAAAAATGCTTAATAAACGTAAAAGATTCCCAAATATGACAAAAAATGTTCTTTAGTTATGTATTTATTGTTGAAAAGCCCAACTGTCAATCATCTGTATCCGTTAGGGAAATCCTCAATGTGTTTATATACTGTTCCGTAGTTGTTAGCAATAAACTTTATTTAAAAAAACACTCAACGGTTAACTAATCACTGCTCACTCTTCAACGCTCTGTGATTGGCCAGTGATACTCAGCGACCGCCCTCGCAGCTAGCAGGTGTGTGTGTATTGGGTTTTTACACACCGCTGTTCTAATTAAGCCACGGTTCTTCCGCGTGACGCGTACTTGCACAAACGTGGTGAGTACAGCGACTCATTGCAGATTTGGGAGCACGCAGACACGACGTAGCACTTTTAGTGAAAAGGGAACTTTCACTGTGTCACTTCCACAGTGCTGCGTGGACGCTACATCAGAAGTTATCAGATGGATACACTATGTTGGATCTGCAGGAAAGACTCTGTGACGTAAGTGCTCTCCCACTCATTCTAAAAAAAAAAAGACTTATGTATCAGTAACTCCACACCCACTCAGTCCACGTCCTTCCCATTTTGGGGAAAATAACACCCACTTCCAAAGAAGCAATAGTGAAGTCAGAGTTGCAGCTGAGTCCCCCCCCCACCCCCCCCAAAAAACAAACAAACAAAGCAAGTCATAAAAATTCATATGAGTCCTGCTGATATATTAATGTCTGTATTTGCATTGTTATTGTTATCCTACTTGCTTTCTCTCATTGGCTAGTGATTGGCTAGGGTTGGTCACATGGTTCCCCTGCATTCATTCATTTTCTACTGCTTTTTCCTCACGAGGGTCCCGGGGCTGGTGGCCAGCCAATCACAGGGCACATATAGACAAACAACCATTCACACTCACATTCATACCTATGGACAATTTGGAGTCGCTAATTAACCTAGCATGTTTTTGGAATGTGGGAGGAAACCGGAGTACCCGGAAAAAACCCACGCATGCACGGGGAGAACATGCAAACTCCACACAGAGATGGCCGAGGGTGGGGAAAGACAAAATAAGAAGCCAAAAAGTTACCACTTCCACACAAAATAGGAGGAGAACTCATTCATTCATTCATTTTCTACCACTTATCCTCATGAGTGTCGCGGGGGGTGCTGGAGCCTATATATATATAAATATTCATATGATGGTGGTGGGGGGGGGGTAAAATTTGAGCACTTCCTGGAATTAGAGAAGTGTTTTTGTCCTTTGTGCTTGCCAAGAATTTTGTTTATGGTTCCTGTGTTGTGACCCCCAACCCCCCCCCCCCCCCCCCCCCCCCCAACACAGACTATTATGTTACCCTTATCATCTGGTGACTGACAAGAACAAGATGTCTCTGGAGGTTCTTCTTCTTTGGAAGCTGACGCGCTCATTGCTTAAATGTCTCAAGCTGCTGGGTGTGCTTCACGCTAGTGTTCAATCCCACCTGATCTCATGCTCTTGTCTGTTGGTGATGGTTTTGTCTCCGTTGATGGCGGTGCCGTCTTTGCTCCACGTGACCCGAGGTGGAGGGTAGGCGTCCATGTCCACTCTCAGCTCCACGTTCTTCTGCAGCAGGGCCGAAATCTTCTGATCCTCAGTCGGACGTATGGTCACAAAGCCTCGCTCTGGAAGGAGGGGGGGATAGTGAGATGGTGAAGGTGGCCAGACACTACCTGTCTTTTCCACTGAGATGTCCAAAAAGCTAAACATGCCCCATCTCGTACGTACCATGGAGCATGGAGGTTCAACTTATTTGAGGGTTTCATAAACATAACACACCTCATTGCAGGTCAAATAAACATCCACTAGCTCATGACTCCCAGAAGGGGGGGTACATTGTATGCACTGGATGTTTTTCACGTTTAAATATAAAATGATTTAATACTTGAAGTCTTGAAGTGAACGCAAGTGAGCCAGCCAATCACAGGACACATATAGACAAACAACCATTCACACTCACATTCATACCTATGGACAATTTGGAGTCGCTAATTAACCTAGCATGTTTTTGGAATGTGGGAGGAAACCGGAGTACCCGGAGAAAACCCACGCATGCACGGGGAGAACATGCAAACTCCACACAGAGATGGCCGAGGGTGGGAAAGACAAAATAAGAAGCCAAAAAGTTACCACTTCCACACAAAATAGGAGGAGAACTCATTCATTTTCTACCGCTTATCCTCACAAGGGTCGTGCTGGAGCCTATTCCAGCTGTCTTGGGGCGAGAGGCAGGGTACACCCTGGACTGGTGGCCAGCCAATCACAGTGCACATATAGACAAACAACCATTCACACTCACATTCATACTTATGGACAATTTGGAGTCGCTAATTAACCTAGCATGTTTTTGGAATGTGGGAGGAAACCGGAGTACCCGGCGAAAACCCACGCATGCACGGGGAGAACATGCAAACTCCACACAGAGATGGCCGAGGGTGCGGAAAGACAAAATAAGAAGCAAAAAAGTTACCACTTCCACACAAAATAGGAGGACAACTCATTCATTCATTCATTTTCTACCGCTTATCCTCATGAGGGTCGTGCTGGAGCCTATCCCAGCTGTCTTGGGGCGAGAGGCGGGGTACACCCTGGACTGGTGGACAGCCAATCACAGGGCACAAGTTACCACTTCCACACAAAATAGGAGGAGACCTTTTATTATTATTATTATTATTATTATTATTATACGCGTCGTGAGGATAATCAGTAGAAAATGAATGAATGAATATATGATTATCATAAACATTCCAATATTAATAATACATTTTTATAGTTTGAGTTAATGATTGAGTGCCCTATCAAGGGTTAGTGTGATATATTCCCGTTTTACTTCAGCTAAGCTTAAATCCTTCCAACATTTATCATAGACGCTCCCTTGTGTGAGGGCGTGAGCAGGTTTATTTTACGCTTTTCACGATTTGACTAACAGAAATAAATAGAGTAGATATGAAGTTCCTCCATTCACATAATAAGCACTCCCCTCTTGGTCAGTGAACCACAATAATAATCTGTCCTGCATGAGTTTATTATTTGTGTGTGTGTGTGTGTGTGTGTGTGTGTGTGTGTGGGTGTCTGACCGAGCACTGTGATGTTGACACTGGCGGAGGCCGTCTGGTCCTGGACCCCCTCGTGGACTTGGCACACATAGTTTCCGCTGTGGGCCAGCGTGGCACGAGGGAAGATGAGGCAGGACCTCATGTTCATGGACGACAGGAAGTCCGTTAGCGGCTCCACGTCTGCGGCCTGGAGGACAGGTTTCATTAGAACGGTAGTCAAGGTGTGTGGCGCTCGGCTGTATCGGATATTGTCACCATCGCATAATGATGGAATCTAACATTGCGGAGGTGTGCCGCTAACATCTTGATGCAATTCAGGCTCGGCCGTGAGGGTCTTGAGCGTGATAATGGTCAGGGGGGGGAAGAGATGAACAAAAGCGCTCCTCTTCCTGTTTTTCCCCTCCTACTCACCTCCCGGTTGGGGACGTCCCAAGAAAAAAAGACCAGCTCGGCTCCGTGTACGGTGCAGTTGACTGTCAGAGGCTCGCCCTGCTTCAGCACCGTCTTTGATGCGTTGATGTAGGCGTCGATGGCCTCTGGGACTGCAGAGGGAAGTGATGATCAGGATTTAATAGCTTGAACCGACGAGCACTTGATTGGGTACATGTGGTGCAAGCACACGGGGAGTTTGGTTGCATTATTATTTAGTTACATGATAAAGTGTTAATGGAAAATATTATCTTTGCAGAAGTAGACTTTGTGATGATGCCGGGGTACCACATCATCATAAAATTATTATTTTTTTAAATCAAACAATAAATGTTTTATGTACTTTCCAGCAAAATGTTTAAACTAGGGGATCTTCTTTAAGTTACACCATAAACATATTTGATGCAATGTGTATTTTAAACCTAACCTGTGTATATATATAACCTTGTATATGGTACCCATTATGTCATAGTATGGACATATCACCTCATATCTCAGTACGGGACAAAAAATAAAAAAAATTAATTAAAAAAATGAAACAAAAAAAACCTTAAACTATATTAGGAAAGCAGGAAGTGAACAAATGTAACAGTTACTGATTGTAAAAGTACCAGATGGAGGGGTAGGATTTAATAAGCTTTGCTTCTTCCTACTCCTTTTGGACACGTGGAACTGTGAACTGATTATGTGACAAAAAAATATATATAAATAATAATAATAAAAAATAAAAACTTATTTTTATACCAATATTTATATTTGTTTGATTATCTAAAGCATTAAAAAAACAAATTAAAATTAAAATTAAACTATATAAGGAAAGCAGGAAGTCAATGTAACAGATAAAAAAATGTAACAGATAAAAATTAAAATAATAATTTTAATCTTGACCCCCCCAACTGTTAGATTATAAATATAGATTTATATAGATTATAAATCTATCGAAACATATAAAAAAATTAAATATAAAAAACATTTTAAAAATATATTAGGAAAGCAGGAAGTGAACAAATGTAACAGTTACTGATTGTAAAAGTACCAGATGGAGGGGTAGGATTTAATAAGCTTTGCTTCTTCCTACTCCTTTTGGACATGTGGAACTGTGAACTGATTATGTGATGCATTCAATTGTAATCTGATGCATGTTCAAATGAAATAAAACCATTACCATTACCGTAAAGCTCAAGAAATGAACAAATATGATCCAAAGGTTGCTCAGTTAGTCATAATAATAAGAGATAAATAGTCGAAATTATTAGATACCATGTGATGAAGGCTGCATGTGTAGTTTGTGGGACTTAGGGACATCTTTGTCCCTGAGAGTGATTATTATTATTATTATTATTATTATCATTATTATCATTATGATTCAGCCACCTATTTTGGCTTCTATGAAAATAAATACGTTAAATTCTGTTTCGCCTACCGACGATGCTGAAGATGTAGAACGATTGGGACACTTTGACTTCTCCGTTAAGCTCTCCACGACACACATATGTCCTATCCTCTAGGGACGCAGTGAACCCCTCGCTGGCTACATACACCCCTTTGACTGGGAGGTCGGTTTCCTTCTCGTAGAGGGTGACGTTGATTTTTGGGTCGGTGACCACACAGGGGATGGTGGTCTCTTCGCTGGTCTTGGACAGCATGCCGTGGGCGCTCTCGATGAACCATATCTCAGGATCTGCAGGCGGAAAAACGTATATACGAACGTTGTTGGCATTTCCTGGAATATATTTAATTAATCTAAAACAGTGATCTGGTCCAAACCTGGAACAAAGACGACCATGTCCTTTGTTTCTCCAGTGAGTGCATCAATGCACTGATACACCCCAGTATGCTTCCAGTTCACATCCCATAGACTCAAAGCACTGGAATTGGCGCCATTTTGCTCTATTTTGTAGCTCCGCACGCCGTTTGGACTTTGTTCCACCTGGAAATAAGGCACATCATCCCTCTTGAACGCCCAGGTGGTCTCCCCCCCGCCCGTGCACGTGAGCGTGAGAGAGGATCCCTCGGCTAGGACGATCTGGCCGTCACGGGGCGTGACCTCCAGGCAGCAAACATCAGTGGAGAGACACAGGAGAGCTGCAGTTGACACAACAAGGGAGAGGTCATGTTGGAGGTCAAGGAGACGGCGGTGTAGCGGTGTGGGGGGGGTCAAAGTTTAAATCAACACCACATGCCAGATCCTGTTCTAGCTCCGCAATGGTGACGGATAAGAGTTGCGTGGAGCAGATTGGGTAGGATGGGTAGGATGGATCCCACCTTGAAGCATTCCAACCAAAACATGTCTCACATCCTTGATAAGCATATCATCTAGCGTGAGATGTCCTTCACGGTTTATTATGTGCTGGCAAAATTTTTCCGAAGTTAAAAAAAATGGTCTGATTTCCCTGTTTTGGGTTAGTTTTTTTTTTATTTTTTAACATATTTTCAAACCAGAAAAAAATAATTAAGTGTCCTGCAAAACAAGGACAACACATTACTACCCGGTCTGATGATATTTGACATATGTCATATAACCTGTATGTTTATATTGATAGCGAACATGAAATTGCTTCCATATGTGCAATCTGGAGCAGATCCGGATGAAAATTGGTTTAACTTAACTTGGCCCTGCGTTCACATAGCAAAGTATAGATAAGATTTTGACAGACATGTATATGGTTACAACACATTTTAGTTACATTTATTGACTGGCATTTATTGTGGGTCTACAAAAAGATGTCAAAGATGTGAGTGTGAATGGTTGTTTGTCTATATGTGCCCTGTGATTGGCTGCGGACCAGACCAGGGTGTACCCCGCCTCTCGCCCGAAGACAGCTGGAATAGGCTCCAGCATCCCTTGCTACCCTCGTTAGGATAAGCGGTAGAATTTGAATGAATGAATGAGTTCTCCTCCTATTTTGTGTGGAAGTGGTAACTTTTTGGCTTCTTATTTTGTCTTTCCCCACCCTCGGCCATCTCTGTGTGGAGTTTGCATGTTCTCCCCGTGCATGCGTGGGTTTTCTCCGGGTACTCCGGTTTCCTCCCACATTCCAAAAACATGCTAGGTTAATTAGCGACTCCAAATTGTCCATAGGTATGAATGTGAGTGTGAATGGTTGTTTGTCTATATGTGCCCTGTGATTGGCTGGCCACCAGTCCAGGGTGTAACCCCGCCTCTCGCCTGAAGACAGCTGGGATAGGCTCCAGCATACCGCTGCAACTCTCATGAGGATAAGCGGCATAGGAAATGGATAGATGGACCTTGCATTGTTCCTCAGAATGCTACGCTGTGTGTATGCTAGCGTGCCCGCCTCCACCCACTGAAACAGACTGTATGACTAAGAAAAGGGCTCACAAACAAAAAAAAACTGTAATATGGAAAGCAGGAAGTGAACAAATGTAACAGTTACTGATTGTAAAAGTACCAGATGGAGGGGTAGGATTTAATCAGCTTTGCTTCTTCCTACTCCTTTTGGACATGTGGAACTGTGAACTGATTATGTGATGCATTCAATTGTAATCTGATGCATGTTCAAATGAAATTAAACCATTACCATTATACCATATAAGGTAGAGAATGTTGACACTTTAGGTGCGCTCACCTGTGATTGTCACATGGAGAGTGAGGATGACCACGCTCCTCATGGTGGAACTCCTCACGTTCTGCAAAACAAACAGATAGATAAGATCTTTTGAATGTGATAATTATTATTATTATTTTTTTTTGTCCCATCTAGCCATTGGGGCAGATAGTATTGTTGATCTAAATGCCCTTACATGCTAAACACATTTGCTCTGTACCATGAAATTTTATTCATAATCATTTTCAATTCTATAGAAAACTCGGAAGACGTGGATAATGCAGTAAGACGCTTCGATTTGTGAGTGTACGGAACATGTCGGACATCATGCAGCTCCACTCCGTGACGCTAGCAGCACCCTGGTAAGACCTCATTATCGCGTACATTTCTAGTACATCTTTACTGACTACTCATAGGCCTAAATACACCAAAAAATATATATATTTATTGGTATAGTTTTACACACATGGAATATGACGTTACGGTCCCCTAAAATACAGTAAACCTCGGATATATCGGATTCAATTGTTCCCACTGGTTTTGTCCGAAATAGGCGAAATCCGTTATAAAAAAATCCGATATATGCAATGAATTTTTATTGGAAATGCATTACAGAAAAATTGGTTCTTTTTTTATCTCTCCGTTGTGAGCGAATTTCCGATATATCCGAATCCGATATATACGTATACCGGAAAATGTCCGTTTTACGCATATATCGGATTTATATCCGGTATATGCGTAAATCGGATTTTATCTGTTATAAAAAGGCACTTCCAATGTCACAATTCGGCGAATCGGAGCGCCACGATGCGGCCATCCGATATATGCGAGGGAAATTTAATGGAAATGCATTGGAACGGGACTGGAGATTTTGTCCGAAATAGGCGGAATCCGTTATAAAAAAAATCCGATATATGCAATGAATTTTTATTGGAAATGCATTACAGAAAAATTGGTTCTTTTTTTTTTATCTGTCCGTTGTGAGCGAATTTCCGATATATCCGAATCCGATATATACGTATACCGGAAAATGTATACGTTTTACGCATATATCGGATTTATATCCGGTATATGCGTAAATCGGATTTCATCCGTTTATAAAAAGGCACTTCCAATGTCACGATTCGGCGAATCGGAGCGCCACGATGCGGCCATCCGATATATGCGAGGGAAATTTAATGGAAATGCATTGGAACGGGACTGGAGATTTTGTCCGAAATAGGCGAAATCCGTTATAAAAAAAATCCGATATATGCAATGAATTTTTATTGGAAATGCATTACAGAAAAATTGGTCCGTTGTGAGCGAATTTCCGATATATCCGAGTCCGATATATGCGAGGTTTACTGTAACAAAAACAGCAGGGGAATCTGGTTTGTGTTCACCCCAATTAGGGTGCGACAGTTAACCTCTTTCCATGAGCGTCTGACCTCCCATCATGATGGATGGATGGACGCTCGCCCGAGTTAAGTGTCGAAGCAACCTGCTTTCAATCAAGACGACTTTTCCTGCATAAATTTAAAAAAAAAGTATTTGTCGTCCGATTTGAGGTATGCTCCTCCGTGTCTCTGGAGGACTTTGATGCCTGGCTGCACCGGGACAGAGCGCCAATGTCTTTGCGCCTCATCAGAGTCCTTGCACACAAACAAACGTGTGACTGTGTGCAGCTCTGCCGGTAACAATGGCGCATCCGAGCTATTCTAGCGTCACACTGAGCCATTAATTAATCGGTAGGGGGGGGTGTAAACAAAAGAGAAAATTCAAGGCATTCACGTAAAAAAACGGCTGACGCCATGAAAAGCTCCGTGAAAAGGCTTCACGGACATCCTTCTCTGTCGTCGATTCATGACTTTTTAAGTCTATTGAGGTGATTCATGATGACCACCAACATACCCTCAGCATGGAGCACTCACACTTCCAAAGTGTGAAGTCGGAGAAGGCGGAAAAAAAAAAAAAAAAAAAGTGACGGGGGAGAGGGGGGTTTGTTGATGTGTTTGGACTCAAGGCCTGCACAACATAAGACGTCTGGAAACAGTTAAGGATGGATCTGTGCAAGGATGTACGCAGGAGGGTGGGAAAGGGAGAGAAGGCGTAAGAGGGAGCCTTGGGAAGAGCGAGGGTGGAGGAGGAAGCGAGGGAGGGACCCAATGGAAGAATTGGGAAATATATCTGGCCTGCTGATGTTGATCAAATATTTATTTTAATCGTTAAGGCAGTAAAAGCTATTTAAAGGTCCCATAATAAAGTATCGGGCTGCACGGTGGAGGAGTGGTTAGCGCGCAGGCCTCACAGCTAGGAGACCAGGGTTCAATTCCACCCTCGGCCATCTCTGTGTGGAGTTTGCATGTTCTCCCCGTGTATGCGTGGGTTTTCTCCGGGTACTCCGGTTTCCTCCCACATTCCAAAAACATGCTAGGTTAATTAGCGACTCCAAATTGTCCATAGGTATGAATGTGAGTGTGAATGGTTGTTTGTCTATATGTGCCCTGTGATTGGTTGGCCACCAGTCTCGACCAAAGACAGCTAGGATAGGCTCCAGCACCCCCGCGACCCTCGTGAGGATAAGCGGTAGAAAACGAATGAATGAATGAGTTCTCCTCCTATTTTGTGTGGAAGTGGTAACTTTTTGGCTTCTTATTTTGTCTTTCCCCACCCTCGGCCATCTCTATGTGGAGTTTGCATGTTCTCCCCGTGCATGCGTGGGTTTTCTCTGGGTCCCCCGGTTTCCTCCCACATTCCAAAAACATGCTAGGTTGATTAGCGACTCCAAATTGTCCATAGGTATGAATGTGAGTGTGAATGGTTGTTTGTCTATATGTGCCCTGTGATTGGCTGGCCACCAGTCCAGGGTGTACCCCGCTTCTCGCCCGAAGACAGCTGGGATAGGCTCCAGCATCCCCCGTGACCCTCGTGAGGATAATCGCTAGAAAATGAATGAGTTCTCCTCCTATTTTGTGTGGAAGTGGTAACTTTTTGGCTTCTTATTTTGTCTTTCCCCACCCTCGGCCATCTCTGTGTGGAGATATTGACTGCTGCCTTTAGCACTTCCGTCCCCCCAAAATAAGATCGTGAGCTGCTCCAAAAACCCCACCGGTCCATTTCCTCCCCCGCCTTCTGCTTCTCATAAAAATAGGTGAAAGAGTGAAAAAGCAACATGAGCACGTCCTGTATGCCAGGGAATGCCTTTGCTGTAATATACCCCCCCCCCCCCCAAAAAAAAAGAAAAACACTCACATATACACACAAATAAACCCCCACCCCCCCTCTTTTTGTCACTGCTTCACTTTCCCACACTATCCGTCTAGAACTTTCCCAGGACCGCTGATACACTTGGGACCCCGCTGGCCATACGGTCGCACTCGCTCTCTTGGGGGAGAGGAGGGGGGGGGGGGGTAGCAGCGGGAGTTGGTTGGTCCACTCGGGGAGTTGTGCACCCGGCGTGGTGACAGCGCCACGTGACAACAAGCTCAAGGCGAGTGGCGCTAGTAAATCAGACAGGTGACGCCAACGACTGAGCTGCTTTAAGGCCCCCAGTGATGAAATATGGTGGCTCTGCAGCTTCATATAGTTCTGGACTTTATACTGTATTGGCTTTATAATCATGTATTGGCTTCATAATCATATAAAAAGATGATCTCATAAAGTACCGGTTATTTGTTATGGGGAGAAGAAGACAAATCCGGAGATTGACATCATTTTAAAAATGTCAAACAGGTCATTTAGTGTCCCACCCCTCCTTGGCAGAAGTCTTTGTCATTCAGCTAAACCAATCACGGTCGAGTGGTTAGCGTGCAGACCTCACAGCTAGGAGACACGGGTTCAATTCCACCCTCGGCTATCTCTGTGTGGAGTTTGTATGTTCTCCCCGTGCATGTGTGGGTTTTCTCCGGGTACTCCGGTTTCCTCCCACATTCCAAAAACATGCTAGGTTAATTAGCGACTCCAAATTGTCCATAGGTATGAATGTGAGTGTGAATGGTTGTTTGTCTATATGTGTCCTGTGATTGGCTGGCCACCAGTTCAGTGTGTACCCAGACAACTGGGATAGGCTCCAGCACCCCCGTGACCCTCGTGAGGATAAGCGGTCAAAAATGAAATGTGTTCTCCTCCTATTTTGTGTGGAAGTGGTAACTTTTTGGCTTCTTATTTTGTCTTTCCCCACCCTCGGCCATCTCTGTGTGGAGTTTGCATGTTCTCCCCGTGCATGCGTGGGTTTTCTCCGGGTACTCCGGTTTCCTCCCACATTCCAAAAACATGCTAGGTTAATTAGCGACTCCAAATTGTCCATAGGTATGAATGTGAGTGTGAATGGTTGTTTGTCTATATGTGCCCTGTGATTGGCTGGCCACCAGTCCAGGGTGTACCCCGCCTCTTGCCTGAAGACAGCTGGGATAGGCTCCAGCACTCCCTCAAGCACTATCCTTATAAAGATAAGCGGTAGAAAATGAATGAATGAATGAGTTCTCCTCCTATGTTGTGTGGAAGTGGTAACTTTTTGGTTTCTTATTTTGTCTTTCCCCACCCTCGGCCATCTCTGTGTGGAGTTAGCATGTTCTCCCCGGGTACTTTGGTTTCCTCCCACATTCCAAAAACATGCTAGGTTAATTAGCGACTCCAAATTGTCCATAGGTATGAATGTGAGTGTGAATGGTTGTTTGTCTATATGTGCCCTGTGATTGGCTGGCCTCTCTCCGGAAGACAGCTGGGATAGGCTCCAGCACCCCCTGCGACCCTAATGAGGATAAGCGGTAGAAAATGAATGAATGAACTCATCACATGTGACAACATGCTGTTGCTTTATCATGGCGCCGCTTATGTGTGATATGCATGTCTTGAAGATAGGAGCAGTGCATTGTGGGTCTTGCTTCCAAGAAGCGGGTTTGCCTGGATTATAAACATGGAGGTTTGTCACGTCTGTCAAGGTCGCGGAATGAATCCTTCAATAAAAATGTAGTTAGCTTTGGACGGGTGGATGTTTGTTTTTCGGAGATTGTCACTTCCTGTGCGCATACACATCTGCATGCGTGTGTGTGTGATGTGGTCCTTCCCATAAACCGCGTAGCTCTCGGTGTCGTTCTTCCCAGTCTGGAGCGCCGTGTAGCGTTCCGTCATGTTTTCCGTTCGGCATGTTTGTAAAAGCTGGTGGCATCATCTGCCATCTTGTCCTGTCGTCTCCCTGAGTTTCTGCTCTGTGGTGTTGGCGGTTTTGCTGTCTCACTGATGCATCACAGACGGGACACCCACACAAGGTTAGGGAAGGTTCCCGGACAGGAAGTCGGAATCCTCCAGCTGTGGTTCACAAGCCCCCTTTTGGACCTTTTTAATAAATCAACTGCTCTCCCAAACAGTTTGATTTAGTGACAACTCTTTGTGTTAGACTCCATTAGGAAAGGTGTACTTAATAATCTGGCAAGAGTGTAAGAATCGAACTATTCTATTTTTAAAGTGTAATATCACCCCCCCCCCCACCCCCCCAGTGGGACTCGCTCACAAAAAACATTTGGCAGAAAATATGATTGGCCAAGTCGTTCCCACCTCATCACACGCTTCCCTATCATTGCCAGATGTTGCAATCAAACACGCGGCTACAGTGTGTCGAGATAAGCCCAGAGGCGGGATTACAAGTCTCACTGGGGGGGGGGGGGGACGTGGGTTTGAACCCGCTTGCCGACTGCAAGCTCTCCTCCTTAACCGGCGACACTTTGAGTGTAGCTGCTGTTGTTTATGAAGAGCGGGAAGGGTCAATCTGTCACTGGATTCCCAGCATCTCTGGGAAAAGCCGTGTATCGGGATAACGGTTCATGCGTCGTGGCGATTATTGGAGCGTCGTTTACGTTAACAATTGGGAAGCCTATACCCGGAGTACCCGGGGAGAACATGCTAACTCCACACAGAGATGGCCGAGGGTGGGGAAAGACAAAAATAAGAAGCCAAAAAGTTACCACTTCCACACAAAATAGGAGGAGAACTTATTCATTCATTCATTTTCTACCGCTTATCCTCACAAGGGTCGTGGGGGGTGCTGGAGCCTATCCCAGCTGTCTTCGGGCGAGAGGCGGGGTACACCCTGGACTGGTGGCCAGCCAATCACAGGGCACATATAGACAAACAACCATTCACACTCACATTCATACCTATGGACAATTTGGAGTCGCCAATTAACCTAGCATGCACGCAGAAAACACGCATGCACGGGGAGAACATGCAAACTCCACACAGAGATGGCTGAGGGAGACAAAAGACAAAATAAGACGCCAAAAAGTTACCACTTCCACACAAAATAGGAGGAGAACTCATTCGGGAAGCCTAAACCCGGAGTACCCGGGGAGAACATGCAAACTCCACACAGAGATGGCCGAGGGTGGGGAAAGACAAAATAAGAAGCCAAAAAGTTACCACTTCCACACAAAATAGGAGGAGAACTCATTCGTTCATTCATTTTCTACCGCTTATCCTTATAAGGATAGTGTTGGAGGGGGTGCTGGAGCCTATCCCAGCTGTCTTTAGGTCGAGAGGCGGGGTACACCCTGGACTGGTGGCCAGCCAATCACAGGGCACATATAGACAAACAACCATTCACACTCACATTCATACCTATGGACAATTTGGAGTCGCTAATTAACCTAGCCTGTTTTTGGAATGTGGGAGGAAACCCACGCATGCACGGGTAGAACGAACTCCACACTCGGGTTTGAACTCGGGTCTCATAGCTGTGAGGTCTGCGCGCTAACCACTCGACCACCGTGCAGTCCAATATGCGAGTTAAAAACATGTTTTTATTTTATGGACACCGCGCGGGGGGGGGGCGAGTGCAGGATATTTAACCAAACAGACAATCAGTGTTGTGCATTTTGCTGAGTCGGTGACTTAGTGGTGCGGGTCAGGTGGTTTGCATGAAACCAAACCCTCAAATGTAAACAAAGTAAAAATCCAAACAAATGTGAAACTGAATCAGCAAAAAAATCAGCTTGTCATTTAAGAGCGTCGATCTCAAAGTTGCACGGTCGGATTGCGGATTGCAAAAGTAAAAATAAAAGCGAAAAAGGCAGCTTGAGGACTCAGCGACTGTGCGAGCAAAGGTTTGATTCCTTTCAAAGCGTAGCTATAAATGATCTGCGGCGACGTTAACGAGCTCCTGACCCAACGGTGGAAGAGAAATGACAGCTTTTGGATGTGGCTGCCGTTTGATGGCTTTAATGAATTTAATTCTCCGCTCATTTGTGGTGGAACCTACACAAGAGGAAACACATGAAGGCACCATGAACTAGAACATGTGTTCGATTCCACTTGTGTACACGTTCCGCTTTTTCCCCAAGCAGTAAATCCACATAACTGAAAGTATTTCAACTCATACGGAGATAGAAAGGATATCAAATATTATTGGGAGTATTGGGAGCCCCCCCCCCTCGTAGCCCGCCGCCTCATGAGAAACGGAGGAGGCCTACACACACTTCCAGGTCCCTGAGCTCTTCCACACCCCCCCCCCCCCCCCTCACAAAGAAACAGAAACAGCTGAACACAATTAAAGCCAACTGGTTTTAAGTCCCACTCTTTTCCCTTCTTAAACGGCACCAGCTTGAACGGAGCGAAGGGGCGGACAAGAAGGACCCTGAGTGATCGTTTTGCACTATTAGTGATCGTTTGCACTATTAGTGATCGTTTTGCACTATTAGTGATCGTTTGCTCCAAAATGAAATCAGTCACATTAACGGTGTTAAAGTAGCTGACATGTTGTTTTTTTTTAAACTATAGTCAAATCATCATGACTGGTTCAAGACTCTTCATTTTTATATTTAGCAAATTTGTTTTGTTTGTTAATTTATTTTAGTAATTTTTTATAAAAAAAATTTGTAAGTTTTTTAATTTTTTTTATTTTTTGTCATGTCAACTACGAGGTGATATGTGCATCCAATGCCATAATGGGTACAATAGTAAGTGTCAATATAGTGATATATATAGCACATCATGACTGGTTCAAGACTCTTCATCCTTATATTTATCAAATTTATTTTATTTATTAATTTATTTTATTAATTTTTTATAATTTAAAAAAAAATAATATTTTTTTTTAATTTTTGTAATTTTTTGTCACGTTAAGTACAAGGTGATATGAGCATCCAATGCCATAATGGGTACAATAGTAAGTGTCAATATAGTGATATATATAGCACATCATGACTGGTTCAAGACTCTTCATCCTTGTATTAAGCAAATTTATTTTATTTTATAAAATTTTTATTATTTTTTTTATATTTTTTTTAATTAATTTTTAATTTTTTTTAATTTTTTAATTTTTTGTCACATTAAGTACAAGATGATATGTGCATCCAATGCCATAATGGGTACCATAGTAAGTGTCAATATAGTGATATATATAGCACATCATGACTGGTT